>NC_053023.1:333032846-333385957 GCF_003073215.2 Triticum urartu | reverse complement strand
AGGTATACAATTATTGCAGCAGCATGTTGTTATTCATCTTCTGTTTTACTTTGCAGAAACTGAGAAGGGAATATTTGATGCTATTCTTCAAGGGGAGATTGACTTTGAAAGTCAGCCATGGCCATCAATTTCTGAGAGCGCTAAAGACCTTGTGAGGAAGATGTTGGCGCAGGATCCAAAGAAAAGAATTAGTTCAGCCCAAGTTCTTCGTAAGCTTCTTGACAGTACATTATTAACCTTCAAATCTTAGTTCTTTTCGCCAAAATCTGATATTTTTTGTGTATGCTGGATCAGAACATCCATGGCTCAGGGAAGGAGAAGCATCAGATAAACCTATTGACAGTGCTGTTCTTTCTAGGATGAAGCAATTCAGAGCAATGAATAAACTGAAAAAGATGGCTCTAAAGGTTATTATTATCTTCATGCTCATAACTGAATGCCTTTTTCTCTGGTGCTTATAAGCAAGTGTGTATGCAGGTTATAGCTTCAAATCTTAACGAGGAAGAGATCAAGGGCCTGAAGCAAATGTTTATGAACATGGACACAGACAACAGTGGGACAATCACATATGAGGAACTCAAAGCAGGACTAGCCAAACTTGGATCGAAGCTCTCAGAAGCTGAAGTAAAGCAGTTGATGGATGCGGTACACAACTCTTCTGAACTACTCCCTCCGTCCCATAATATATGACGTTTTTGCAGTTCAAAAACGTCTTACATTATGGGTCAGAGTAGTATTACAGTATTTTTTTTCCAACCATGATATTTTTGACATTGTATACCTACCTCTTGATCCATTCCAGGCTGATGTGGATGGCAATGGATCAATTGACTACGTTGAGTTCATAACAGCAACCATGCATAGACACAAGCTCGAAAGAGACGAGCATTTGTTCAAGGCGTTCCAGTACTTTGACAAAGACAACAGTGGGTGAGTATTCTAATCTGAACTGTCAATTCCTACAACTGATAGTGTTGTTTTTTTCATCAAACCTTACCAGTGAGACATGATATTCACAGGTTCACACTTCATTAATGTTAGTGTGGACCAAACGATAGTTGTATAATGCACCTGCACAAAAGAGATGAACCACATGGCTTGATTTGACAAAGGATTACCTTGCTTTAATGCAGCTTCATTACAAGAGATGAACTGGAGACTGCTTTGATTGAGCATGAAATGGGCGACGCGGATACCATAAAGGACATCATATCAGAAGTCGACACAGATAATGTAAGTCTGCGTATTGGCAGTATTTTCTGACTACAACCTGTTTGTTCCTTCCATTTTCTTGATGGCGCTCTTGTGGCAATTTACAGGATGGGAGGATTAACTACGAGGAATTCTGCGCTATGATGAGAGGAGGGATGCAGCAGCCAATAAGGCTCAAGTAGTCCTTCCTTGTAGAAATGGTGTACCATTAGCAACTGTTCTTGGTTCCTTTTTTTTCTCTGCTGCACGGATGAGAAGTTCTCTTTGGCGTTGTTGAGATGATTGTGTATATCTTGTGGCCTTTTGCTCGTGCATGTTGTTCCTCAAGTGTTTTGGACCTACTTTCTTCTGTAAGTTGGTTTTTGCAAGTACATCTAATAAAAGAGTATTTTTGCACGTCAAATGTGCATATTTAAATCCCAGTGTTGCCAGGCAAATGGCATTAGGAACATAATTTGCAGGAAAGAAGCCTAATTTCCAAGAAATTTCTGTCACATTCTGTAAATGATTTTCTTTTAGAAAAGACAGCAAAAGGTATCTTATACTAGTATTTGATAATTATCAAGGAAAATGATAGTTGGGAGGACAAGAAGACACAACAGCAACAACAAAAACAAAAACAAGGCCTTTCAATCCCAAACATGTTGGTCTAGGCTAGAATCCAAACCGATAAGATAAGATATTGAACCTAAGTCATGGATTTGGTACGTGGATAGCTAATTTACACACACCTCTGTCCATGATTAGTTCTTTGGTGATATTTTTGTCCTACGGATCTCTTTTAACGGACTTCTTCCATACTAAAGATTGGTCTACCCTGACCCTTTTTTACATTATCAGTGCTTCTTTCATGTCAAAGTTTGGTCTACCCTGCTCCTCTTTGATATTATGAGCACGTTTCATTCATCCACTATGCACGAGAGCTTTTGGAGGTCTGAGTTGTATATGCTCAAAATATCTTAGATGATGTTGGACAACCTTCACTTTGATCGGTGCCACCCCAACTCTCTAATGTATATTATCATTTGACCTAATCCTTTCATGTTAGCCACATATCGTCTTAACATGTGCATCTCTGCTACACCTAACTGCTGGTATGTCGCCTCTTGGTTGGCCAACATTCCGCGACATACAACAACACAAGTCGGACTGTTGTCCTATAGAACACGCCTCTTTTAGCTTTTGTGACACTTGTCACGCAGGACGCAAGCTAGTGCTACTTCACTCATCCAGCTTTGATTCGATGGATCACATCTTCATCGATGTCAGCATCCTTCTCCAGGATTGACCCCAAATATTGAAAGATGTCCTTCTAAGGTACCACCTGCCCATCCAGGCTAACCTCCTCATTGTGCCTAGTAGTACTAAAACCACATCTCATGTACTTAGTTTTAGTTCTACCAAGTCTAAAACTTTTTGATTACGAAGTCCGCCTCCACATCTCTAACTTTCTATTAACCCCCGTCCGGCCATCATCGACTAGCACCACATCATCCGCAAAGAGCATGCACCATGGAATATCTTCTTGTCTATCCCTTATGACCTCATTCATCACCAAGTAAGAAAAGATAAGGACTCAAAGCTGACCCATGGTGTAGTCTTATTTTAATTGGAAAATTGTCGGTGTCGCCATCACTTATTTGAACACTTCCACAACTTTATCATACATATCCTTGACGAGGGACAATCTACTTTGTTGGGACTTTGTGTTTCTCCAAGGCCCACCACATATATTTCGTGCTATTTTATCATTGGCTTTCTTCAAGTCAATAAACACCATATGCAAGTCTTTCTTTTGCTCCTTGTGTCTCTCCATTAGTTGTCATACCAAGAAAATAGCTTCCATGGTCGTCCTCCCAGGCATGAAACTTCTTATTGAGCGGCCCTCAATGACTCTATCACATAGCTTCATTGTATCGCTTACCAGCTTAATTCCATGGTAATTAGTACAACTTTGAACACCCCCCTTTTTCTTGAAGATTGATACTAATATACTCCGCCTCCATTCTTCGGGCATCTTGTTTGACCGAAAGATGAGGTTGAAAAGCTTAGTTATCCATACTATCACTATGTCTCCAATGTCTCTCCACACCTCAATGGGGATATCATCATGGCCCATCGCCTTGCCTCCTTTCATCCTTTTTAATGCCTCCCTGACCTTAGACTACTAAATATGTCGCACAAAGTGTCGGTTGGTATCATCAAAGGAGTCTTCTAGCTCAATCGTATAGCTCTCATTCTCTCTATTAAACAGTTTGTGGAAGTACTCTCGCCATCTATGCTTGATCTCCTTGTCCTTCACCAAAAGTTGATCTGCTCCATCCTTGATGCATTTGACTTTGTTGACATCCCTCGTCTTCCTCTCCTGGATCTTGACCACCTTATATATGTCCCTTTCGACTTCCTTCGTGTTTAAACGTTGGTAGAGGTCCTCATACGCCCGACCCCTTACTTAACTCACAACTCGCTTTGCGGCCTTCTTTGCCACCTTGTACTTATCTATGTTGGTTGCACTCCTATCGAGATGAAGGCGTTTGAAACAATTGTTCTTCTTAATAGCCTTCTAGACATCATCATTCCACCCCAAGTATCTTTAGCTTTGCTTCCCCTGGTCACCCTAAACCCCTCTGGAGCCACCTTCTGAATGAAAGTCGTCATCTCTATCAATATATTGTTTGCATCGCTGCCCTCCTCCCAAGATCCCTCCTTAATAACCTTCTCCTTGAAAGGCTGAGTTGTCCCCCCTCCCTTGAGATTCCACCACTTCGTTCTAACAAGTTTGGCACGCTTATCCCACTGGACACGAATCCGATAGCGGAAGTCAGGCACCACAAGATTATGTTGAGGGACAACACTCTCTCCATGTATCACCTTACAATATAGTCAAGCATGCATGTCTTCCCTTCTAGAGAGAACAAAATCAACCTGCTAGAGTGTTGACCACTGTTAAGTCACTAGGTCGGATTCTACCTAAAATCATGTCATAGGCTAAAGCGAAGCTTAAGACGTCATCTCCTTATTGATTCCTATGACCATATCCAAATCCCCAATGCACCCCTTCAAAACCAGTGTTAGATGTACACACGTGGTCATTGAGATCCCTCCTATGAAGAGCTTCTCACCAATAGGTACACTCCTAACCAAGTCCTCCAGTCTTTCCCTAAACCCCCTTTTGGTGCTCTCATTGTGGCCTACTTTTGGGGCATACACGCTGATAACATTGGGAACTAAGTCCACCAATGACCAACTTGACTAGGATAATTTGGTACCCTTGCCTCTTGACATCTATGACCCCATACTTGAGGTTCTTTTTTATCAAGATGCCTACTCTATTACTGTTTGTAGTTGCCCCCATATACCACAACTTAAAGTCAATATCCTCCACCTCCTTTGCCTTTTGTCCGCTCCATTTGGTCTCTTGGATGCATACGATATCAACATGCCTCCTCACCACTGTATCAACTAACTCATGTACTTACCAGTCAGGGATCCTATATTCCAGCTATCTAAGCAGATTCTACTTGGACCGACTAGCTTCCTCACTCTTCGCACTCATCGAGTCAAATGCCAAGACCCTTGCTCATTTTTTCACTACACGCGGGTGTCAATGTAGCTCATCACTAAGGATGCAATGAGTTGATTGTTGCTCACTTATCACTGTATCCAGATTAAGATACGAGGTTCCACCAAGGGGGTGACTGCCCGACCCTTTCCAATTTAACACCACACTTGGGTTATGATATGGCGCGTTCAACAATGTTCTATGAGGTTTCATATCCATAAGAGTGTGATACGTCTCCAATGTATCTATAATTTATGAAGTTTTCATGCTATATTTACATCATTTATCTATGTTTTTGGCACAATATTTATTTGTACTAACCTATTAATCCTGTGCCAATGGCCAGTTACTATTTTCTATTGTTTTAGGGGTTTTTAGGTGAAAAATTCATGGAGACGGAATGAACTAATTTATTTTTGTGGATTTTTCTAGAACATATCTGATTTTTGGCAGAAGAATCAACACAAGGCGGTGCCTGAGGGCCCCACGAGAATAGGTGGCGCGGCCACGCTCAAGTCGCACCATGTGTCCTTGTGGAGAGACTATAGGTCGGTTGGAGCTCTTCTTTGGCCACAAGAAAGCTAATATTAGGGGTAAATCATGTACAAATTTCACCCTATCAGAGTTACGGATCTTCGGCTATTTAAGAAACGGTGCTCGGCCTCAGAAATGGTAGACAAAAATAGAGGACAAAAGAGATATCCAATCTAGGGGAGAGCTCCCTCTCTCCCAGGAGGGCCAAGGAAGAAGGAGGGGGCACCTTCCCTCTCTTCTCCGGTGGCGTCGGGGCGCCGCCGGGGACATCTTCATGGCGACCATCACCAACAGCTTCTCCCCCATTCTCATGGTGATGCATGACTAGTTCATCCTCGAGGCTGATCGTATGTAATAGTAGCTATGTGTAAATCTCTCTCTCTCTCTCATGTTTTTGATGGATTCGATCTTGATGTATCATGAGCTTTATTAATATAGTTGGATCTTATGAACTCCATCTCCCTCTATCCTTTTTGTGGTCAATTGAGTCTTGCTCTTTGAAGTTTATTTATGTTGGATTGAATACTTTGGATTTGATATTACATGATGCATGTCTAGTAATTAACTTGTAGATACCTGAGGTGACATTGGGGGTACTCTAAGCATAAAAGTTGAACGATAAGTATCATATGTGTTGTTGACTTGTCGTAGTATGATTTCTGGGACTACCCGTGGCACTTTGTGGGTGGCTCAGTGATGTGAACTAGGGACCCAATCTTTCGATGAGAGGGAGATAACTACGATTTTTATGGGACTTGACCCTCACGATTCGGCTACCAACCGTACAGGGAGAACCGTACACGACTGATATCCACGGCAATCGCTGAACCAACTCCACGGTGTTATCGACCGAGCCAACGGCGCGATCGACCTATCAACGAAAGATTTTTCCTGCAAGCAAATCGAAAAACATGCAAAAAATAATAGCCAAGCAATCTCAAAATTGCGGATATGCTAGATGAATAAATCTCACAAGTTGAGGTTCCGATAGAATGTCTTGACGGTCGCACTAGTCGCTATGAGCAAAGACAAATAAAAGTAGCAATGGCTAAACTTCTCTAAACAAAACCCGAGTCTAAACCCTAATTTTAGCTAACTATTTATTAAGAGCGGCGGCGGCCTTGCGCTGGTTGACGGACGCTAGTCGTCCAGAGGCTGGATACTCCACGACTCAGAAAGACGTGACGTGCTTCGGTTGTTGACAATACGAGGCCCAACTGTGTACGGGGGCACTAATTGATTTTGTATTGCTGCCTCCTTGTACCGTATGACGGGCTTCTAGATATATCCATTTCTACGACGAGTAATTTGGAACGGAGGGAGTACACATGTGTGATTGAAGCTAGCAAAGGCAGCCTCCTCCTTCCCGATGCCTTGTACATAGGGCCTTAGTTGATTGTACGTGTGCCAACATGCATATGAAGGGACGTGTGCACTTGTATGCATCATGTAATCTTCAACACTATCTCTCATCTTCATATTTATTTCGCATAATTCTACAAAGGAAATAAAATTGTGTAGTATATTTACCCCTGATAATATAATATAACATTATAGAATTATCAACAAAAATTACCTGAAAAATGTCTCATGTAATATGCCCACATCATCCTCCCTTTCTTAAAAACAAAGCCGTCCTCGGCTTTCATTTATCTGGAACACATTATAGAGCAACGCAAAAATAGAAGCAACATATATAGGCATTTCGCGTTAGCTCATGAGGGTGTGAAATTTTTATAATAGCACCATTATGAATATCATGATAAATTTTATGCCTCACAAAGTCTATATATGAATTATGGGAGTGCAAATGAACTATCTGAACACACAGAACGTCCAGATCAGAAGTTGGAACACTCGACGGATAAATTTCAGTATTGATAGCAAGCATACTATGCATATTATGATCAGTTGATTTAGCTTTTTCATTATGTATTATTTCATCGGGGGTCATAGAAAGCAAGTTAATGGTTTTTCTTTCAAACACAAGAGCATACGAATTTGCTCTACCATGATGAGTAACACTATTATCATATTGCCAAGGTCAACCTAACAATAACGAACAAGCTTGCATAGGTACGACATCACAGTCAACGTAATCATGATATTGACCAAGTGTAAATTGTACTCTCACATGACGTGTTACCTTCAACTTACCACAGTTGTTGAACCATTGGATGTAATATGGACGGGGGTGTCTCGTAGTTGTGAGGCAAAACTTCTCTGCCATCTCTTACTCGCCAAATTACTGCAACTTCCACCATCAATGATCACACGAACTGAATGTCCTTTGACAACAAACTTAGTTTGAAAAAGATTATGGCGTTGATGCAACTCAGCATGCCCCACCTGTCCACTAAGTACTCGCATGGTTATAAGGCTTGGTGAGGGAGTCTTGGATTAGGGGGTGTCCGGACAGCCGGACTATAACCTTTGGCCGGACTGTTGGACTATGAAGATACAAGATTGAAGATTTCGTCTCGTGTCCGGATGAGACTTTCCTTGGCGTGGAAGGCAAGCTTGAAAATACGGATATGTAGATCTCCTCCCATTGTAACCGACTCTTTGTAACCCTAGCCCCCTCCGGTGTCTATATAAACCGGAGGGTTTAGTCCGTAGGACAAGAACAATCATACCATAGGCTAGCTTCTAGGGTTTAGCCTCTCTGATCTCGTGGTAGATCTACTCTTGTACTACCCATATCATCAATATTAATCAAGCAGGAGTAGGGTTTTACCTCCATCGAGAGGGCCCAAACCTGGGTAAAAACATCGTGTCCCTTGTCTCCTGTTACCATCCGCCTTGACGCACAGTTCGGGACCCCCTACCCGAGATCCGCCGGTTTTGACACCGACATTGGTGCTTTCATTGAGAGTTCCACTGTGCCGTCACCAGAAGGAAGGATGTCTCGTCTCGTCTTTAAAGACGGTACTACTGTCGGGGGAGCTTTGGCTGTCGGCCAAACTCTCCGGCTAGGCAGTTTCATCATGACCGCCTGTTCGCCCACCGCGCCGACGATGACTTCTCGGGTCATCAAAAACAGCCTCCACGTCAAATCGGCACTCGCCGAACAGATGGATCCAATGGAGCTCGCCTCCCTAAATGAGCTCTTGGATCGCATCGCCGCCCTGGGAGTCGCTACGGACTATGATCGGATTGGGCTTAAACCCGATCAAAGGGAGATTAACTCTCTGCCGGTCACCCATCATATTGCAGTGGTGGAGGAACAATGCGGTGACCTCTCCTCCATATTGAGGACCAACTATGTCCGGATTCCTGAGCTCTCCGAGCCGGATACCCGTTCGCGGGAGGACAACATCCAATCCCTGAACTTAGAGTCAGGCGGCGGGCCAGGATTATCGGGCAACACCCCGGAACCAGAATTTCCAAAATTAGAAATTCCTCTGCCCCTGGATCCCAAATCGGGTAAGGGTTCGGATTCAATTACACCCACCCACCCAAACATAAGCGATCTTTCCCACATCAGGGAAGAGTCCCAGGAAACAGTACATCACTATTGGGCCAGATTCCTCCTTGCGATGAACAAGGTTAAGGACTGTCGCGAGGAAGACGCAATCTTATTTTTCTGTAATAATTGCATGGACAAGGGAATCCTTAACGCCATAAATCGCTGTGAGATATCACGCTTCGCTGACTTGGCGTCCATAGTACGAAAGTACTGTGCGATGGAAAGTGCCTGGAAAACCGAAACAAACTTTTGGGATAATTCGGCCCTAAATACGAACCCAGTCCGAAATAAAAGGGTGCACTATCAAAAGACACCCGGGTCAACTACCAAAAAGCAAAAAACCCTATATAGGGCATGGAACCGTACTAGAGGGATGGCTCAATGGACCATGTAAAATTCACAGTACAGAGGGCGCCATACCAACACATAGCCTTAGAGCATGTTGGATACTCCGGCAGGTAGCCAAAAGTGGCGAGGATCTCCTAATTCCAGAATCCATAGAGCACCATCCCAGATATACCAGTACGGTATTAACGGTCTTCGAGACCTTCGCATCAAATAATAGGTGAAAGCAAACACTCCGCAGCCTTGCCGAAATCTACCACGTGGCGACAATAAACCCATGGAGTGACACAGCTATTACTTTCAATGCCAGTGACGAGCCTAAATTCCGAACAGTCCGAGCACCAGCCGCATTGGTCCTCAGTCCAATTGTGGACGGCCTTCGACTCACCAAGGTAATCATGGACGGCGGCAGCGGATTAAACCTCATCTATGAGGAAACCCTTCAAAAAATGGAAATAGACTGGAACTGCATCGAGCGAAGCAGCACAACCTTTAGAGGAATAATCCCCAGTTAGGAAGCGCGCTGTACAGGCAAAATCACACTAGATGTGGTGTTCGGCACGCCGGAGAATTATAGGTCCGAAGAGATTACGTTCCAAGTGGCCCCGTTCAGTAGCGGTTAGAACGCCCTGTTAGGGTGGGAGGCGTTCACAATCTTCCAAGCCATACCCCATTACGGGTACGTGAAGCTCAAAATGCCTGGGCCCAACGGAATTATCACTCTTGCTAGTGATCCGGACACAGCACTCCGCGCCGAAAACAAGACAGCCGCACTGGCCCTCGAGGCATTATCCGAAGCCCTAGCGGCTGAGGAACTGACTGCGCTGCGCTCCATGGTGAATAGGGACGATGTGATACTCGATAAGAGATCCAAGTCCACCTCCTTTAAACCGGCGGATGAAATAGTCAAATTCCAAGTCCATCCAACGGACCCTACAAAAACAACTTCCATCGGGGCACAATTAAACCCTGATGTAGACGCCGCACTACGAGAGTTCCTACGCGAGAACTGGGACATTTTTGCCTGGCACCCGACATGCCAGGAATCCCACGCAGGCTGGCCGAGCACAGCCTCAATATTCTAAAGGGATTCAAGCCGGTTAAGCAGGCTCTTCGGCGTTTCTCTGAACCTAAGAGACAAGCCATGGGAGAGGAACTAGCCAAGTTATTGGAGGCCGGATTCATTAGAGAAATAAAACATCCGGACTGGCTAGTAAACCTGGTGATGGTACCAAAGAAGGACAAATCCTGGCGCCTGTGCGTCGATTTTAAGGACCTCAACAAGGCTTGCCCAAAGGATCCCTTCCCCCTCCCCCGCATCTATCAAATTATCAACGCTACCACAGGACATGATTCATTGTGTTTCCTCGACGCATACTCCGGCTACCACCAAATTAAGATGGCGGAGCCCGACCAAGCCGCAACGGCATTCATCACACCATACGACCCCTTCTTCTTCAACACAATGCCCTTTGGGCTCAAAAACACCGGCGCAACATATCTGCGCATGATTCAGACATGTCTGGCAAACCAAATCGGCAAAACAGTGGAGGCATACGTAGATGACGTGGTCGTCAAAACCAAACATGTCGAATCTCTAGTAGACAACTTGAGGCTCACGTTCGATAACCTCCGAACATATGACATCAAGCTCAACCCAGAAAAATGCGTTTTCGGTGTGCCAGCCGGAAAGCTCTTGGGCTTCATTGTATCCGGCAGAGGAATTGAAGCAAATCCGGCCAAGATCCGAGCTCTGTCACAATTGGATATCCCAACGGACCTCAAACAAATCCAGAAATTAACTGGATGCGTGGCGGCTCTAAGACGCTTTATCTCCCGCCTGGGAGAAAAGGCATTACCCCTTTATCGCCTCCTCCGGCGCACCGAACACTTTGAGTGGACGGATGCCGCCACGGCCAGATTGGAAGAAATAAAAGCCATATTGGCAACCAACCCAGTCCTGGCCGCGCCAAACATTGGCGAACCAATGCTGTTATACATTGCAGCAATTCATCAAGTTGTGAGCGCAGTGCTCGTCGTCGAACGAGAAACGGACGGACATAAATCCCCCCTTCAAAAGCCGGTCTACTATGTATCCACTGTCCTTACTCCATGCAAGTCACGGTACCCGCATTATCAAAAGATAGCATACGCGGTATTCATGGCATCCCAGAAGCTGCGACACTACTTTCAAGAGTATTCGATAACAGTAGCCTCGGAAGTACCACTTAATGATATTATAAACAACCACGATGCCACGGGCCGGATTACCAAATGGGCCATCGAGCTCCTCCCGTTCGACATAACTTACAAGCCGTGGCGAGCCAGTAAGTCGCAAGTATTGGCCGACTTTGTCGCCGAATGGACGGAAGCCGAACTCCCTAAAGAGTACGGCGCATATTCCAACTGGATCATGCACTTCGACGGCTCCAAAATGCTGGCTGGTCTGGGGGCTGGCGTCGTTCTGACGTCCCCAACCGGAGATACAGTCCAATACGTACTCCAGATAATGTATACAGACTCCAACAACGCAGCCGAATACGAGGCCCTTCTACATGGTCTCCGGATGGCAGTATCCATGGGCATTCAACGCCTAGAGGTGCGGGGGGATTCGAACCTCGCAATATCCCAAATAAATGGAGACTTTGATGCCAAGGATCCGAAAATGGTGGCTTATCGCAACGCCCTCCTAAAAATGTCAGCTCGGTTTGAGGGGCTCGAGTTTCACCATATAGCCCGCGAAAACAATCAGGCGACAGACGTCCTTGCACGCATCGGCGCAAAACGCGATGCAGTCCCCCCTAACATCTTTTTGGAGAGGCTTTTCAAGCCATCCGTGGTATGGGAAGGTGACACTGGTAACAAAAACCGGACCCAACCGCAATGCCCGATACCGAACACTCTGACATAATCGGAGGCTCTGCCACCGAAATAACATCCTCAACCCACGTTATAATGGCCGTCATCGCCCCGTGGACAGAACCATTCCTGGCCTACTTAACTAGGCAGGAACTCCCTGAGGACCAAAACGAGGCACGCCGCATAGTGCGGCGATCTAAAGTCTACAGGGTCCATGAGGGAGAGCTTTATAAGAAAAGTACCACCGGAGTCCTTCAAAGGTGCATCTCCGAAGAGGAAGGGCGGAAGCTTCTGGCAGAAATTCATGCCGGACTCGGCGGCCACCACGCCGCAGCCCGGGCCCTTGTAAGAAAGGCCTTCCGTACAGGTTTTTATTGGCCTATGGCCCGGGCAGACACACTAGACCTGGTCCAACGCTGCGTGGGTTGCTAGCTTTTTGCAAATCAAAGCCATATGCCGCCCACCGCCCTCCACACAATCCCCATTACCTGGCCCTTCGCAGTCTGGGGGCTTGACATGGTTGGACCCCTTAAAGGAGGAACCCACAAGAAAAAATACTTGTTGGTCATGGTGGATAAATTCACCAAATGGATAGAAGCCAAGCCTGTTAGGACAGCCGAATCCGGACCGGTGATAGACTTCATATCCGGGGTCGTACACCGTTATGGCGTCCCCACAGCATCATCACTGATAATGGCACGAACTTCACGACCGACGAGGTAAAACTCTGGTGCAAAAACATGGGCATCAAGTTCGATTATGCTTCCGTCTATCACCCACAAACCAACGGTCAAGTAGAACGAGAAAATGGTCTTATCATGAGCGGCATCAAACCCAGATTAGTGCGGTCCCTAAAGGAATCTGACACACACTGGGTAGAGGAGCTCGACTCCGTACTCTGGGGGCTGCGGACCACGCCGAATCGCACTACCGGATACACACCATTCTTTATGGTATACGGCGCATAGGCGGTTCTGCCCTGCGGCATAATTCATGACTCACCTCAAGTGCGCATGTATGAAGAAAGAGAAGCCGACCTCGATCGGCAGGACAGTCTGGACGCCCTCGAGGAGGAGCATGACGTGGAAAAAGCCCGTTCCGCATTCTATCAACAGAAGGCTCGAAGATACCAAAGTAGAGAAATACGGGCCAAAACTTATAATGTTGGCGAATTAGTTCTACGCCTACCGGAGAAGAAAAAGGACAAACTCAAGCCCAAATGGGAGGGTCCCTTCATTATTGACCAAGTTCTGACTGGTGGGGCGTACCGTCTGCGGGATGCATCGGATAACCCACTCGAGCCGAACCCATGGAACGCAGCCAGACTCTGAAGATTCTACGCCTGCGCTGGACTCAGTGTTCGTCTCCTTCCTCTGTCCATTTTTATACACTATCTGTCTTTTATTTCTCTCCTCCTCCCCTTATTTTCTCTCACAGCCTTTAAGGGCCAATTTGTGCCTTGTTTGCACACAACTGGCGCGCTATCCGCGCTCATTATACCTGGGGGCTTCTTTCACAGAAGCTTATTTATTTATACGGGCTTCATGCCCAGCACATGTGTCATCCTTCCGCATGTACCTTTTATTCACCATTATATGCATCGATATTACTTAAGTTTTGGCTAAGCTGGGTTGCCTGGCTCTTGTATTTATGCCCTACGTTCCTGTTAATTCGGCTAGGGCATAAGGGGTGCACCTCTGCGATTGTTACTGCCGGGTCAGCCGGATGTGTACCCCAGACTGGGTGAAGCCGAAAGCTAGCGTTCTTAAGGGAATATTCGGTCGGTGAACAAAAGACGATTTTTTACCTATTTTCTATATATGCCCCCAGATGTTTTTTGCTGCGATTCTTTTCGCAGTCCGGACATGCACTTTAGGGCATGCATACCCAGGGAAAGGAACCCCTAACGGAACTATTCTCCCTGGAAGATGTTTCTTACTAACCATGTAATATAACATAACTAGTTGGGCACTTGTCTGTTCAAGCACTAATGACCCCTACGCCTGGTTTCCAAGCATGCCCCGGTTCTTATATAACCGAGAGGGTATTCGGATACACTTCGGACTATCAGGTCCTAAGGTTGAAGCGAAAAGGTCCGCCATGACAAATGATCTACAATCCGACTAGAAGGCATTATACATGTCATTTTAATTACACAGTCAACTAGACTGGCTAAATTCCTCTTCTATACCATCCAACAGGCTGTCTAGTCTACAATCCTGTTGGGAATACTTTGCAGCCAATTCTACTTGCCCGTACACTAGGCTAACAGGGATCTCTTTCCCATCG
Organism: Triticum urartu; assembly: GCF_003073215.2. NCBI lineage: Eukaryota > Viridiplantae > Streptophyta > Magnoliopsida > Poales > Poaceae > Triticum > Triticum urartu. The sequence goes on along the minus strand of NC_053023.1, from coordinate 333,371,687 downwards.
GGCCCCACAGGTCCGACCTCGGCCATGTGGTTTGGGTCAGCCTTGGTATACCGCGTCTTCACCATGGCCCAGGCTTCCTTGGCACCTTGACGGCAGGCTGATATCTTCCACAATCGGAAGCGCCGCCGTGCTCCCTTCAGCTTCTCTGCAAGCTCTCCAAGGCCTTCGGGCACGAAGAAGGATGGCCACAAGGCCTGGGCAATGCCTTGCATCGCCTGCCGAACTCGCTCGTGCAGCTGTAAAAGCTTGGGCAGAAGATCACCCGCAGACCTAGGCATTTCTTCCGCGGGACGACCTGTTAGCATACCTACAGACGTAGCTCTGTCAGTCAACTTCTTTGCCGAACTCTTCTTAAAAGTTCGTTCAAGCACTTACTGAGAATGTCGCGTCGAAGCCGCTGATTCTCCTTCACGGAGTCTGACAGTTGGGCACGAACATCCTTTAGTTCCACACCTAGCTAGGTGTTGGCATCCTGGAGATTATTCTTCTCCTGCCTAACCCTCGTAAGCACGCTCTCGCTAGCCTTTAGCCGGCGTAGGAGATGTTGCTCATCTGGATTTCCTCCGGCGTCATCTACAACTTCATTGTCAGATTTGCACATATGCCGCACTTTATATGGTATCTATCATTTTAAATATGTGTTACCAGCGGGGGTCTTCTTGGACTTCTCTTCTGCGGCCAGTGCGGCCTGAAGTTGGGCTTTGCACTCTTCAAGCTCATGGGACAGTTGGGTATTCTTTTTTGTAAGAACCTGCATAACAAATGATCCTTAAATCAGTTATTCTAACTGTTTCAAGTCTCAGGGGCTACTGATATATATATAATCATCAAATTTTCTCACCTGTATATCCTTTACATACCGATCCGTGGCTCTGGCTAGACCATTTTGAGCAGCACGGAGGTACGTGTCTCCCAAGTTGAAGGCATCAAATGCCTCTTGGGAGAAATAAGCGTCACGGAGAACGGCTCGGCGACGCCTGTGGTTCATGGCGCTCTCCACCTCGGAATTTGTGGCGGACAGTCTATACGCATCCTCTGTCGGAGGAGCATCCGGCGCGCACCTCGTATTCGCTTCCGCTTCCGGGTCCGGCCTTGGAGCCTGACTGGTGGAGGCGTGATTGGCGACCTCTGCGGATATAGTCCGGCGAGCGTTCTTCTTCCTAAGAAAGCGCGGGCGTTAATATGCCATTAAAGAATGATATCATTGAGTAAGGCGGCGCGCCATACCGCTGCGCCGGTGTCTCAGTCCGGACTGCATTTCTTTTCAGCCTGCCCGGCCTCGCAGCCCCTTGTTGGCTAGTCGCCGCGGGCTCGGCATGACGTCCCAAGGGCCTCCCCTGCAAAACACTGCTGGTATACGGTAAGCAAAGTACACAAGGATGGATCCTTTTCAAAATGTCGGGACTTCGGTCTCAGTTATCTGTGAAGCTGGGAGCAGCCCAGGGTAATCGACCGCAATGGCTACCAAGGCATTATCGCTGCTTAATTGGTAAAATACCCTATCAATTAGCTCCATAGATATGTCCGGATCCCCTTGGGAGGCCGGGTCAAGGGACCGCTCTGGATCCTCTAGTTGTGGAGGCGGGCTGTTGATCTCCCTTACAGCCTTACACAGCTCCTGCGTTGGAATCGCAAGGTAAGATACTTAACTGTGGGAATATGGAACGGATGGGCATGAAAAGCGTCGACTTACCCAGCTCGGAGGATTGTACATAGAAAATCCACCCTGTGGATTGACACAGAGGAATTCCTCCTCTTCTCCCTTGTACAAATCGGACAAGATTTTTGCTAGAGCAGCGGTCGAGTCCGGCCCCTTGCGGCCGCAGCAGGTGGCGTCATCCTCCCCGTTGAAATCCCACATGGGGTGGCCTTGATATTGAAGCGGTTGCACCCCCCGCATAATGCATATCGCCATGACTTCGATCATGGTCAGTCCTGATTGAGCCAATAACTTTATCCGGCTCATCAGGTAAAGAACGTCGCTGTCATCTTCCTCCCGGGGGCTCCGTGGACGCCAACTCAGGCGCTTCTTCAAAGGAGCATTGTCGAACTCAGGAAGGCCGATCCGAATAGGATCCAGAAGGGGGATGTCTTCTATATAAAACCACTCTGAAGGCTAGTCTTCGGACGCCTTCTTCGGGGTTCCGGATAGATACCCGGTCCCGGCGATGCGCCATACTTCGGCTCCGCCCACTTGATATATTGACCCCCTCTGAGAACGGGGCACAAGGCAGAACAACTTCTTCCACAGTGCGAAATGAGCCTCGCGACCCAAAAACAGCTCGCAGAGGGCTACGTAGCCCGCGATATGTCGTATGGATGCAGGGGTAAGGCAGTGTAATTGGAGGCCGTAGAACTCCAGGAGCCCCCGGAGAAACGGATGAATTGGAAATCCGAGTCCTCTTATCAAATAAGGGATAAGGCATACCTGCTCTCCTTTGGAGGGATTGGGAAAGCTCTCCGCTTGCTCTCCGCCATTGTAGGTGGCGAGCCCGGCTCGAACCGGGACCATATACGCTGGGGGGAGAAATCCCTGGGTCTGAAGATTCACTAGTTGGCTGTGCGGGACGGAACACCTCTCCCAATCTCCAGGCTTGGGGCTGGAGGAACAAGAGGAGGAGCTGCGTCGACCGGCCATGATGGAATGGATTGCTTCCAGGTGCACTCCGATGAATGCTCGCTAAGGGAGGAGGGTGTGGTTTGGATCTGAATCCTCATCTCTTTAATAGGTAGCTCATTTGCATAGCTAGGGGGGTAAGTGTAAAAACACCCTGGCTCTTCACATTCGCTTGACACGTGGAAGGTGGCCATTATTGGGCGTGGAAGCCAAGGAGCGCAGCAGTTACAAGAAGCCGGACACTATTTAACAGGTATTCAGAATTTGGAGAAGAACCTGCCTTGCAATGCCGAAGACAATCTGCGCGCCGGACTCATCGTCATTGAAGCCTGGTTCGGGGGCTACTGAGGGAGTCCTGGATTAGGGGGTGTCCGGACAGCCGGACTATAACCTTTGGCCGGACTGTTGGACTATGAAGATACAAGATTGAAGACTTTGTCTCATGTTCGGATGGGACTTTCCTTGGCATGGAAGGCAAGCTTGGAAATACGGATATGTAGATATCCTCCCATTGTAACCGACTCTGTGTAACCCTAGCCCCCTCCGGTGTCTATATAAACCGGAGGGTTTAGTCCGTAGGACAAGAACAATCATACCATAGGCTAGCTTCTAGGGTTTAGCCTCTCTGATCTCGTGGTAGATCTACTCTTGTACTACCCATATCATCAATATTAATCAAGCAGGAGTAGGGTTTTACCTCCATCAAGAGGGCCCAAACCTGGGTAAAAACATCGTGTCCCTTGTCTCCGGTTACCATCCGCCTTGACGCACAGTTCGGGACCCCCTACCCGAGATCCGCTGGTTTTGACACCGACACTTGGGTATTTATCCGCCATATCAGCATCAATATGTATTTCCTCCGTTTCATGCTCCTTAGTGTCACCTGCAGCGACCCGATCTCAAACGGTCAAGCCTCTGTGTATCTGTGCCATCCCTGGATCAGTAGGCTGGCACACACACAGTACATCAATGTATATATCAAAGTGCAATCACATGTATAAATAACGTAAAACTGATATATACCTGGTGAGTCTCAGCGGAAACAAACAAACGGGTGTGGAGTCCCATCAACGCCATCGACAGATTGAGTGTAGACCGTAACCCTATACCATATCACTTACTCGTCATAGAAAATACTGCAACATGATACGTTGCAGCCGTGTAGGTCAGTACATTGAATGTACCGACAAGATCACAATAAGGGAAAACAGATGATAAACTATTCTATATGCAATATGGCTTTGTGGCTCTGTGTTTGAGGTTTTTGCGTAAAAGCTGATTTTATTTTGCCTACAACAACGGAATATCAGGAACTTGTATTATAGAGTTTTCTATCATGACATGGTTTCACCAACCGATGTCTCATAGCCCATATCATCATAAATACCCACAATTAAGTTATCAGTCTGGTGTTGAGAGTTCCGAGATAGACCCAAGTCCAGAGGCTCAATTTGTCCGTAACCGGGGACACGGCTAATTGATTGGGTTTTAACCCTCTGCAGAGGTTTGTAAACTTTACCCGCAAGATTCGATCCCGCTTTTTATGTTCTTGCACTTCAGGGTTTTTGAGAACAAGATGATCGAAACATGGTCTTCCGAAGAGTTCCCCTGACCACTGTCCGGTGCTCATCTAATGTTACCGTAGTTCTACATCTGCTAGCACCGTCCCATCCAGAGTCACAACTAAGGTCAACCAAGCTAGAGCCCATAATGACTTGCGGTTGCACATGTAAGCTTCCGGGCATGAAGTATTCTTCCGCCTCTTTGAGTTTGGGTGAAGCTTTCCACAAGATGTCATGGCGCTTCTCCATGCATCCCAGCCATCCACTGGTTGCTCCAGGGTGCCCATCAAATCCGTTCTTCACCCAGTAGTGTGTATTGAATTCTTGTCTCGAGTCTTGGAGTCTTGAGGTCCTGAAGATGTAGTCCTTGCAGATGCCATCATGAAGTTGTCATCGTTGACGTAGAGTCCTCCATTCTCACACCACTCCCGAGCACTCATACCAACCCCGTCTACTATAGTGTAGCATTAGAATAAATAACGTCCCGGGCTTCGTAACAGGGTGATGGGTTCCTACCTCATGCATTCTACTCAACTACAAAAAGTCAATATCACTACTGGAGGGATTATGAATGGTGTTACTAAATGCAATAAAACATAGGTATGAATAACATGGTCAAAGTGAACTTTCCTGGTGTAGGATCGGAAGTATGTCTAGGGGGGGGGGTGATTAGACTACTTGACCAAATAAAAATCTAGCCTTTTTCCAATTTTAAGTCTTGGCAGATTTTAGCAAGATAATACAAGTCAAGCAATCAACCTACACATGCAAGTCTAAGAGTATAGTATCAGAACATAAATCATTGCATATGAAGGTAAAGGGGAGGAGTTTAGAGGGAGCAAACGCAATGTAGACACGAAGATTTTTGGCGTGATTCCGATAGGTGGTGCTATCATACATCCATGTTGATGGAGACTTCAACCCACGAAGGGTAACAGTTGTGCGAGTCCACGGAGGGCTCCACCCATGAAGGGTCCATGAAGAAGCATCCTTGTCTATCCCACCATGGGCATCGCCCACGAAGGACTTGCCTCACTAGGGTAGATCTTCACGAAGTAGGCGATCTCCTTGCCCATACAAACTCCTTGGTTCAACTGCACAATCTTGTCTGAGGCTCCCAAGTGACACCTAACCAATCTAGGAGACACCACTCTCCAAAAGGTAATAGATGGTGTGTTGATGATGAACTCCTTGCTCTTGTGCTTCAAATGATAGTCTCCCCAACACTCAACTCTCTCTCAATGATTTAGATTTGGTGGAAAGATGATTTGAGTGGAAAGCAACTTGGGCAAGGCTAGATATCAAGATTCTTGTGGTTGGATTGGAATACCTTGGTCTCAACACATAAGTAGGTGGTTCTCTCTCAGAAAATGAATGGTGGAAGTGTAGGCATGTTCTGATGGCTCTCTCCCCGAATGAAGAGTGGGTGGAGGGGTATATATAGCCTCCACACAAAATCTAACTATTACACACAATTTACCAAACTCAGTGGGACCGAATACTCAAACTCGATCACACCGATTTAGTTCAAAATGTGAATGTTAGGATTTTCGGTGGGACCGGCATGTCAACTCGGTGGGACCGATTTCATTAGGGTTAGGGCATAATGTAATCTCGATGGGACCGATTTCTGTAATAGGCAAACAGAGAGTTGGTCAGGCAAACTCGATGAGATCGATCGCTCATTTCGATGAGACCGAAACATTACGAAAAGGAAACAGAGAGTTTGCATTGCAAACTCGGTGGGACCGATCGCTCATCTCGGTTGGACCGAAACTTTGTGAAGGGAAACAGAGAGTTTGCAATCCCATATCGGTGAGACCGAGATCCCTATCGGTGAGACCAAACTGATTAGGGTTTCTGGCTATGGCTATGTCAAATGAACTCGGTGGCGCCAGATAGATCAAATCGGTGGGGCCGAGTTTGACTTTTGGTTTGGGACATATGTGGATATGAGAAAGTGGTTGCGGGTTTTTGGAGCATATGAGTAAGCATTTTGAGCAAGCAAGCCATTAAACAACACCTCATCCCCTTTTAATAGTATTGGCTTTTCCTATGGAGTCAATGTGATCTTGGATCACTAAAATGAAAATGTAGAGTATTGAGCTTGACCCAATATGTGTCCTTAGCATTTTTAGGGGTCCACAATCCTATTCCATGTCATGCCAATCATTGAACTTTCTGAAATGATCATCTTGAAAGAGTATTAGTTCAATGAGCTATATGTTGTTAGGAATTACCAAAACCACCCAGGGATAGTTGCACTTTGAGTATCCCCCTTTTTGGTAATTAACGACAACATATAGATCAAAGCTTCGACAAATAATAATAAGATTGAAATACATAGTCGCTTTGAGAAGTATGTGATAAGCAAGAGTTCCCCCTAAATTTGTGCATTATTTAAAATTTTCTTTTGAATGCAAATGCACAATCAATTAGGGTCATGGGTTACTCTTCCATGTCACATACATCTTGGTGGAGCGCTCAAAATGATAGAGAGTAAAAATATGCACTCATCACCAAGACAAAGTGAATGATCATATAAGAGAGATAAATAATAACATCATTCCAGCACAAGCATTAAAGCAGGATATGATCAAACACATGATCATACAAGTATCTCACACACATAAACATAGAGTATCAAGCAAGCACACAAATAAGTATCAACCAAATAGCAAAGAAGGCAAAAAGAAGCAAATCTCTCTCTCTCTCTCAGCCTATGATCTATACACTTTCTCCCCCTTTGGCAACAAGTTACCAAAAAGCTTGAAAATGCATAGTGCTATGCGTCTCTCTAGGCTTGATCTTCGGGAGGAGGCGTTGAGAGGACTCCAAGGATGAATGCATCTGTTGCAGTTGTTGGAGCTGGTGGAGTGGCAATTGGAGGTGGCACCGATGCTGTGGCTGAAGGTGCTGATGTAGTTTCTCTTGTGTCAGCCAGGGGCACTGCAGCAGATCTCTGCCCTCTTGGCGCTCTCTAAAAGGCATCTGTGGTAGCCTGCCCTTTCCTCTCCTTAGCTTCTTCCTAGAGCTGCTCAATTGTTGTCTGCATCTCTGTCACGTTCAGATCAAGATCATAAAATTTAGTCTCAATGATCCTTTCCAGGCTCTCTTGGTTCTGAGTCAGGGTGGACAAGCCCTTCTCAATCCTCACGGTTACTTGAATCAGATATCCAAGTTGATCTTGCTTAGTTTTGAGAAACTCTTGAGATGCTTCTTCAGCACTTGGCATCTTTGCAGCTTCCTCAACCTTTGCTTTCTCTCTCTTTTCTTGAGCCTCTGCAGATGTGGGATCTTCCGCATTCATGAAAACCGTGTTTTCCTCAAAGTCCAGCCTCAAGGGAAGATGTTTCTTGTCCAGTTGATATGTGCATGTGCCCATGTTGGAGTTTATGAGCACCTGGATGTGTGGAGCATACCCACATGACCTCTTCTGATCTGGAGCTGTTCTCTTGATTGTCTCAACAATCAGACTCATCACTTTGAATTTTTGGGGCACATCAAACAACTGCAGAAAGTTAATGGAATGGCCTCTGATCATTCTATGATCTCCTGACTTGGGCAATAATGTATGCCTCAAGATAGTATTGATGGTGGTCAGGCCAGACAGTAGATAGTACACAGAGCCCATCTTGTGAGTTCCAAGGCTTTATCAGGAATCTCCTTATACATATTAGCCATGTAGTCGTGATCCTTCTTCTTCTTGGCATATACCTCTATGTCATCCTCATGCTCTTCAAGGGCATTGATCAATTTGGCCCACTCAGCAACTGTTGATTGGTACCTAGTACCTTCAGACATCCAAACAATTTTGCCATCAGGATAAAAATGTGTTGTGGAGTAGAATTGCATGATGAGTTCATCATTCCACTTGGTCAGCTTCTGACCCACAAACTTGTCCACTCCACATAGCCTGAAGCTATCATGCACTCCTGGAAAGTGGTCTTCATTGTTGTTAATATATTTCCAATCTGCCCACTTCATATCACAAACAATTGACTTCTTATCAAGCAAAACAGTTTCATAGAAATCTTGCTGCCCCTTGGTGTGGAACCTGTAATCCACAACAGTCCTTCTCCTCACAGCATATGGATCAGATTGTCTCCATAGTCTGAGACCTGCATCCTTTATGATCTTCATGTTTTCTGCCACTGGATGGCTATCATCATGGTCAGGTATCTTTGGCTTGAGCTTCCTAAGTACTTGGGCTTCAGAGTCATCTTCAACTTCAGTTTTAGGCACTTGGGCCTTGTTCTTCTCAGCAGCTGGTATATTCCTTGTGCTCCTCTTTGGTGCAGTCTTCGGAGCCGGAGCAGAAGCTTTGGGGGTTGTCTTGGGCTTAGAAGGGGCAGCCCCATACTTGATGGCATCCCCCATCAGCTTTTGAGACTTGGGTGCTGGTGCAGCATCCTCTTTCTCTTCTTCTTCTTCCTTAGCTGGATCTGCCTTCATAGAGGATCTCCCAATGACTTTGGCCATACTCTTCTTGACCCTTTCTTTCCCCTTCTTGCCTTCACCAGCCTCTTTTGGTTCAAGAGTGAACTCAATAGTTTCCTGAGTTGAGGTTCTAGCCTTAGACATGGGCACTCTCTTGGCAGGTGCCTTCTTGTTCAGTCCTGGCTTAGTTGCAGCAGCAACAACATATTCCTTTTCAGCACCTTCTTCTTGGAGCTGACCTCTTCCTCAGCAGCAACATAATCCTCATCTTCTAAGTTAGAATTTCTCTTCCTCCTTGTCCTTGTAGCTGCTTTGGGCAAGTTGCTTGGGGTGCTCCTGCTACCCTCATCATAGCTGCTAGAGGGACTAGTGCCATCACTCAGGTTCACCTGCTCTTCTGACTTATTCTGCCTATCACTCTGATCAGAAATTCTGCCTAAGCAAACTGACAGCTGACCCTGTGAATAGTTATAGATGAGATAGAGTGGATGAGCATCACAAAGTGCAGAGATTTTGCAAAACAGATGAGTCAAAAACTTAGTTTTAGTTTTCCACGGAAAGAATTTCAGAGCTACCGATTTGTCAAACTTGGTGACACCGAAGCAACTTTTGGAGTCTAAACTAGTGAAAACGGTCAGATTGAGACACAGTTCTGTGACTCCGAGATCGCTACGGTTTCACAAAGAGTTGAACTCGGTCACACCGATTTGCAAGTTTCGGTCAGACCAAAAAGTGCAGGTGCAATGGCCTAAGCCAAATCGGTGAGACCGATTTCCACAACTTGGTCGGTCCGAGATGAGTTCGGCGGAAACTTAACCCTAAATTTTTGAATCGAATCTAATCTAAAGGATGTTTTTGCTGGACAGGATGGTTTCATATGTGGTAAGAAACATGGCATTTGCTTTGTGCTAAGAATCAGAGTAAGGAACAACACAAAGATTCAAACTCATACCCTAGTTTGGTGATGAGCTCGCTACGGCTGGAACGGTGGTGTTGAAATCCGTTGACGGTGACGGAGACCAACGTTGGGAGGTCGCTGGCAATGAGAGGATGATCCGGAGACCCGAGTAGGCAGAGCAGGACATGCACGGGCCGAGAGGTTTTGGAGGAATTTCCAAAATTTGACCCGTCAGTATTTATATCCTGACCCTGTCGGTGTGACCGAGTGGAACAACTCGGTGGCACCGAGATGCAGAATCGCAAGTGGTTACTGCAACTTGGTGTGACCAAAAAGTTCTAATCGGTTGCACCGAGATTGAAAACCTAGATCAACTCAGTGAACTCGGTCAGAACGAAAAGGATGAATCGGTCAGACCGAAATGCATAGAGAGGTTTTGGAAGTTTAAGTCTATGACAAATCGGCGACTCCGAGTGCTCCTCATGCAGAGGGTTCAAATCTGACTTGATCAAACTTTCTGATCTAGCATGAATAGAGTTTGAGATGAGAAAAGCATAGATAGCTAGAAGGAGTTCCTAGGCGTTCTTGTCCATCCATTTGGCAAAAGAAGAGCCAAAAAATCAAAGCAATAAATGGATGTCCTCGAATGAGTAAAATATGCAACCAACATGCTCACACAATAAAATGGCAAATGAAACATGGGGCAAATCATGCACAAACACTCTAGCTTCTATCAAGCAATTGGCGATGACTAGGTCCTCTATATATGAGTATATTGACTTAGGAGTCAAATGAGAACACTTGATCATAAGCCATACTCATCGTTTAAGCACAAGTGGGTTACCACTTTTACATAAAGCATTATTGTGTTCACACCATTAGAGTTGCTTTAGCTCAATTCTTAGATTAAAGCTCCCCCTAGATGTTATATCCCCCCTAAGAGGGATGAACTAACCTTGGGTTTGTCGATGGTGACTTCATGTAGATGTTGAATATGTGGATTCTCAATGTTGATGTAGATCATTCGGAGCAATCCATTAGAGTGAGTTGCACTTTCAATACCTACATGGGTTAGTCCCACAAGGAACAAACAAGGATATCCATAGACATAGAGTGAAGTTCACACAAGATGATGTCCATGAAAGCATTAGGTTACCTTGCCCCTTGTCTTACCAACAAGAGGGTTTATGACTCCTTGAACTAGTGCAAGATGTGGAAGTTGCTTGCACTTGTTCTCGCCAAAATGATATGAGTGAATTATGTTGGCGAAGTCACCCTCAAGAACTCTCTAGTTCTTCTTCTTCGGGATCCACATCAACTTGATGGGAATCCTTGGAGTTGTAGTCGTACTTGATGAAGTAGAACTTGATTTAGTCTTGGGAACCCACTTGACCAAGGCCTTGGGAGCTTCTTCAAATGCATCAATCTCCTCTTGAAGCTTGTCCTTGCCTTTTTCTTGTGGTCTTGTGGTGGGAGATCATCTTGAGCCTGTGCCCCCTTGAAGGAAGTAGGGTCATACTTCTTTTGTCGAGGAACAAACGTCGTCTTGGGGTATTGATCTTCTTCCCACTCGACTCCATTGCCTTCCTTGCTTGCGTACAATTTCCTCAAATTGCTTACTTCTGGCAAGGCTCTTGTAAATACCTTTCTCTATAATTCCCTTCAATAAGCTATTTTATTGCTCAAGTGTAACTTGGCTAAGATAATCATTAGTGGAATCAAGAGAACTACTAGAAGCAACAATATTGGATTTAACAAGATTATTGTTACTATTAGAAGAAGAATCTTTCTTACTCTTGTTGCTAGATTTTACTTGTGGCATGTAAGTAGACAATAGTAAACGCTTGGCAATGTAAGAAGAACTTTTCTTGCGAAGATAATCATTGATTGCTTTTAAGAACCCATGCTCTTGCTCAAGGTTGAGTTTTTCAAAGCGTAGCTTCTCATGAGTCTTTAAAAGCTCTCAATGATCTTCCAAGGTAGTTTCATGAGATAATTTAAGAGTGCTTAGTTATTTAGTTAGACGCTCAATCTCTTTCTTATCATCGTCATTTGTTTTATCTTGATTAGCATGATTAATAGCAATTTCATTATAGTTTTCATCACTAGAGTTGTCTACAAGTAAATCATCATCACCTAGCAAGTCATCTTCATCACTATTGAAATCAACATACTCGGGGTGTGATACCTTTGGATCTTTAGCCATGAAGCATCTTCCGATTCCTTCATTTGGTGAGTCAAATATGTCATAGGAGTTGGTTGACACAAGTGCTAGACCGGCAACACCTTCATCTTGAGTATATCTGGAGTCGGAGTGATAACTTCTCTCGGAGTGATGGTCGGAGTCGGAGCCGGATAGCCTTTCACCAACGTGAGCTTGATGTCTTCGTTTTGTGTACCTCCTTGATGACTTATCCTTCCTTTCCGAATCCTTGCTTCTGCGAGAGGTTCTTCGTTCATAACAATCATCTCTACTCCTTCTCTCTCTTGGAGGTGATTCTTCTCTTCTACTTCTCCTTTTGGGTGAATCTTATCTTCTTTTGTAGGGAGCTGTACACTCATTTGAGTAGTGTCCGGGTCTTCCACAATTGTAGCAATTACGCTCATGACTAGAAGATATTTTGTCATTGCAGGACCTTGACTTGGAACTTCTTTCTTTGCATCTACTCTTGTAGAAGTTCTTCACCATTAGGCTCAATTCCTCATTGAAGGTTTGTTTCTCACTTGATGATGTAGGAGCATCACATGAGGCTTTGTAAGCACCACTTGACTTGTTGTGAAGCTCTTCTTTTATCTTTGAGTGACATCTCATGAGCAACAATTCTACCAATGACTTCGGTTGGCTTGAGATCTTTGTAATTGGGCATCATTTGGATCAATGTGCACACGGTATCATATTTTCCATCCAATGCTCTTAGGATCTTCTTGATGATGAATCTGTCGGTCATCTCTTCACTTCCTAAGCTGACAATCTCATTTGTGATGAGAGCAAGCCTAGAGTAAATTTCAGCGACACCTTCACCATCCTTCATTTTGAACTTGTCAAGCTGACTTTGAACCACATCCAATTTGGATTCCTTGACCGAGTCAGTACCTTCGTGCATATCAATCAAAGTATCCCAAATTTCCTTTGCATTGTCAAGACGGCTGATTTTGTTGAATTCTCCGGGGCACAATCCGTTGAAGAGGATATCACAAGCTTGAGCATTGTATTGCGACATCTTCAACTCTTCCGTGTTAGCTTCACGGTTTGGTTCTCTCCCATCAAAGAATTCACCTTGCAAGCCAATACACACAATAGCCCAAACGGCGGGGTTATGTCCAAGAATATGCATTTTCGTCTTATGCTTCCAACTAGCAAAATTAGTACCATCAAAGTAAGGACCTCTACGGTGGTAATTTCCCTCGCTAGATGCCATACTCTCCTAGGTTGTGAAACCAAGGCTATGATCACCAAAGCTATGGAAATCAAGGCAAATGGAGACCAAAGCTCCGATACCACTTGTAGGATCGAAAGTATGTCTAGAGGGGGGGAGGGATGATTAGACTAGTTGACCAAATAAAAATCTAGCCTTTTCCCAATTTTAAGTTTTGACATATTTTAGCAAGATAACACAAGTCAAGCAATCAACCTACACATGCAAGTCTAAGAGAATAGCAGCGGAATGTAAATCATTGCATATGAAGGTAAAAGGGAGGAGTTTAGAGGGAGCAAACACAATGTAGACACGGAGAGTAACGGTTGCGCGAGTCCACGGAGGGCTCCACCCATGAAGGGTCCACGAAGAAGCAACCTTGTCTATCCCACCATGGCCATCGCCCACGAAGGACTTGCCTCACTAGGGTAGATCTTCACGAAGTAGGCGATCTCCTTGCCTGTACAAACTCCTTGGTTCAACTCCACAATCTTGACGGAGGCTCCCTAGTGACACCTAACTAATCTAGGAGACACCACTCTCCAAAAGGTAATAGATGGTGTGTTGATGATGAACTCCTTGCTCTCATGCTTCAAATGATAGTCTCCCCAACACTCAACTCTCTCTCACTGATTTGGATATGGTGGGAAGATGATTCGAGTGGAAAGCAACTTGGGGAAGGCTAGAGATCAAGATTCTTATGGTTGGATTGGAATATCATGGTCTCAACACATGAGTAGGTGGTTGTCTCTCAAAAAATGAATGGTGGAAGTGTAGGCACGTTCTGATGGCTCTCTCCCCGAATGAAGAGTGGGTGGAGGGGTATATATAGCCTCCACACAAAATCTAACCGTTACACACAATTTACCAAACTCGATGGGACCGAATACTCAAACTCGGACACATGATTTAGTTCAAAATGTGAACGTTAGGATTTTCGGTGGGACCGGCATGTCAACTGGGTACATAACGTAATCTCGGTGACACCGATCACATAAACTCGGTGGGACCGATTTCTGTAATAGGCAAATAGAGAGTTGGCCAGGCAAACTCAGTGGGACCGATCGCTCATTTCGGTGAGATCGAAACATTATGAAAAGGAAATAGAGAGTTTGCATTGTGAACTCGGTGGGACTGGTCGCTCATATCGGTAGGACCAAAACGTTACGAAGGGAAACAGAGAGTTTGCAATCCCATCTCGATGAGACCGAGATCCCTATCAGTGAGACCGAACTGATTAGGGTTTCTGGGTACGGTTATGTCAAATGAACTTAGTGGCGCCGGATAGATCAAATCGGTGGGGCCGAGTTTGACTTTTGGTTTGGAACATATGTGGATATGAGAAAGTGGTTGAGGGTTTTTGGAGCATATCAGTAAGCATTTTGAGCAAGCAAGCCATTAAACAACACCTCATTCCCTTTTAATAGTATTGGCTTTTCCTACGGACTCAATGTGATCTTGGATCACTAAAATGAAAATGTAGAGTCTTGAGCTTGAGCCAATATGTGTCCTTAGCATTTTGAGGGGTCCACAATCCTAGTCCAAGCCATGCCAATCATTGAACTTTTTGAAATGATCATCTTGAAAGAGTATTAGTTCAATGAGCTATATGTTGATAGGAATTACCAAAACTACCCAAGGATAGTTGCACTTTCACCTAGTAAGTTGATGAAGATAATAACGCTCTCAGAAATTACTTGGTAGAACTATTCGTCACTCCGTTGAAAATCTATATTAAACAGACATAACACTCATATAAGCAAGCATTCTAGAAAGCAATTCTAACAATCCTTAAAGAAATCAAAATGAAATTCATCAAAATCAACAAAGGAAAATCAATAATAAAAACCAAAATAAAAGTCCAAAAAGAAGTTCAAAGAAAACTATAAAGAAACACGAAAGAAAACTCTATGACTTCACAACTACGAAATAGCTTTTTCCTTAAATAAAAATTTAACATAAAATGAAATACTAAACTAATAAATTAACAGAAAATAAAATGTAAAATAACTAATTTAACAGAAAGTATTTTTTTATAAACTTTTAGTAGCAAATAAAAAGATTTTATAAAACTCTAACTAAGACCTATACAAGTTTTCATACAAAAGTAAAGAAAATATATTTTTAAAATAAGAATACAATTGTCTATTGTTTTATAACAGAAACAAAACAAAAATTTATCAAAAGTGACAAAACAAATAAATTAAAAACAATTAAAACTATAAAGAAAAGACTAAAACAAAACTAGAACTAAAACAATACTGTTTTTCCTAAAACCCTAAATTAAAATATACAAAAAATAAATCACTATATGCTACTGGATAGACAAAACAATAACAAAACAGTAGCAAAAAGAATTAATCACAAATATTTTATAAAACTCAAGATATGGCCAAATTAGTGTTTTGAACAAATTTCATCAAATTCAAATTAAAAGTAATCAAATTTGAAATCCAAGTGCACAAACATAATTTTTTTTGAATCTAATGCGAAAAGAATCATTCAATTTGGATCTAAAAGATAAAATATATTAAAATTTTAAAAACAGAACTATTCTGTTTTTGAAACAAAAATGAAAATTAAAATAAAAAATCTAAACGGGCAAGTGCACGTGTGAGGCTGCTACTGGGCTAATCGGTGGGCAATCCAACGCTAAACCGCGCTCGGCTGATCTTTAACAAAAATGTGTACGGGCTAAAAAAACGATCTGGCCGGTCTAGTCTAAACCGTAAATAAACCGATAAACTAAAAAAATAACCATCCAGATTCGATCTAATCTAGAGCGTATATTACAGATTGGACGACCAAGGGGTGTATGCTGCGGGGCTAAACAAACGAATGCCCGCAAAATAAAAGATAATGATTTGAAGAAAAAAAAACAAAACTTAGATCTAATCGGGACAATTGCTAGAAGATCTGACGGACGGGAGATGGTGACGACATCTTAAAGTGATGCTGTCACCGGCGGGGAAGAAGACAGCAGCGGAGCGGCGTCGGACGCAAAGAGGCGGCGGCTCCAGTGCTCTTCGGCGTCGGGAAAAGGCTCGGGGAGGCTGGACGCAGGGTGGCGCGTCCGATGATGGAGGCCACGTCGGTCGAGGACGACGGTGGCGACGACAGCGGATGGCTGGAGTAGGGGCGGCGTCGGCGAACTTCGGGAGATCTTGGGGAGCTCGGTCCCGTGCGACTTTGTGATAGAAAAAGGGTTAGGGAGATGCAGAGGTTCGAGGGAGGAAGAAAAAGAGGGCCAGGGTGCTAAGGAACCTTTGGCGGTGTAGAAATCGAGCGACGACAGTAGCTTCTGCCGATGGAACTTTGGCGAGATCGAGGCAGAGTTCTAGGACATGGGAGATCGAGTTTTTTCAGAAAATCAGACGAGAAGGATTGGGGCGTTATTTATAGGGGGTCTTGATTAAGAAAGGGGCTGCGGGCGAGGCGATCTTCGTGAGAAAATCGGTCAGTGAGGCATGCGAGCTGCGGCCTCTGTCCATGACGTGGGTGTCGGTGTCAAAACCGGCGGATCTTGGGTAGGGGGTCCTGAACTGTGTGTCTAAGGTTGATGGTAACAGGAGACGGGGGACACGAAGTTTTACCCAGGTTCGGGCCCTCTTGATGGAGGTAATACCCTACGTCCTGCTTGATTGATATTGATGAATATGAGTATTACAAGAGTTGATCTACCACGAGATCGTAATGGCTAAACCCTAGAAGTCTAGCTTGTATGACTAAGGTATTGAGTATATCCTTTCCAGACTACACCCTCTGGTTTATATAGACACCGGGGGGGATCTAGGGTTACATAGAGTCGGTTACATAAGAGGGAATCTTCATAGTTGTTCGCCAAGATTGCCTTCCACGTCAAGGAGAGTCTCATCCGGACATGGGTACAACCTTCGGTCTTCATATCTCACAGCCCATCAGTCCGGCCCATAGATGAAAGGCCGGACGCCCGAGGACCCCTTAGTCCATGACTCCCTCAGTAGCCCCTGAACCTGGCTTCAATGACAAGGTATCCGGCGCGTAGTGCTGTCTTCGGCATTGCAAGGCGGGTTCCTCCTTCCGAACTCCCGAGTAGTCTCCAGATGAATTGATCATGTCCGGACCTGTAACACACACCTCACACAACCACAGAGAGAATATAATAACACACAAGTCCAATCTGCTGACAACTTTAGTAATGCGACGCGACGCCTGTCTGGTCATAATTTCGAACCATTTTTCGCCCCACATTTCGAGACGCAGTAGTCATTGGCATGTCTTGTCAGAGCAGAGATCGTGTCCCCTTATTTCGGGATTCTCATCAATACGGGCGTGGGCAACCCAACCACGCCGTTTACACAGCCCTTGGGAGTAGGCAAATTTTAAGGTGAATGTGGGGGGGGGGGCGTTCGATATTCACCGCCCTTATAAGGAGATAAGATTCCCCTTTCTTCTCCCACGCTTTCTTCCTGCCTCTTCGTTCTTGAGCTCCAACGCCCAAGCTCGCATTTCCCTGTCTCGAGAAAGCACTCAACCATGTCCGGATCCGGAGGTTAAGGCAAATGGATGGCCTCCTCAGTTAAGGAGGAGGACATTGTCGAGCTTCGGGCGGCCGGGTACCTGGCAAAGGAAATCGCCCACCGTCTTCCTGCCAGGGGACAAATCATCCCCACTCCGAAGTCCAACGAGAGGGTAGTGTTCATCCCTCATTTCCTCCGCGGGCTAGGGTTTCCACTCCACCCCTTCGTCCGCGGGATAATGTTCTACTACGGGATAGACTTCCACGATCTATCCCCGAACTCCTTCCTCAATATCTCGGCGTTCATCATCGTGTGCGAGGCCTTCCTCCGCATCCACCCCACATTGGGCTGTGGCTCAAAACCTTCAACGTGAAGCCCAAGGTGGTGGACGGACAACGCGCAGAGTGCGGGGGCGCCATGGTGAGCAAGCTCACCAAAGTCTCCTGGCCAAAAGGCACATTCATGGAACCTGTCAAGGAATGGCAGAAGCCATGGTTCTACATCACCGAACCCCACGATGCCACCTAGGCCACGGCTGCTGAATTCAATTCCGGTGCCCCTGTGCAGCTCACCTCTTGGGTCGAGAAGAGCCCAAACTTGTCGGTGTTCTGGGAACGGGGTCCCCAGACTTGCCTGCCTGCGGCCTGCGGCGTGGCTCAAAGGGGGGCCTAGTGCGGCCCATCTTCATCAACACAGACCCAAGACCCTCGCGAGTGGCCAAGCCTCGCGGGGCGGATGACACAGAGCTTCCTCAGGCACGGCCTCATCAGGCTGGCTCGCGAGGAGGCGGAGAGATCAAGGCGGGGTACCTCATGAGGTGCCCGTGACGCAAGCCATGACGACCAAGGGCGCCAGGCGGGCGCCAGCCCGCGCAGTGTCCTCCTTTCCTCTTTGGTGCAAAGGGAGCAAGTGCAGGCGAGAGCATCAAGCAAAGGCACCCGTTTTGGTGCAACGAGACCAAGACCAGCCCAACGGCAGGGAGGAAGTCATTGTGGAGCCCAAGCCAGCGTCACCACCAGAGCCTTTGGCAGGCAAGGACCAACTTTAGTCAGGATAAGTGTACCAGATGTTCCCCTTCAAAATGGCCAATTGTTGGCGCCCTTCCTGCTCAATATTTGGGAAGAGGCCCAGGGCCTTTGCCTATAAATAGGACTAGCCACCCCCAGGGTAGAGAGGATCGGCCAATCCAGAAACAAGCTGAGATCGGATCATATCAGATCAGAGAGAGAGGGAAGGGTGACTGAACTCCTCCTAGCAGTTCATCGCCCCAGCCAAGAACAGACCCTCGCGAGGCCGTTCCTCCTTGTATTGCTCATCATCATCAGCCCAAGAGGCAATCCACCACGCCACAAACTAGAGTAGGGTATTACACCACAATGGTGGCCCGAACTAGTATAAACCCTGTGTCTCTTGTGCTGTTCTTTCCATAGCTTAGATCTTAGCGTGGCGGTGGGGTGCAGGTAGGTAGAAGGCGAAATCTCCGTGCGCACCCCAGTGTTCGAACCTCAAGGGTCTGCCGGAACCCGAAATCCGACATTTGGCGCGCCAGGTAGGGGTGCGCGGGGATTCGTCTTCCACCGCCCCGTTCTCCTCCGACCATCGCGTCCATGTCTGACGCTCGTCGGGCCCGCGCCGAGCCGCTCTCGCTTCCCGCGTCGCCCAGACGGCTCCTGTCGGCGGGCGTCCTCGCCGTTCCCCGTCACCTGCCGTGAACGCCGCCACTGTCCCGGCGGGAAACGAGCAGCAAGCGTCGTCTCAGCATCCGTCCGTGCGGCAAGACGGCCGCACCGCTACTCCCTCGCTCACCCCAGCTGGTTCTTTGTACCGCGCGCTCCGCGCACCCATGGAGGCTCGAGCTGCGCTCATCGCGGCAAATGAGCTCCTGCGCTACCATCCCGTCGACGACGTCTACGAAGAATGGCTCGACCGCGTCGCCGAGCTCGTCCGCGCCGCAGGGGGCTCTCCTGCGCCGTCCGTTCCGCTGCACCGCACCCTACCCTGCGCGGGCGACGAAGCTCCGGGGGCGCCCCAGCTGCCTCCTCCTCAAGAAGGCGCCCAGGCTCCAAGGCGCGTGGCCCCTGGGCGGAACCCACTCCGTCAGGTGCTAGCGCGGCAAGAGCAGAGCTGCCAAGAAGTCCCTCGCCCGCAAGAACCTGCCCGGGCGCTCCCTGCTCCAGCACGTCGCGGCCATGCTCCTGCTCCCGCACGTCAAGACCCCGCGCTGCTCCTAGCTATAGCGCATGGGGACCTGCAAGACCAAGCTCTCCGTCACCCAAGGCCTCCTGTGGCCACATCATCCTGCCGTGCCTTCACCACCGAGCTACGCAGCGTCGCGTGGCCCGGCAAGTTCAGGCCAGACCTGCCTCCTCGTTACGACGACACGACCGACCCTGCGGAGTTCCTCCAGCTCTATGAGCCGGGCATCGAAGCTGCCAACGGAGACGAGAAGGTCATGGCGAACTGGTTTCCCATGGCGCTCAAGGACGGGGCCCGCACCTAGCTCCTGAACCTAGCTCCAGGCACGATCTCCTCCTGGGACAAGATGCGCACCCGCTTCATCGCCAACTTCCAAAGTACTCGCGACCGGCCACCCGCCGTGAGCGACATGCGCCGCATCAAGCAACAACCCGGAGAGACCCTGCAGAAGTACATCCAGCGCTTCAACAACGCACGCCTCAAGATTCCCAAGGTGACCAAGGAGGCCATCATCTCAGCCTTCTCCGACGGCGTGCGCGACGTCAAGATGAAGGAGGAGCTGGCGATGCATGAAGACCTATGCACTTCCTTGGAGCTGTTCAACTTGGCGACCAAGTGTGCCAGGGCTGAGGAATGGCGTCTTTCCCTCCTCGAGCTGCCTGCCGCAGACCCAGAAGACAGGAAGCCCAAGGCCAAGGATGTGAAGCGCAAGGGGGCTGCCGTGCTCGCGGCAGAACCAGACACCAAGCAAGGCAGAGATCAGCCCGAATCTTCCAAGGGCAGTCGGTACTGTGTGTACCACGACCTCCACACCCACAACACCAACGAATGTCAAGAGCTCCGAGCCGTGCGAGAAGGAAGGATCGGCCATCGTCCCGACCGCGGTGACCGGGGCTACGGTCGAGGAGGAGGAAGGAACGCAGGACGCTGGGAAGACCGCTGCCCGCGCCAGGGGTGGCGCGATCGACCTCGCGAGGATCGCTGGCAAGACCTGCCTCGCGAGGGAGACTGGAGGGATCAGCCTCGCGAGGATCGCCCGCAAGGCAACACAGGCCTCCCTCCGCTGCCGCCGCAACCAAGGGGAAACGAGGACCGCCATCAGGACGAGGGGGGTGGGGGCTTCCAGGAGCCGCGCGCGATCGCCTGCATCCTGGGCGGGGCTCAAGCCCCAGCCTCTCAACGCATCTTCAAGCAGTTCGCCCGCGAAGTGAATGCAGTCCTCCCCAAGCTCGAAGCCACGCGCCCTCTCAGGTGGTCGGCGTGCGCCATCACGTCCAGCTCAGCGGATCAGCTCAAGTGTGCGGCCACGGCCGGAGTACTCCCGATGCTTTGTTCCCCAATCATCAGCAACGTGCTGGTCACCAGGACCCTCATCGATGGCGGGGCAGGGCTCAACGTCCTGTCCGTGGAAACATTCCACAACCTCCAAGTGCCCTACAACCAGCTTCAGCCAACCAAGCCTTTCTCCGGAGTCACCGATGGCTCCACGGTCCCGATTGGGCAGGTCCGCCTCCCTGTCACCTTCGGGGCACGCAACAAATACCGCACCGAGCTCATCGACTTCGACGTCGCTCACATTCGCCTGCCGTACAACGCCATCCTTGGGTACCCAGCGCTGGCCAAGTTCATGGCCGTAACTCACCACGGCTACAACGTCCTCAAGATGCCAGGAAGTGGCGGAGTCATCACGGTGCCCTGTGAAGAGAAGGACGCGGTGTGTTCCCTAGAACGAGCCTTTCAGGCCGCATCACTGGAAGACCCGGATCGCGGAAGCAGGAGGCTTCCCGGGGCCACCCCCAAGAAGAAGAAGACATCGTCCAGCCCGGCTCCTCAGGAGGCAGGCCCCTCAGGGCCCGCGCCTGCCCAGGGGGAACCTCCTTCCATCGCATAGGAAAGCGCGCCCTCCTCAGGCAGGGCTCGGGGGCTCTCCCCTGGAGGGCCACCGACCTGGCTAAGGTCACGAGGGAGGCGCTTGGGCACCACATGGAGGCATGTTTCGAAGCACGTTTCCCTCAAGGAGTAAGGCAAGGAGGGCCAGACCCTCAGGAGTTCGTCAGCAAGGCCATTCAGGAGCTACAGGAGTCAAGAGTCATGAGAGGCGGCCGCCGCCTACCAGCTGTGGCTCCCCATCCAGGCGAGGATGGTGGGCTGCGCGTCTGCATCGACATACCAGGGCTCAATCGAGTCACCTCTCTGGAGAGCCTCTGGCCCTCGCGAGTGGGGCGCTGCGAAGGTCCACCCCACAGCTACGTTCGCATGCCTTACGGCTTGCCGAGCGCGGCTGCCACGTACCAGCGCCTCATGAGGGGCATCATGGAGGCTCAAGAGGCCAGGCGTTCCGTAGCCCTGGCGGAGATGGAGATGGTCCGCGAGGAGCCACCAGCGCCTCCGGAGCCTCCCGAGGCCCCTGGGCCTGGGGGCTCGTGAGGATCGGCTTCCGCACCCACCGAGTCTGCTACACCAACGCTGCTTCGTCCTCAACATCATCAGGTGACATCTTTCAAGTTTCATTTCCAGCTGGGAGCGTCCCCCAAGGCTGCATTATTCCCAGGCCGCGTGGGTCCGTCCCTGCGGCATGTATCCCTTTTATTTCATGTTGTTAGCTTACTTTGTTGGGGGCGCCCCTCGGGCTGCATCATCCCCAAGTCGCTCGGGCCTGACCCAGTGATGTCCGCCTTCCCAGCATCTATTTGAATGATTCCACTCCTTCGCGGCTAATGTGTTTGACCTAGTTGCCTGCTCAACTGACGCCAACTGACATAGCTGCTCCCAAAACGGCACGGCGCTTGCGCATGGGTCCGTCCCTGCAACACCGACAAACCTGAATGGCTGAGCTCTGGCCGCGGCAGCCCCGCATGGCGCCACCTCGTCAAGCCTTCAGTGCCTCATCGCCCCTAGGAAGCAACCAACGGCTGACTGTGAATTGTCATGGCAACCCCTCGTTCTTTCTATGATGGGTCTACAGGATCTCCTAAAGGAGCTGCGTCAAGCGAGGCCCTTGCGGTGTCTCGTTCACTCTCATCCGCGTGAACCGCTTGCACGTTAAAGGGGGGGTGCCTGAGCATCGCGACTCAGGGCTCCTACTGGCTCTCCAGCCCTCACCCTCTGGCCTTGTCCACGGCATCGCGACCTGGCATACCAGCGACGGCTGAGACTCGCTAGAGGGCTGGGACCCGAGGATGTAGAGCAGAAAGGGGAGCAAAGGCGAGAGGGGAGGGACACGCGAGGACCTCGCCGAGCAACCTCACGCCTGCCGATGCACGGACCCGGCGACACACCAGGGAGCGGTCCCTGTTTCTCGAGATAAGTCACCACCCGGAAGCACCAGCTACCGTGGCACCATCCCCGCACCTAATGCAATCCCGTGTTAGCAACGCCGCTCTCCTTTCTCACCGAACGATGGCTGCTTGAGCGCCAAAGGGGACCTCCTGAGCATCGCGACTCAGGGACTCTTACTGGACCCTGGGTCGCTCATCTCCTGGCCTTGACCACGGCATCGCGACCTGGCATACCAGCGACGGCTGAAGCCGCCTTGGGACTGGGACCTATCGGCGCAGAGCACCAAGCCCTCGTGAGGTTCGAAAGGGAGAACTGAGCTAAGACGGAATGAGCAACTCGCACAATTCTACAACAAGGGTTATATTAACAAACAGGATCACAGGCACCTTACAAGCCCCCACGGGACGCGTCTTTGATTCCTCGCAGGGAACAGATCCTAAAAGGACGCTAACTACACGCGCCCCTGCAAAAGACGCCATCATCAACAGTGGGCCGTCAAGCACCAACGCCAACCCCATCCAGATCAGAGTCGGCGACGGCCTGACGAGCCCGCCCTGCTCTAGGAGCGGCGCCGACTCGGGGGCTTGTAGCTGTCGTAGCTCGTCTATGGGGTCGCGAAGAGCTCGTCGGAGTCGCTGGATCCTCCGATGCCCGCTTGAGGAGCTACCAAGGGAGCGGTCGACGGGCCTAGTCCTCGCCGTAGCAGGGTCCCGACCACCTCTCCCGGGGTAGCACTCCAGCCAGTGCCTGTTCGCATCGAAGACCTTGAAGAACATCACCGAAGCACCGTCGTACTCCAAGTGGATCACGAAGGCGCCTCTTGTCCTGCAAACCCGGGCTATTTCGCCCCAGCCTCTAGTCATGAAGACCTCGCCCGGGGCAACGACCTCGACCTCTGCCTCGGTCACGAGGGTGCTGCAGCCGACGTGCTGCAGCCAAAGCTCCAGGAGTTCTCCCTGCGGGATGATGGAGGCAAAGAAGGGAGGAAGGCGAATCCAAGACTGAGGAGGCATGGCGGCGTGGAGCACGAACTCTTGGGAGGAGCCCTCGGTGTGGACCCCAGGGGGGACGACCCACACCTTCGTGACCCGTCGGCGCCGACGGCGGCGCCGCCCGTGGCGATCAGCATCGACTCCTTCAGAGCCCTCGATGTAGGCGTACAAGGGAAGCGGGAACCCTGGTGGTGGCCGCACGCACCAGGGCCTCGACGCCACCTGATGGGCCCCCTCGTCCCGGCGGCAGAGGGCGAGCCGTTTCTTCGGCGGGAGCGGGTCTGGTTCCTCCCGGGGAGCCTTTCCCTTCTCTGCCGCCGAGAACCGGCGGATCGGAGCCATCGCAGCAAGACGGAGCAAGGACTGGGAAGAAGGAGAAGCAAGAAGAGATGGATTGGAAGGGCGCGTTCCGTTACGTACTTATGGCCGGCAAAGGCCAACCGACGACCTCCACGATCGCAGGTAATCATGACCCGCTTTGCATGCAGGGACTTGTTCGATCCGTGCAGTTGCCGAGGCGCCGTGGGGAAGTGGAGACGCCCACGTCCAATCAACCGCCACGTGGTGCCCAAGGCCGCAGGCTGTTAGGGCCTGCGGCGCTTTGCTCTTGCCCTTTCGCCTCCCTGCACGGCCAAGTCCGGGCGCGCCTTGGGCCCGGGGGCTACTGTCGGCGTTCTAGGAACGGGGGTCCCCAGACTTGCCTGCCTGCGGCCTGCGGCGTGGCTCAAAGGGGGCCCAGCGCGGCCCATCTTCATCAACACAGACCCAAGACCCTCGCGAGGGGCCAAGTGTTACACCCTCGATGCGACTATAGCTCCCACGTGTCGAGGCACGACTTAGAGACATAATCACATTGAAGGCATATGTCGCAAGTTAGGCAATCTTCACAACATCCCATGTAATATAAATAATAAAGGGGAGCTAACATAGTTGGCTTACACTCGCCACGTCAATCAAGGACATAAATAACATTACATCATCCAAACGCTCATGGCCCGACTACGGCGCCAAAATAAAAGATAACCCAACATGCGACAACGGTCCCGTTCACCCCCAACTGGGCACCACTACTGATCATCGGGAAAGGAAACATAGTAACGTTGAGAGTCTTCGTCGAACTCCCACTTGAGCTCGTACGCGTCTCCTAGAGAGGAATCATCAGGCCCTGCATCTGGTGTAATAGTAATCTATGAGCCACAGGGACTCAGCAATCTCGCACCCTCGTGATCAAGACTATTTAAGCTTATAGGTAAGGCAAGGTAAATATAGGTGGAGCTGCAGCAAGTGACTAGCATATATGGTGGCTAACTTATTCGCAAAAGAGAGCGAGAAGAGGAGGCAAAGCGCGAGCGAGAAACTAGAGAACAACCTGCGCAAACATTACTCCAACACCGTGTCCACTTCCCGGACTCCGCCGAGAAGAGGCCATCACGGTAACACACTCAGTTGATTCATTTTAATTAAGTTAAGGTTCAAGTTATCTACAACCGGACATTAACAAATTCCCATGTGCCCATAACTGCGGGCACGTCTTTCAAAAGTTCAAATCCCTGCAGGGGAGTCGCAACTTAGCCCATGACAAGCTCTCACGGTCAACAAAGGAATAGACCTCCTCCCAAGACGTTCCGATCAGACTCGGTATCTTGGTAATTCAAGACACTTCGACAGGTTAAAACAAGACCAGCAACACCGCCCGAATGTGCCGACAAATCCCGATAGGAGCTGCACATATCTCTTTCTCAGGGCACACTCAGATTGTCCTAGGTACAGGTAGGCCAGCCCAGAGTTGCCCCTGGTGGCCACCAGTAGCTGACAGGTGGACCAACACTCAGAGGAGCACTGGCCCGGGGGGGTGTTAAAATAATGATGACCCTTGAGTCTGCAGAACCCAAGGGAAAGAAAAGGCTAGGTGGCAAATGGTAAAACCAAGGTTGGGCATTGCTGGAAAAACTTTAATCAAGGCGAAATATCAAGGGGTTCCCATTATAACCCAACCGCGTAAGGAACGCAAAAATCCGGGAACATAACACCAATATGACGGAAACTAGGGCGGCAAGAGTGGAACAAAACACTAGGCGAGAGGCCGAGCCTTCCACCCTTTACCAAGTATATAGATGCATTAAGATAACATAGCAATATAATGATATCCCAACAAGTAAATAAAAGATGTTCCAACAAGGAACGGCCTCCAATCTTCACCTGCAACTAGCAACGCTATAAGAGGGGCTAAGCAAAGCGGTAACATAGCCAATCAACGGTTTGCTAGGACAAGGTGGGTTAGAGGTTTGACATGGAAAAATGGGAGGCTTGCAAGCAAGTGGTAGGCATCGTAGCATTGGCATAGCAAAAGAGCGAGCAAACTAGCATATCAAAGATAGTAGTGATTTTGAGGGTATGATCATCTTGCCTGCACAGTTGTCAGAGTTGACTGGATCCTCAAAAGCAAACTCAACGGGCTCCTCGTTAGCAAACTCGTTTCCCGGCTTTACTCAAACAAGACAAACAAGCAACAAGGATACAATCAACCACGTGCAAACTCAAACAACGCAATGCAAAGATGGTATGCTATGCGGAATGCGATGCGGGATGCAAAAAGCAAGATATGACAGGAAATGCATGAAACTAGACTCAACTTGGAAAACCAAGTGTGCCACTGGAAAGATGAGATGAAATCGCTTGAAAACGATATAAAGAACGCCGGAATCGGAGTTACGGTTTGGAAATGGCAAGCGATTCAAAAATGACATCGGTCTGCGATTTACAGCAAGTAGGCATCTAAATGTAATGAGATGAGCATGCTACAGCACCCAAACATGAAAAAAAATACATGGCAGAGATGCACACAAGATGCTTAACAAAAGTCTAGCACTGAGCTATGGCCAATTCATCCATTAACAGGTTCAAACAAGCATGGCAAAAATGCATATGACAAACAGATCTCAGACTTAGTGAAATTAACACTTGTCTGGAATTTCAAATCAGGTAGCCCTCTTTGGAGCATGAAAACTACATGCTACAGGACCTGAACATGGCAAAGTAAAGCATGGAATGGAGCTACTCAAAGATCTTAACAAAAGTACCTTAGTGACCTTGAGCCAAAAGGGATCCGAAAATACAATTTCAAGCACGTGAATATAGCAAAAACATAATCAGTTTTCAGACTTGGTGAAAACTGGCACATGCTGAAATATAACCCAAGTAGGCATGTTTACGAGCTCGATGCACTCACTAGAGTGCAAGTCATGGCAAGACAAGCATACACCCATCAAGAAGGCACAAAATGCAAGCTAGACATGGCAAGAACAATGGCATAGCAAGCATGAATCAACTACAACAACATCGGCAAAATTGCAAACAAGTTGACAATCTGCCCAGATTCACGAAGTAGCAAAAGTAGAGCTCGATTGACTCAAGCTAGGCTGCTCCATAAATGCAAAAAAAGACATGTATGGATAGAGCAGTACAATATTAACAAAACATCCTTACTAATCATCCTCAAAAGAGGCACGGATCACTAGGAAACAACAAGAACATATGGCATCATGAGATAAACAGCTCCAGGACTTTGTGAAATCACTAAGTCCCTGAAAACAGAATTATCAAGTGCACCACTTTGCAAGCTTGCACAAGTCACTACACACATCACAAAAATACATGGGTTGCACATCTGGAAAGATGGCAAAACCCTTAACAAAACATATGTAGAACTCATGGGCATAGCATGCACACATTAATCATGGCAAAAATGACAAAAGTGCTAAACGGAGTAGCAGATCTGACAATTAACTCAAGTAGCCCTCTTCTAACAGAATTTTGGGCATGAAGATGAGCTCAAATGAAAATGATGCAATGGAATGAAATGATGTACTCTCTGAGGTGAACATTTTGATATGCTATCTGCATGAATCGGAGCTACGGATGCAAAGTTACGGGGCTACGAACATGTGCATATGGACTAAGAATATCAGGGACTTAGTAAAAAAACAACCCCAGATCTAGGGTTTGACCGGCGCGGAATCCGAGGCGGGGCCGGCGCGCACTGTTCACGCTGGAGTTCGTCGCCGACGTCGCCGGAGTGGAGAGGAGAGGCCGGGCCGGGGCCGGCGGTGGCGGCGGCCGGGCGAGGCGGCGCGAGGCGGCGGCGCGGGGCGGCGTGAGGCGGCGGCCGGGAGGCGGCGGCGCGCGGGCCGGGAGGTGGCGGCGCGGCGGCTCGGGCCGCGGGGGCCCTCCCTGGGCCTGGCGGGCCGCGGCGGCGGGGACGGCGGCTGTGGCCACGTGGCGGCGCGGGAGAGGCTGGGCGCGGCGAAGCGGACGCGTCCGGTCCGTCCCGGACACGTCCGGCGGCGGCGGTGGATGGATCTAGGGTTAGGGGAAGAGTGGAACCGTGAATTTGAAGGAGGGGGGGGGTTATATATAGGCATAGAGGGAGCTAGGAGAGTCCAAATGAGGTGCGTTTTTCGGCCACGCGATCGTGATCGAACGATCTAGATGATGGAGCAGACTTAGGTGGGTTTTGGGCCAAATTGGAGGGGTGTTGGGCTGCAACACACACGAGGCCTTTTCGGTCCCTCGGTTAACCGTTGGAGTATCAAATGAAGTCCAAATGATACGAAACTTGACAGGCGGGCTACCGGTAGTAAACCAAGGCCGCTTGGCAAGTCTCGGTCCAATCCGGAAATTTTTAATCCCCATACACGAAAGAAAGCTAGAAATGACCACTGGAGGAGAACGAAGTGCCGGAATGCAAAACGGACAACGGGAAAAATGCTCGAATGCCTGAGACGAGCACATATGCAAATGCAATGCACATGATGACATGATATGAGATGCAGGACAATGATAACAACACACGGAGACAAAACCCGAACCCGAGGAAATAAATATAACTTAACACCGAAAACGGCAAGAGTTGGAGTACAAATAGGGAAAGTTATATCCGGGGTGTTACACCAAGCCTCGCGGGGGCGGACGACACGGAGCTTCCTCAGGCACGGCCTCATCAGGCTGGCTCGCGAGGAGGCGGAGAGAACAAGGTGGGGTACCTCACGAGGTGCCCGTCACGCAAGCCATGAAGACCAAGGGCGCCAGGCGGGCGCCAGCCCGCGCAGTGTCCTCCTTTCCTCTTTGGTGCAAAGGGAGCAAGCGCAGGCGAGAGCATCAAGAAAAGGCACCCGTTTCGGTGCAACAAGACCAAGACCAGCCCAACGGCAGGGAGGAAGTCATTGTGGAGCCCAAGCCAGCGTCGCTACCAGAGCGTTTGGCAGGCAAGGACCAACTTTAGTCAGGATAAGTGTACCAGATGTTCCCCTTAAAAATGGCCAATTGTTGGTGCCCTTCCTGCTCAATATTTGGGAACAGACCCAGGGCCTTTGCCTATAAATAGGACTAGCCACCCCCAGGGTAGAGAGGATCGGCCCATCTAGAAACAAGCTGAGATCGGATCAGATCAGATCAGAGAGAGAGAAGGGTGACTGAACTCCTCCTAGCAGTTCATCGCCCGAGCCAAGAACAGACCCTCGCGAGGCTGTTCCTCCTTGTATTGCTCATCATCATCAGCCCAAGAGGCAATCCACCACGCCACAAACTAGAGTAGGGTATTACACCACAATGGTGGCCCGAACTAGTATAAACCTTGTGTCTCTTGTGTTGTTCTTTCCATAGATTAGATCTTAGCGTGGCGGTGGGGTGCAGGTAGGTAGAAGGCGAAATCTCTGCACGCACCCTAGTGTTCGAACCTCAAGGGTCTGCCGGAACCCGAAATCCAACAAAACTGGTGTTCGTCGGACGAGCTGATTGCACTACAAACGCATATCCAAAGTATGATCGATAAGGACATCAAGCTTGTCGACATAATCCAAGTGATGTTGGTGCGCCAAATCCTTCCCTGCCAGAGCCGAAGCCGTCCTCTATGGGATTTCAACCCGAAGAAACACCATACCCTGGTGAGGCTTTTTGAAACGACTCACGAAGATGCCTGGAAGTTGCTTTTCAAGGGCAACGAGATACCGCCGGCCACTGGCTCGGACCGGGGTCACGACATAAATCACCCTCCCAATGAGGTATGTTGTTTTCAACACATCCCTTCCTTGCTTGTTTCAAGGATGATATCTAAGCTTCCATTACCATTGCTTTTTCAGTACTGTTTGAAGAAGGTGAAGCAGATCCGGTGTCCGGATCCCCTGCCCGAGGAGCCAGTCATCCCACGCTTAGCAAAGATGCTGGAGCCAGCACCTTATAAGGCACCAGAGAAGAAGGCCATAGGGAAGGCCAAGGGGGCCCGGAGCGGCCTCCGCTGGAAGGGTACCTCGGACGCGAAGTCTAGAGACAAGGCCCATTCCCCTGCTGCCAAAGACAACGCGGATGAGGAGGAGGAGGAGAGCGACTCTCCCCCTGATGGGGGGAGGAAGAAGAGGGCAGCCTCCGCAACTCTGGAGGCGGAGGCGCCCAAAAGGGGGAAGGGCTCCCTCACGGATAACTATGCATGGGACATTGAGGACAGTCCGGAGAGACGCCCCCGCGCTAAGTCTTGGGCCGCATGGCAAGTACTAACTCCTTATCTGACCATGAAGTTTCCCCTCTTTATTGTGCTGAGACGATTGATTATGT
This sequence comes from Triticum urartu, assembly GCF_003073215.2. Classification (NCBI taxonomy): domain Eukaryota; kingdom Viridiplantae; phylum Streptophyta; class Magnoliopsida; order Poales; family Poaceae; genus Triticum; species Triticum urartu. The sequence goes on along the minus strand of NC_053023.1, from coordinate 333,341,182 downwards.
TATTGTAGTCCGGCCCACAATAGCCCTCCGCGATCCTCGTCAGGAGGCTCGCTGGATTCCAAGGCGATGGCCAGCGACTCCTCGCCAGCCGCACACTCCCCCAAGAACAGGGATAATCTGGAGGTGCTATCCTGAAGGACTGTTCCCAGCGGGGGAGAGGCTAATGAGGAGCCCGAAGGCGTAACCCCCGTCGCCGGACACCAAGGGGAACCAATCCCCCTGGTGACTAGCGGGAAGGGCCGTATACAATTCAGCCCTCAACCGGACTCAATTCCGGAGACCGAGGCGGCTCCAGAATCCAGCACGCACCCTCCTTCGAAAGAAGGGGGGATGCATGTTCTGCCGGTGGCCCCTGTCCAACCAGGGGCACCGGACAATCTGCTAGGAGCGCTGCGAGGCGCTTCCATTATGGATGAGCACCGTGTCCTTATGGGCATGGTGATTGAAAAAGTTCAGTCCGCCAAGAGCGGACTAACCAAGGCCTGCGGCAACCTGCTGACAGGTTTTGAGGTAAGTGACGTCAATAGGAGAGAATCCCAATGTAGGCAGTAGCCCCTGAGACACTGTCCTGTGGTCGGAAAGAAAAAAACGGATAGAGGATCAATCTCCGACGTCAGGAAACTAACTAAATTTTTCTTTACTACAGGCGTCGTTGCTGGCCGCGGCCTCGCATACTGCCGAAGTCTCCGGATTGAAGCAAAAACTGGCAGAGGCCGAGGGAGAGCTGAGCCAAGTGAAGCGGCAACTCAAGAAGAAGCAAGGTAAGCAATAATCTGTTATATATTCGAAAAGAAGAAAATGATATGCGATGACCAAAATGCTATTATTTGTATAGAAGCGACGACCGAGGTCGAGGCCCTGAGAAAGGCCCTGGCCGAAGTCGAGGGGACGGATGTCCAACAGCAAGCCGCCCTTAAGAAGCTCAAGGCCCGGGTCGGCGAGGTCCAGCAGGAGCTCCAGGACATGGTGAAGAAGTGTGAAGCCTTGGAGCGCGAGGCATCGGCTCGAGAGGCCGAACTTACCAAAGCTCATTAGAGTGTGGAGGCCGCACGGAATGAGGCCTGAGACGCTTTCCAGGAGATCCAGGAGGCGAAGAAGATCGCAGTGGGTAAGGCGTTTAACATGCAAAGCAAGTATGCGGAGAGGAAGTACCTTTTACTAACCCGGATTCGGAGCTGCCCAGGGGCTTTTGTGGATCTGCCGCGCAGTGTATCCGATGCTGCGGAGTTCTTCCGAGCTAGGGAAGGGGATTCTCCGGAGAAGCTGTTCTGGTCGCAGTATGCTGTGCCAGAACATCCGGTGGCCTTTGCCGATCAACTGAAACAGTTGGTCGAGCTGCACAGGATGGCCGAACTGGCCATGAAGGATTTAATAATCCAACTATGGCTAGCCGAAGCTATACCTAGCAGTTATTTTGGCCTCGTGAAGCGGGTGGTGGAGGCTTGTCCGCGGCTAGACATCGTCAAGCAATCAGTCTGCATCGAGGGTGCCCGCATGGCCTTCACTCGTTGCAAGATGTGGTGGGCGAAGATGGATGCCGCCGAGGTGGCCCGGGGGCCGCCGGAGGGCAAGGAGCACCGCACACCCAAGCGATATTTTGCGGATGTCCTGGAGGGATCTCGACTTGTAGCAACGCAGTGCGGGAAGGATGCTATTCTCGAATAAATACATTCATATTTTCCCTTGTATGATGAAAACAAATCCGCTTTGTAATATAATTTTTATTATGTTTTAATTGTATCCTCCTTTGCGTCCGTGTTGTATGAAATCTGAGGGTTGGCCAGTCGTCAGCTTCTGCCCTCACGTAGGTAGTACGGAGCTGTTCGGGATGGTATCTAAACAATCTTGATCCAATTGTATGGTCCTTGAAGGAGTTGTTTAGCGCAACGAACTAGGCAACCAGACTATACGGCTTGAACACCCTCACTTAGCCATAGGAGTTTTATAATAAAACATAGGCGTAGCCCCTGGTATACGAACCAGGATGCTGTAAGCGCGTGATCAGGAAGTACTAATCCTTCGCGAAATGCGCAAAAACCTCCAACGATTTGAGACCTCCGAACAGCTGACCGGCTCTCGCCGCATCATGACAGTCAGTTTTTGGCTTTCTCTACTGAGGTGCTCATCCGGTTTAGACCAGGGCACAATCGCAGTAGTTCTCCCTTTACTACCCTAGCCGACGTAGCGGAATGTAGGATAGCAAGCACAGGAGCCGGACAACCCAGCTATTGATCAGAGACATGATTCAGAGCCAATGCATATAATGCTAAATTCAGGGTGCCGAACTATACTTACAAGAAGTGTTCGGACTTTTGTTGTCGTAATGTGGGGTGCTATAAAGCCCCTGACAAACATCAAAACATACCAAAGTGTACGGGTGCTACCTGATGGTGTTATCCACAGGGAAACTAAAAAAAATAAAGAAAAGAGAGAAAGAAAACAGAAAAGATGTAAAGGTAAAAAGCTGGGGTCCTACAGTTCCAGATACAAACTGTTTTCACTGTAGTGTAATTAGTACGTCAAGGCGCATTAATACAAGTAGTGCAATAAGCAACATGCTATTTAACATGCTGAAACCTGAGCTGCATGTGGGTCCTGGAAGACAGGTAGAGTTATCGTTAACGGAATCACCTAAAAAGTCCCCGTATGTCTGCGCTCCTCACCACCTTGGTGTGTTTATTCTTCAAGAGGACCGATAACCAGACCACCCGATGGGGTCTGTGCGATTAAAACCTGAAATAAAACAAGCAAAAGTGGAAGTATGTGTGTATCCGATGTCGGTTGAGCCGTGCTGTGGATCACAAGCTAGCTATGCCTCCATCGATGCCAATGGAATTTTGAATGCGTAGTTATGTATGCACGGCACGCAGGCCACCGCTTGATCGGGACTGAGACGGAGGACGGATTGCTAGTTGAGCTCCTGACGAGCCGAGCTCTCCTACTGCAGAGTAGTCCGGACCCTCTTAAGGGTGTCCGAGGGCTCGACAGCTGAATGAAGGTTCTGCTTGAGAAGGCCGCTTTGTACTTCTGCTGCTAGGGCAACTGTGTGCTCTTCTGTACGAAGAGAGCATTCCGTATTGCCATTTACTGTTATGACGCCGCGTGGGCCGGGCATCTTGAGCTTGAGATAAGCATAGTGTGGCACTGCATTGAATCGAGCAAACGCATTTCGTCAGAGTAGTGTGTGATAGCCGCTGCGGAATGGGACGATATCGAAGACTAACTCCTCGCTTCGGAAGTTGTACGGAGATCCGAAGACAACCTCTAGTGTGATTGAGCCCGTACAACAGGCCTCTATGCTTGGAATGACTCCTTTAAAGGTGGTCTTTGTAGGCTTGATCCTTGATGGGTTAATGCCCATTTTTCGCACTATATCCTAATAGAGCAGATTGAGGCAGCTACCACCGTCCATAAGGACACGAGTCAGGTGGAACCCATCAATTATTGGGTCTAAGACCAGTGCGGCTGAGCCTCCATGACGGATACTGGTCGGGTGATCCCGGCGATCAAAAGTGATTGGGCATGATGACCATGGGTTGAATTTTGGGGTGACTGGCTCTATTGTGTAGACATCCCTGAGCGCATGCTTGCGCTCCCTCTTGGGGATGTGGGTAGCATATATCATGTTCACCATTTTGAACTGAGGGGGAAACTTCTTCTGTCCCCCCTGTGTTCGGTTGCCGTGGCTCTTCGTCATCTTCCTCGCTTTGCGATCCCTTTTCCCTGTTCTCAGCGTTTAATTTGCCGGCCTGTTTGAAAACCCATCACTCTCTATTTGTATGATTAGGAGGCTTGTCGGGGGTGCCGTGGATCTGGCATGGACGATCAAGTATGCGGTCCAAGCTGGATGAGACCGAATTGTTCCTTTGGAACGGCTTCTTGCGTTGACCGGACTTAGAGCCACTAAATCCGGTGTTGACGGCCGTATCCTCGGTGTTGTCACTGTTGTTTCGACGCTTGTATCTATTATGTCAAGACTTGTCTTTGTTGCTTTTAACTTCAGGGGTGCCGGTGTCGCTTGCATTGTTTTTGCTACGGGCCAACCAACTGTCCTTGCCCGCACAAAAGTGGGTCATGAGTGCCATGAGGGCTGCCATGGATTTTGGATTTTCTTGATCGAGGTGGCAAGCGAGCCATTCGTTGCGGATGCTATGCTTAAAAGATTCTAGAGCTTTGGCGCCCGGACAGTCGACAATTTGGTTCTTTTTAGTTAAGAACCTTGTCCAGAATTTCCTGGCAGACTCTTCGGGCTGTTGAACTATATGGCTTAAGTCATCAGCGTCCGGAGGTCGAACATATGTACCTTGGAAGTTATCGAGGAAAGCCTCTTCGAAGTCCTCCCAGCTGCCGATGGAATTTTCAGGAAGACTGTTTAGCTAATGCCGAGCTGGCCCTTTGAGATTTAGAGGAAGGTATTTTATGGCATGGAGGTCATCTCCGCGGGCCATATGGATGTGGAGGATGAAGTCCTCGATCCACACCACGAGGTCCGTGGTTCCATCGTATGATTCTATGTTCATGGGCTTGAATCCTTTGGAGAATTCGTGATCCAGGACCTCATCAGTGAAGCAATGAGGGTGTACGGGGCCTCTATATCGAGCCGTATCATGACGCAGCTCTGATAGAGTCCGTCTACGGTGTTCGGCCCCCGCATGACTGGGTTTGTCACGTCCGAATAGGTGCCCGTGGTCACGTGTCGAGGCGCGTCCTCGCGATCCGTAGATTGATCTTGTATGTCCTGCTTTATTGTTCAGGTTCTACCGGAGGTCATATGTATGGCTGTGGGATAATTTACCTCTGCCTGAGTGATGAGGCGGGGTGGGCTGGTGTTCGGCATGAGTTGCCATTTTGTCCCGACCACGTGGTGGTCGGTCAAACATATTGTGCAATGGTGGTATGTACTCCGGCGCCTCCTCGTCGAACTGAGGTAGCAATTTGCACTTTGGGTAGCTTTTGGTTGGGCGCTTGAGGCCGTACTCTTCGGCTGCTAGGACATCAGCGCATCTATCATTGAGCAGATCTTGGTCAGCTTGAAGCTGCTGCTGCTTCTTTTTCAGGCTCCTTGCCATGGCTATTAGCTGGTTCTTGAAGCGCTCCTACTCAAGAGGTTCCTCGGGCACGATGAAATCTTAGGTGCCGAGGCTTACCTCATCTTCGGAGAGCGGGAGGTAATTATCGTCCTCCGAATCTTCGTGCGTGGCCTGTTTAACAGGGCTAACCTGCTCATCTTCCCATTCATCTTGTTCGTTTTCTTTATCGACGGGGTCTTCGTTGTCTTCGGCACCTTCCGGAGTGTCATCTTCTCCTGTGCCGGTGTTGCTATCTTTACTGCGGCGTGATTTAGAGCGGCGCCGATGACGCCGACGCTTGGACTGTATTTCGGAAGGTTTATCCTCAACTGGGTCTTCCTTATCATCGCCGCTGTTCTCCTTTGGTGCATCCACCATGTATACATCATACGAGGAAGTGGCCATCCAGCGTCTGTCGGCGTTTTGGGAACGGGGGTCCCCAGACTTGCCTGCCTACGGCCCGCGGCGCGGCTGAGCCAGCAGGCCGTATGACCCGTCTTCACCAACAAGGCATCCAAGACCCCCGCGAGGGGCCAAGCCTCACGAGGCGGACGATGCAAGACCTCCTCTGGAGTGGCCTAGCCTGGCAGGCTCATGAGGAGCGGAGATATCAAGGCGGGGCAAACCTCACGAGGCTCTTGGGGCTGGGGGCTTCCAGGAGCCGCGTGCGGTCGCCTGCATCTTGGGAGGTGCCCAGGCCCCAGCCTCTCAGCGCATCTTCAAACAGTTCACTCGCAAGGTGAATGCGGCGCTCCCCAAGCTCGAGGCCACGCGCCCGCTCAGGTGGTCCTAGTGCGCCATCACCTTTAGCTCGGCAGACCAGCTCAAGTGTGCAGCCACCGCTGGCACCCTGCCTACGCTATGCTCCCCAGTCATCAGCAATGTGCAAGTCACCAAGACTCTCATCGACGGTGGCGCAGGGCTCAACGTCCTGTCCGTCGACACGTTCAACAACCTCCAAGTGCCGTATGAGCAGCTCCGGCCAACCAAACCATTCTGAGGAGTGACCGACGGTTCCACCACACCGATAGGGAAGGTCCGCCTGCCTGTCACCTTCGGGGAGCACAAGAACTACCGCACCGAGCTCATCAACTTCGACGTCGCACACATCCGCCTGCCGTACAATGCCATCCTCGGGTACCCAGCCCTGGCCAAGTTCATGGGAGTCACTCACCATGGCTACAACATCCTCAAGATGCCAGGAAGCGGGGGAATCATTACGGTCCCGTGTGAAGAAAGGGATGCGGTGTGCTCCCTGGAGCGCGCCTTCCAAGCCGCGGCAGTCGACAACCCTGACAACAGAAGTGAAGGCCCTCCGGAGACCATCCCCAAGAACAAGCCATTCCGGAGGAAATGAGGACGGTCTTCAGGGAACCTCCCGAGCCCCCAGAGCCTCCCGAGGCTCAGGGTCTCGGTGGCTCATGAGGAGCCATTCCTTCAACGTGTGGCTTCAGCTGCACCAACTCTACTTCGTCTACAGAACCAGGTGACATCTTCCAAGTTCATTTAAGCTGGGAGCGCCCCCCGGGCTGCATTATTCCCAGGCCACATGGGTCCGTCCCTATGGCATGTATCCCTTTTGCTATGCCTTTGGCCTACCTTGTTGGGGGCGCCCCTCGGGCTGCATCAACCCCACGCCGCTCGGGCCAGGCCCAGTGGCATGTATCTTCCTACATTTATCCAAGTCGATCTGCTCTTCATACTTAACCTGTCAACTGCTATCACCTGCTCGATCACCGCCCGCCGCGGGTCTGTTTATTCCATGCAACCCGCTTGCACGTTAAAAGGGGGGATACTGAGCATCGCGACTCAGGAGCTCTTACTGGCTCTCCAGCCCTGACCCCCTGACCTTGACCATGACATCGCGACCTGGCATACCAGCGACGGCCGTAGCCGCCTTGGGACCGGGACCCGTCAGCGTAGAGCAACAAGCTATCGCGAGGAAAGAAAGGGGAGACCGAGCCTTAACGAGACACACGTTCATCGAATCTTCATCACGAGGAAAATAAGTACAAAAGGCATTGCAGATCCTTACATGCCCCCACGGGGTGATTCATTATTCTTTGCAGGAAACGAAAGCTGCTGCTAAGGGGGATCCTATCTACATCCTCCCGTGGCGGACGCCATCATCAACAGTGGGCCACGGGAGGCTGGCGCCAACCCCATCCAGATCAGCAAGGGCGGCGGCCGGACGCTGCAGCCTTGCTCGAGGCGCGACGAGATCTTGAGGGGACGTAGCTGTCGTCGCTCGTCTCCGGAGTCTCCTAGAGCTCAGGAGAGCTGCTGGACTCCCAAGGGCTGCTGCTGCTGGAGTGGTTGCGAGCGGAGCGCGCATCAGCCTCGTGCTCCCCTCCGGCACAACACTTGAGGCGGCGGCCCTCGGCGTCGAAGACCTTGAAGAAGAGCGTGGAGGCGCCGTCGTATTCGAAGTGGATCGCGAGGGCGCCCCTCGCACGGCAGATCCGAGCGATCTCCCCCCAGCCGCTGGTCATGAAGATCTTGCCGGTAGGGACCACTTCGATCTTCGCTCTGATCGCCAGAGCGTCGCAATCGGCATGCTGCAGCCAAAGCTCGAGAGGCCCCCTCGGCGGCAGCACGTCGGAGAAGAACCCCGGGAAGCAGATCCAGGAGCTTGGAGGCGTCGATGCCCACAGCACCAACTCGCGCGAGGAGTCCGCGGCGTGGACGCCGTGCGTCGCCATGGCGCGGCGACCCTGAATGCGGCGTGGGCGGCGCTGCTCATCGCTTCATCCTCCCGAGGCCTCGGCTTGGGCGTACAGGGGTAGCGGATACCCCGGTGGAGGCCGCTCGCACCTAAGCCTCACCACCACTTGCATCGCCGCTTTGTCACGACGATGGATCGACCTCTTCTTCAGCGGGAGGAGCTCTGGGACATCCCGGGGAGCTTTCCCCTTCTCTTCGGCGGAGAACCTTCGGATAGGCGCCATTGGAAGCAAGCAGAAGAGCAAGGAGGAAGAAGCAAGCGAGCGTGGAGGAGATGGGCGATGGGGCCCCCGTCCCCCCTCTCCATTTATAGCGGAAGAAGGTCAACCGGCACCTCCCATGATCACAGGTAATGATGGATTCCCTTGCATGTCGCAGAGACTTGACAAGTCGTGCAGTTGCCAAGGCAGCATGGGGAAGCGGAGACGCCCACGTCCAATCAACCACCACGCGTCGACCAAGGCCACAGGCTTTGGGGGCCCGCGGTGCTCCGAACTTGACCCTTGGCTTTGCCGCAAAGCCAAGCCCCCACGCACCTTGGGCCCGGGGGCTACGGTCAGCGTTCTGGGAATGGGGGTCCCGAGACTTGCCTGCCTACGGCCCACGGCGTGGCTGATCCAGCAGGCCGTACGGCCTGTCTTCACCAACAAGGCATCCAAGACCCTCGTGAAGGGCCAAGCCTCGCGAGGCGGACGATGCAAGACCTCCTCTGGAGTGGCCTAGCCTGGCAGGCTCATGAGGAGCGGAGATATCAAGGCGGGGCAAACCTCACGAGGCTCTCGTGACATGAGCCATGATGATCGACACCAGGCGGGCGCCAGCGCGTGCAGCGTCCTTGTTTCCTCTTTGGTGCAAAAGGGGCAAGCGCAGCTGCGGGGTACCGAGGCCTCAGGCAAAGGTTGCCATTTCGGTGCAACAAGACCAAGACCACGGACTGCAAAACGGAGGTCATCGTGGAGCCCAAAGCAGCGTCACCACCAGAGGTTTGTGCAGGCGAAGACTACTTTTGTCAGGATAGCTTGTACTAGCTGCCCCCCTTCAAATTAGCCCGCCATTGTTGGCTCCCTTCCCGCTCGATATTTGGGAAGAGGACCAGGGCCTCTATAAATAGGACTAGCCACCACCGTGGATGGGGGGATCTTAGCTAGAGGAGATCATCAGAGATCGAGAGACACACCACAAGTTCATACGCACAAGAGCACATCAACCTCAGGAGGCAGTTCTTCCCTTGTACTGTTCATCATTAGCCCAAGAGGCAATCCACCACCACCACACTGGAGTAGGGTATCACACCACAACGGTGGCCCGAACCAGTATAAACCCTGTGTCTTTCTGTGTTGCGAGTTCGTCGAGTTCGTCCGCAAGATCTTAGCGAGCTAGAGCGTTTATTGGTAGAAGGGAAAGACTTCGCGCGCACCCCATTGTTCGAACCTTAAGGGTTTGCCGGAGCCCCACATTCGACAACGTCTGGTGAACGGCGGGTTTTGGGCCTCTTCTTCTCCGGCGTCGTCGTCCATACCATTGATGTCCTCAGAGTCGTAATCAAGTTCGTCGGTCAAATCCTCGATCGTGGCTATAAAGTGGGTGGCGGGTGGGAAGTAAAATTCTCCATCGTCAGCCCCTAGTTCGAGCCGGATATAGTTCGACTGAGAGTCCTCTGCCAAGGTCAGGTTTTTTAATGAGTTCAGCACATCGCCCAAAGGCGAGTGCTGGAAGATGTCTGCGACACTGAATTTGAAAATCGATAAACGATCAAGCTCGGCGTCCACGGGCTCTCGCGGTTCGGAACCTGTGGCCGGAGACGAGTCCGGTGTTCCAGTGGCATAGGCCTCGTGTGATACCAGGTCCATGTATGGCTCCAACGCCGTGGAATCTGCGGCCCCCGAGGTGGGGTTAATCCTTCCATCTTCGGAAGGTGTGGCCTGCTCCGGCTCTAGGGCTAGAGCGGTTACATGAGCGATCTCCTGGATGCGGCCCGATGACAGATTTAGGTCATGATCATCGGGGCGACCGGGGGCGGCCACCGCGGAATCGAATCCGGCGAAGATCAAGTCTCCATGGATGCCCGCGACATAGTTCAAGCTCCCGAATCTGACATAATGGCCAGGGGCGTAGCTTTCGATCTGCTCCAGATGGCCAAATGAGTTGGCCCGCAGTGCGAAGCCGCCGAACACGAAGATCTGCTCGGGGAGGAAAGTTTCTCCGCAGACAGCGTCATTATTGATGATTGATGGGGCCATCGAACCTTTCAGCGACATCACAGAGGAACTCTCAATGAAAGCACCAATGTCGGTGTCAAAACCGACGGATCTCGGGTAGGGGGTCCCGAACTGTGCGTCTAAGGTTGATGGTAACAGGAGACAGGGGACACAAAGTTTTACCCAGGTTCGGGCCCTCTTGATGGAGGTAATACCCTACGTCCTGCTTGACTGATATTGATGAATATGAGTATTACAAGAGTTGATCTACCACGAGATCGTAATGGCTAAACCCTAGAAGTCTAGCCTGTATGGCTAAGGTATTGAGTATATCCTTTCTGGACTACACCCTCCCGTTTATATAGACACCGGGGGGGATCTAGGGTTACATAGAGTCAGTTACATAAGAGGGAATCTTCATAGTTGTTCGCCAAGCTTGCCTTCCACGTCAAGGAGAGTCTCATCCGGACACGGGTACGGCCTTCGGTCTTCATATCTTCACAGCCCATCAGTCCGACCCATAGATGACAGGCCGGACGCCCGATGACCCCTTAGTCTAGGACTCCCTCAGTGGGGAAGAAGATGATGACAATCGGGGCCCTTGAGTCAGCGGCAGAGAGAGAGAGAGAGGCGAGCGAGGCAGGGAGCGATCGGTGCGTAGCATTTCGGTGCTCGCACAACACTCGCATGGGCTCAGGGTGCGATGGGCCGGGAGAGAGAGAGAGAGAGGGAGAGAGAGAGAGATGGGTCATGGTGCTGGGCACTGTTGGGCCTGCTGGCTTCGACCATTTGAAGAAAACTGTTTTTTCTAAACAGGGAACAAAAACAAAGGAAACAAAATAAGTAAAAACATTACATGGGCATATAATATACCTAAATTTTCAGGAAAATATTTATTACAACATGAACTATTTTTCAAGTTCAAATAAAATTTAACAAAATTCACAAAAGTCAAGGAGTGATGCTGTTGCAATAAAACCCCCAAAAATCATTTTTAAATTACCAAAATGATTTCAAATTTATTTGTCTCCATTTTTCTATTGTATGGAATCATTTTACCATTTTTCCAAAATATTTTATATTTGGAGAAAAATAATTTGAATAAAAACCAAATAACATTAATTGAAAGTGGATTTCAAAATACCTTCAAAGGGACTTTCAATTCGATTCTTTTAAACTTCCAACTCATATTTCATATAATTTGAAGAAGTCATTTTATCTTCTCTCATGAAAATCATTGAGTTTAGAAAGTTTCAGAATTTGAAATATTTTCAGACGGAATTCAATTCTTTTTCAAAACCCTTTTCATTTATTTAAATAGAAGAAGTCATATCATCTTCACTCTAGGGTTTTGTTATGAAATGAATTTGAATTCATGGAGATCATAAATGCAAGGTGGAAGTTTGGGAAAATCATTTCATTCCCTCTCATTCAACTTTCCAAAGTTTCAAATTTCAGTCAATTTCACACAAGCAATCACACCACAATCAAACAAACAATCAAAACTATTTTTTTAATATAACATTCCAAAATTTAGAATTTTGGGATGTTACATATTAGTAGCAAGCATAGCACGTGTATCTTCATCCAAATCACTAGAAGAGGAGTACTCAACATCTTCTCGCACAATGAAAGTATGTTTATTTGGGCAGTCTGTCAGTGGAAACAACACCTATGGGATCGCAAGGAATACCTTCTACGGTTGGCGGGCGTGGGGCTATGGAAAGAGCGGGTTTAGAAGATCAACACGGGGGAATTTATCCAAGTTTGGGCCGCAAGTGATGTGTAATACCCTACTCCTGCTGGTGTGTTTTTATCTGGTGTTCTTGGACTATCTACAAAGCATGCAGGGTCCAAAAAGTCTGAATCCCTCTCCAGTATGCCTCGGACCTCCTTTTATAGCCAAAGGGGTCGCCACAGTGGCACACATGAGGTGGAAAGTTTGTACTGTATACAATTTTATCGCCTAGTGCCATAGGACAAACGCATTTAATGTGCTGCCGAGGTGCCCCCTCAGTTTATCGGGGACGGCAAGGAAGCTTGTCTCATCTGTCGCCGCCTCGTCTCGCACTGACGCGCGTCCAAGTTGACTAGGCGTGCAGCGCCACGCTGGCTGGCTGATGAGTTGGTGCGTTGGCGGAGTCTTCACGAAGATCTGCATGCCACCACGCAGGTGCTCACCGAGTTGGCCTGGAAGGTGCATGTCTCCACACAGGTGCCTGCCTTGTTGGTGGGTTGACTGCTGTGTTGGAACGGTGGTGGATCCTTGGCAGGTGGGGGCCTGGCTGCGGCCCGGCAGATGTCCCCGGCAAGGGCCAAGCCGGGGTCTTGCAGGTGTCCCTTGCAAGGGTCTTGCTGGGGGTCTTGTGAGCGACCCCGGCAAGGATCTTGCCGGGGGGGGGGGGTTCCGTCTTCTAGTTCTCATCTAGTCTTGTATGTTCTTGGTCTTCACAAAGATCCGCATGCCACCATGCAGGTGCCTCCCGAGCCTTTATTCCAATGTTGTCGACGGTGTTGGAACTCATAGGCTCAAGGGTGGCAACTCTGCTGGTGTTGGGCAAGTTGCCCCGGCAAGGCTCTTGCCGGGGAAAGCCCACCTTGTCCCTCTGCTTCTCGCGCCTTTGGCTTGACGCTGCTCTGGTAGTCTTGTGTCTTCGCTTCCTATGCCCCACCAAGCGTGGCCGCAGGTGTGTGGCTGCGACTGCCTGTGCACAAGTAAAGGGGTACAAAAAGGACTCCTACTTTTGTACACCGACAGGAGCCCCCGGGCCTGGGCCACATATAAGCGCGGAGCGTTATTAGGCCAGGCCTAGAACGGTGAGCGGGTACGCATGGCAGAGTTTACCGCAGTAACTCTCTCGCTAGTTGCGCTTGCCCACGACCTGCGCTGAATGCGCGTTGTGGGGGTCATGTGTGGGGCGGTTGCCCCACGCTTGCGTCACACCATGGTAAATGGTAAAGAGGCGGCCCGCGCCTTCCCCATAAAAAGGGAAAACCACAGGCACGCTGCTCATTTTACCCCCTGTGCCTTTCCCAATCTCGGAACTGTCGCCCCCTACTTCTTCCTCAAGCCCTTGCCTTTGCCCACCGCCGCCGCGCCCTCATTGCCCTTAATCCTCCATCCCCTCTCAGTCACTATGGCGCCCAAGATAGGGAAAAGTCAAGGGGGCGGGCAAGGATGCTTGGGAGAAGGAGGCGCTGGAGAGCGAGTTGGCGGCGCTTCAGACGCAGCACGCCTACTTCCCCTCGACGGTCAATGCGGTCCATCTCAGGGACTACTTCAGGCCCGTGTGGGGGACGAAGACGATGGGGCACCCTGCCACGCGCATTGTCCCTGCCGATTTCACCAAGGCCGACCCAAATCGGTACCCCTTCTTTGTTGACTACTTCTCTTGCGGGCTCTGCCCCCCTTTCTCTGATTTCTTCAACGACGTCAGGCACACCTACGGCTTCCATCTTTTGGATCTTACGCCGAATGCCGTGGCGTGCATGGCCTTTTTCGCCCATCTCTATGAGGGCTTCGCCGGAGTGCTCCCTAGCACGACGCTCTTCCTCCACTACTTCTACCCTCGCATCCAGTCAGGGGGCGCCATCTCCAGCTGCTTCAAATGGATCCCGAGGTCTCAGGAGAAGGGCACGTATCCGGAGGGCGCCCAAAAGGAGAGGTGGGAGGAGTGGCGGAGCCGGTGGTGCTGGATCGAGGAGGAGGATCCACGTGAGTTCTGCTGGGTTCGCCGGAGTTCACTGGTCTGTTGCAAGGACTGGAGCAACCTCGACGCCAATGACAAGAAGCTCTCGGTCGCCACCACTAGGATCAATCGCCTCACCGTGGCCGGGCTCACCCTTGAAATGATTGGGACTGATTTCATCCGCCGCCGGATTGCCCCACTGCACACCAAGGGGAGGCCGGCCTGGGACTACAGGAACGCGGCTGATGTCATGAGGCTCCGCCCTGGCTTGAAGCACAACTTCACAGTGATGGGGCATGCTCACTTTTGACAGAGGCTCTTCCAGCTCAAGGTGAGTGATGACGGCAGGGCTGAGGGGATCAGCAGGGCCGAGAAGGCCGGCAAGACCGTCAAGGCGTCTTTGTTTGGGTTGCCGGCGGGAGTGGTCCCATTGAGCAACAACTCTAACCAGACTGCCATCATTGCCATGATGTTGGACTTCAACGCGCATGGCCTCGATCCACTCTGGGTTGAGCCGGAAGCGGAGGAGGTGCAGGCGTTCTTTGACAACTTGTCGGAGAATTATGTCTGCGACAAGCCGCTGCTCATCCGCGACACCACCAAGGAGGAGCTGGACTACATCGCTGCCAGGGCGGTGGAGGCGGCGCTCGCCAAGGAGGCTGGCAGCGCCGACACCATGGAGGACGAGGCCGACACGGCCGCGGAGGAGAAAGAGCTCACCGGATGGGCGGAGTCTGCTGGGGAGGCCAGCTGTGTCGGCGCTGAGGCCCCGCTCATTGAAGACGTGGTCGAGGAGTTGGCCGAAGAAGAGGCTGAGGCTGACGACCCCTCGGCCACAAGGAAGAGACTCGTCCTGCGGCGGGCTAGCTCCGGTTAGCTGGTCTGGCCCGGTAGGACCGTGCAAGGACAACAGGTCCAGGAGCAGTCCATGCGCCAGACAAGGGCCACGACGACGAAGGCCGCAGCAGCGACGAAGGCGGTGAAGGCTGCGGTAGCAAAGAAAAGGGCTGCCGCTTCCTCCTCGTCCAAGCGGCACCGGACCCCATCCCCTTCTCCTCCTCCTTTGGATGGCACCTCGGAGGTTAACTTTGACCTCGGGACCTTCATCCCGAAGAAGAAGAGGAGGCTAGTGGAAGAGGATGCGGAGGATGAGTAAGCACTTTGCTCTCCATCATCTCCTGACCCCATGCCTATGCTATCCTCCTTTAACTTGATGTTATCCTCACAGGGACATGGAGATGTTAGCCCAGAGGGTGGCGGAGAGGGCCAGGGCCTCGACGGGCGACAAGCCCGCGGCGAGCACTCCACGCACGTCAGAGTTGGTTGTGATCAGCTCGGACGACAGCCCTCGACGCAGCCCCCGCTTCAGCCCCCATCGTGTGTTCAGTACTCACTTCCCGTCGGTGTGTGTTGAGGCACGATCCCTTGGTGCTGACCTTGCCGAGTTCGCAGGAGGAGAGCGGCAGTAGGAGGAGCCGCTGAGGGCCACCCCCAACACGCTGCCCCTGTCGACCACGCTGCCCAGAGGGGCGTCCCCGATAAGGGCACTAAGCACCGAGCCCACACGCACGGAGGAGGATGAGGTGAACTTGGGTGGCAGTGGCTCCATCCTGGTAACGAACGTTGGCGGGGAGGGAACCACTTCTTCCCAGCTTGGCACGGGTACGTGGCCCGCCTCATGTCCCTGTCTTTTCTTCTTCTTCTTCTTCTTCTTCTTCTTCTTTTTGAACCTTGATTTTGGCCTCGTCTCATTCTTCTTCTTGGTATCCAGACCCTCCCTCGGCGGACTAGGGGGATATTGATACCGTCATGGAGGAGGTCTCCAAGAACACCGAGGCCGAGGCCGACAAGATTGCTGCTGAGGAGGCCGCCAAGACCGTCGCTGAGGAGGCCGCCAAGGGGCCTGCTGGGGAGGCCGACAAGGCTGCTGCCGAGGAGGCCGGCAAGGGGCCTGCTGGGGAGGAGGTGGCCGACAACCAATGTTCCTCCCCTACAGCCCCTGTCCTGGGAAAGTACTTGAAGGTGGGCGACGACCTGTTCGTCCACCTCCCAGGGACGGCGGGCACCAGGGCGCCAGCCGAGGGGGAGGTGTTTGACGACGAGGCGCTCGTCACCGCCGGGCTCTAGGTTGTTGATGAACCGAGCGCTGGCGGTGGAGGTTCCCAAGAGGAGCAGCTTCTCCGAGCCATGAGCGTCAACTTCCAGAAGCTCCACCGTGCCCGCCTAGACAAGGCGAAATCCAGGATGGCGGCAGCGGACAAGGCGTAGGCGAATCTTGAGGAGCGCGTCGCTCAGACGCAGGCCTGGTTCCGCGAGGCTCAGGAAGAACTGAAGGCTGCCCAGAGCGAGCTGGCTGAGCGTAGACGGGAGCTCATCCTAAAGCAGGTTGACGTCGAGAAGGCCCAGGAGGTGGCGAAGGAACAGGCCGCCAAGGACGAGGCCGCTCGGCAACAGCACTAGGCTCTACTGAACTCCCAGGAGTAGGACCTTGCCGCCACACTCCGCAACAAGGATGAGGAGGCCGAGAAGCTCGTCGCGCAGTGGACCCAGGAGCTGGAGCAGAGGCACAAGGACACGCTCGATGCTCGGGCTCGGGTTCACGCCGGCGAAATGGAGAAGCTGGAGCTGGAGCGGGATGGGCTGAAGAAAGTGGTCTTGGAGCTGACGGAGGAGAGGGACATGACCAAACGCGCTTTGGCGGATGCCCAGGCCACAGTGTCTGATAAGGCCAAGCTGCTCTCCGAGGCCAACGACTCCATCAATGACCTTAAGCTAAATCTGGACAGCTTGGAAGTGAAGCTTTCGGAGGCCATAGCTCGTGAGGAGACCCTGAATAAGGCCCTGGAGGATGAGAAGCGGCTGTGGAGCAATGACGCCGCCGAACACAAGGATTACGCAAAGAGCATAAACCTCTGGATCAGCTGCCTCGTCGATGTCGCGGAGAGGCTCACCACGCAGCTGGCCGCCATGGGCATACTGAACTTCAAGTACTCCCCGAAGGTGAATGTGAGCCCCAACGCCAGGCTTGTTCTTCGAGGGCATCCTTGAAGCCCTGGAGCAGCTTCGTTCCAATTGAGCGACCTCTCTGGCCAATGAGGCCTGGAAGCTCTGCCGGGGCGCCCTGACCAAGGTCCTCACCAAGGTGGCATACTGGAACCCCAACATCGACTTTGCCGACGTGCTGGAGAGCTTGCTGAAGGATGTGGACCTCGCGGCGCTTGAAGAGCGTATCGAGCCCATCATCCGGCGCGTTGATGGAGTTAGGAGGGTGGAGGGCCGGCGCCGAGACTAGGCACCCCGTTTCTCATTGCCGTTGCGAGTTCATGACCAATACAATTTTATCTTAAGTTAGAACTGTAGCAACAATTGATGTAATATAACTCTGTAGTACTTTAAGATGGAACATGCTATCTTCCTGTATTGATCTTTATTTGTACGTATATACCCTACGCCTAGTAGGATAGGTTCGCCAGCGCGTGAACCCATTCTATGGCGCTTTGAGGACGGATCCCTAGCAGCCTGCCGGGGGGCGCTTGCTGCCGGACAAACCACCTTGTCGCTATCAGCGCGGCCGCTTGAACTATTGAGCGGACTCAAAACAGAACAAGGGCGTTGCTAATAGGCGGCAGGTCACCTTGCCATTCTCGGCGCGGCCGCTTGAACTGTTGAGCGGACTCGAAACAGAACAAGGGCATTGCCAATAGCGGAAGGGTCCCAGTGCATGCATGTTTTCTGTACAAAGAGCAAGAATTGCTCAAAGTTGTGCGTGACTTAGCTTTTTGCGGCCACGCGGATGGTCGTTGCAGCTGCGGAGGGCACCACAGTGCGGCTGATTGATGTCGCCTTCTCTCCTCGATCCATCGCGACGAAGGAGTCGGTAAGTTGGCTCTAAAACTGGATTTTCACAGCTTGCGCCCCCTACCTGGCGCGCCAAGGATGTCGGTGGAAATGGCACCTATGGGATCACAGGGAATCCCTTCTACAGTTGGCGGGCGCGGGGCAGTGGAAAGAGCGGGTTTAGAAGATCAACACGAGGGAATTTATCCAGGTTCGGGCCGTAAGTGATGCGTAATACCCGACTCCTGCTGGTTTGTGTTTATCTGGTGTTCTTGGACTAGCTACAAAGCGTACAGGGTCCAAAAAGTCCGAATCCCTCTCTAGTATGCCTCGGGCCTCCTTTTATAGCCAAAGGGGTTGCCACAGTGGCACACAGGAGGTGGAAAGTTTGTACTATATACAAGTCTATCGCCTGGTGCCGTAGGACAAACACATTTAATGCGCTGCCGATGTTCCCCCTCACTTTATCGGGGATGGCAAAGAAGCTCATCTCGCCCGTCGCCACCTCGTCTCGCATTGACGCACATCCAAGATGACTAGGCGTGCAGCGCCATGCTGGCTGGCTGTTGAGTTGGTGCGGTGGTGGAGTCTTCACGAAGATCTGCATGCCACCACATAGGTGCTCGCCGAGTTGGCCTGGAAGCCGCACGTCACCACGCAGGTTCCTGCCTTGTTGGTGGGTTGACTGCTGTGTTGGAACGACGGTTGAGCCTTGGCATGTGGGGGCCTGGCTGCGGCCCCGTAGATGTCACCGACAAGGGTCTTGCCGGGGGTCTTGTGAGCGTCCCCGGCAAGGATCTTGCCGGGGGTTTTCCGTCTTCTGGTTCTCATCTAGTCTTGTATGTTCTTAGTCTTCACAAAGATACGCATGCCATCATGCAGGCGCCTCCCGTGTCTTGGTTCCAATGTTGTCGACGGTGTCAGAACTCTTAGGCTCAAGGGTGGCGAATCTGCTAGTGCAGGGCAAGTTGCCCCGGCAAGGCTCTTGCCAGGGCTATGTAAGCTGCCCCGACAAGGCTCTTGCCGGGGAAATCCCACCTTGTTCCTTTGCTTCTCGCGCCTTTGGCTTGGCACTGCTCTGGTAGTCTTGTGTCTTCTCTTCCTCTGCCCCGCCAAGTGTGGCCACAGGCGTGTGGCTGCGACTGCCCGTGCACAAGTAAAGGGGTACAAGAAGGACCCCTACTTTTGTACACCGACACAGTCCTTCATCAAGTGCCCACCAACTTTGCATATATGACACTTCATGTCCCTTGTGCGTCCAGATGAAGTGGTGGGTGTTATAGACATTGCTTTCGAAGCCTCGGATGATCGTGGAGCTGATGTTGAACTTGATGGGTGTGCACCATTGTTCAAAATAGGTGGTGTAGACTTAGTAGTGGACAGAACAGTAGGAGAGGGTGTCCATGATGAGCGGCGACCTACAGAAAAGTTACCTCGTCCCTTGTTGTGTCGTCCCTGTACTTCCCTTTCAGCTTTACAAGCAAAATGAAACAAACGAGTAATAGAATTGTACTCCTTATAGTCCAAGATATCCTGAATATCAAGATTCAAACCACCTAAAAATCTAGCCATCATAGCATCTTCAGTTTCAACTAGTCCACATTGCACTAAGCCAATTTGCAATTCTTGATAATAATTCTCTAGATAACTACTACCTTGTTTTAAACATTGCAATTCTTTTAGTTTATCACGGGCATAATATGAAGGAAGATAACACTGTCACATAGCTCGTTTTAAAGCATCCCAAGTAGTAGGTATATTGTTCGCATTAACACGACAATACTCACTCCACCAATGTCGGTGTACAAAAGTAGGGGCTCTCCATTGTACCCCTTTACTTGTGCACGGGCAGTCAGAGCCGCGCCCGTGGCTGCACTAAGCAGGGCAGAGGAGGGAAGCTGGAGCACGAGATGACTGAAGCAATGCCAGGGCCAGAGGCACAGAGAGAAAGAGGGCGTGGTGGACTCCCCCGGCAAGACCCTTGCCGGGGCAGTCTCCGCAGCTTCGGCAAGAGCCTTGCCGGGGCAACTTGCCCAATGCCAGCAGAATGCGCCGCTCTTGAGGCAAGGGGTTCCAACGCCATGACCCACATAGGAACCAGGGATCGGGAGGCACCTCCATGGTGGCATGCAGATCTTTGTGGAGATCATAAATACACAAGATCAGATGAGGACCAGAAGACGACGATCCTTGGCAAGATCCTTTCCAAGGAAATCCACAAGACCCCCGACAAGATCCTTGCCGAGGACGACCACGGTGTCACGACAAGACTCTTGTCGGGCCCCCAGCAATACCCTTGCCAAGGACATCTGCGGGGCCGTAGCCAGGCCCATGTCTGCCAAGACTCCACCACCGCTCCCATGCATGTGATAGCTCAACCAGATGGGCGGGCATCTGCGTGGCAGCGTGCGGCCTCCACACCAACTCAGCAAGCACCTGCGTGGTGGCATGCAGATCTTCTGAAGACTCCGCCACCACGCCAGCCCAGCAACCAGCCAACGTGGCGCTACAATGCCTCGTCAGCTCGGACGCGCATCGGAGCCAGGCGAGGCGGCGACAGCTGGGATGAGCTTCCTTGCCGTCCCCGATAAAGCAAGAGGGGCACATCGGCAGCGCATTAAATGCGTTTTTTCGACGGTGCCAGAGGATAGACTCAGCCACTATACACCTTTCCACCTCATGTGTGCCACTGGGGTGACCCCCTTTTTGGCTATAAAAGGAGGCCCGAGGCGTACTGGAGGGGGATTCGGATCTTTGGAACTAGACACACGCTGTAGCTAGTTCAAGAACTCAAGAACACTCCGATATACATCAAAGTAGGACTAGGGTATTACACGTCTCCGTGGCCCGAACCTGGGTAAACGATCCTTGTGCTGACCGCCAGATCCGCTCTTTGCACAACCCCGCGCCCGCCAACCATAGAAGGGATCCCAGTGATTCCATAGGTGTCGTTTCCACCGACATCCTTGGCGCGCCAGGTAGGGGGCGCAGTTGTGAAAATCTGGTCTGGTTGAAGCAGCGGCTTCATCATGGTCATCACTCCAAGGAAGAAGACGACCGAACAAGTGACATCCTCGATGGATGCAGTGAACGCTCGCGCAGCTGCAGAAAAGCTAAGTCATGCAAAACTTTAAGCAATTCCTTTTTATATATATGGTTATCGTCCTCGACGATCTTGCCCTGTGTATGGAAAACCTGCATGCAATGGGGCCCTGCTACTATTGGCAAAGCCCTCATTCTATTTTGAGTCCGCTCAACAGTTCGAGCGGCTGCGTCGAGAACGGCAGGGTGACCTTCTGCGATTGGCAACGCTCTTGTTCTGTCTCGAGTCCGCTCGACAATTCGAACGGTCGCGTTAAGAGTAGTGAGGTGGTTTGCCCGGCAGCAAGCACACCCGGCAGGCCATTGGAGATCCGTCCTCGAGGCGCCGTGGCCTGGGTTTCCGCGCCGGCAAGCCTACCCGATTAACGTAGGGTGTTCATACAAAGGGAGATCAAACGGGAAAATAACATGCATCATTTCAAAAGCACTGCAGAGTTATATTACATCAATTGTTGTTGCGGTTCTAACTAATGATAAAAATTTTCTTGGTCGTGAACCTATAGCGGCGATAAGAAAGGGGGTGCCTAGTCCCGGTGCTGGCCTTCCATACTTCGAACTCCATCGATGCGGCTGATGACGGGCTCGATACGCTCCTCAAGCGTCGCGAGGTCCACATCCTCCGGCAAGCTCTCCAGTGCAGCATCGAAGTCGAGGTCAGGGTTCCAGTACGCCACCTTGGTGAGGACCTTGGTCATGGCACCCCGGCAAAGCCTCCGGGCCTCATCGGCCAGAGAGGCCGCCCTGTTGGAGCGGAACTACTCCAGGGCCCCGAGAACACCCTCGAAGAACAGGGTCAGCCTGGCATTGGGACTCACGCTCGGCTCCGGGACGTACCTCACGTTTGGCATCCCCATCGTAGTCAGCTGCGTGGTGACCCTGCCGGCGACACCGGCGAGGCGGTTGATCCAGAGGTTCTCGCCCTTCACAAAATCCTCATGGTTGGCGGCTTCGTTCTTCCGCAGCTGCCTCTCCTTCTCCAGATTCTTGGTCAGGGTCTCCTCCCGGGCCCTGACCTCTGACAGCATCCCCTCAAGACCCTCTAGCTTCAGCTTCAGATGTTGGATGGAGTCGTTGGCCTTGGAGAGTATCTCGGCCTTGCCGAGGACTGTGACCTGCGCATCAGCCAAAGCGCCATTAGCCGCGTCCCTCTCCCCCGTCAGCTCCAGGATCTGCTTCTTCAGCCCGTCCCGCTCCACCTCCAGCTCGTTCACCTTGCCGACATGGACCTGGGCCTGAGCATTGAGTGCCTCCTCGTGCCTCTGCTTTAGTTCCTGGTCTGCTGCACGACAAGCTTCTTGACCTCCTCGTCCTTGCCGTGGAGTGTCGCGGCAAGTTTCTCCTCACGAGCAGCAAGGTCCTCCTCCTGGGAGTTCAGTGCGACCTGGTGCCGGCGCCCTCGTCCTTAGCGGCCTGTTGTCTCGCCGCCTCCTGGGACTTCTCGATATCAGCCCGCTTCGTGACAAGCTCTAGCTTGCGCTCGGCCAGCAGATCTTGGGCGGTCTTCAGTTCCTCATATTCCTGGCGGAACCAAGCCCGCGTCTCGGCGACACGCCCCTCGAGGTCCGCCTCCGCCTTGTCCACTGCTGCCATCCTGGACTTGGCCTTGTCCAGGCGGGCACGGTGAAGCGCCTGGAGCTTATGGAAGTTGGCGCTCATGCCCTGGAGGAGCTGCTCTTCCTGGGAACCGCCGCCACCGGTGTTTGGTTCGTCAACGACCTCAAGCTCGGCAGCGGCAAGCACCTCGTCGTCGAACACCTCCCCCTCAGCCGGCACCCTGGTGCTCGCCGTCCATGGGAGGTGGACGAACAGGTCGTCGCTCACCTTCAGGTACTTGCCCGAACCAGAGGCGGTGGAGGAGGAAGGATGCTCGTCAACCACCTCCTCGTCGGCAGCAGCCTTGCAGGCCTCCTCGGCAGGCCCCTCGCCAGCCTCCCCGGCAACGGCCTCGCCGGTCTCCCCGGCAGGCCCCTTGGCGGTGTCCTCAGCAGCGCCCTTGGCGGCCTCCTCAGCGGCGATCTTGTCGGCCTCGGCCGCGGCATCCCTGGCGACCTCCTCGATGATAGTGTCCACGTCCTCCCGGTCCGCCGAGGAAGGATCTGGATACCAAGAAGGGGAATGAGGCGAAGTCAAGACCAAAATTCGAAAGAACAAAAACGAGCGGGGTTAGAAGGCAAACAGCTGACCCGTGCCAAGCTGGGAAGAAGTGGCCCCCTCCCCACCAACATTCGATGTCAGGACGGAGCCGCCGGCTCCTGGGTTCGCCTCCTCCTCCTCCTCCGTGTGCATGGGCTCGGTGCTTGGCGCCCTTGCCGGGGACGCCCCTTGGGGCGGCGTAGTTGATGGGGGCGACGTGTTGGGGGTGGCCCTCAGTGGCTCCTCCTGCTGCCGTCCTCCTCCTGCGACCACGGCAAGGTCAGCACCAAGAGATCGTGTCCTAGCACACGGTGATGGGGAGCGAGTGATGAACGCACGCTGGGGGCTGCGCCGGGGGCTGCTATTCGGGCTGCTCTCCACCACCAGGGGCGTACTCAAGGTGCCCGCCGGGGGCTGGCCGCCCGTCGAGGCCCTGGCCTTCTTCGCCACCCTCTAGGCCAGCATCTCCATATCCCTGCGAAGGTGAAGACAACTCAAGAAAAGTGGCACGGTCTGAGGGGATGGAGATGACAAAAGATAAGATACTTACTCATTCTCCGCCTCCTCTTCCATTGCCTTCCTCTTCCTCCTCGGGCTAAGGGACCCGAGGTCGAAGATGACCTCCGTGTCGTCATTTGTGGTAGGAGGGGAAGCGGGTGGAGTCTGAGGACACTTGGACGAAGAAGAGGCAGTCGCTTTCTTCTTCGCCAGCGCAGCCTTCAGCGCCTTCCTCGCCGTCGCGGCCCTCGTCTGGCGCACAGACGCCTCCTGAGTTTGTTGCGGTTGCGCGGCCCTGCCGGACCAGACCGGCTCACCAGAGCTGGCCCGCCGCAGGACACGCCCTCTCCCCATGGCCGGGGGGTTGACAACCTCGATCTCCTCCACGGACGACTCATCGACCACATATTCAATGAGAGGGGCCCCGGTGCCGGTGCTGCTGGCCTCCCCAGCGGATTCCGCCCACTGGGCGAGCTCCTTCTCCTCTCTAGCCGTCGCGGCCTCGTCCTCCACACCACCAGCGCAACCAGCCTCCTTGGCGAGCTCCGCCTCCGCCGCCCTGACGGCGATATAGTCCAGCTCCGCTTGGGTGGTGTCCTGGATGAGCAGTGGCTCGTCATGGACGTACTTCTCCAACAAGGTGTCAAAGAACTTCTGCACCCGATCCACCTCCAGCTCGGCCCAATTTGGGTCAAGGCCGTGCGCATTAATGTCCGGCATCATGGCGATAATGTCGGTTTGGGGGGAGTTGTTGCTCAGCGGGACCACCCCCGTCGGCAACCCAAATAGGGGCCCCTTGGCGACCTTGCCGGCCTTCGCGTCCTTGCCGGTCCTCTCGGCCCTGCCGTCGCGGTCCATGTCGAGCTGAAAAAGCTGCTGGCAAAAGTGGGCGTGCCCCATCACTGTGAAGTTGTGGTTCAAGCCGGGGCGAAGCCGCATGATGTCAGCCGCATTCCTGAAAAGCCAGGCCGGCCTCCCCTTGTTGTGTAGTGGAGCGATTCGGCGGCGGATGAAATCCGCCCCAATCATCTCCAGGGTGAGCCCGCAACGGTGAGGTAATGGATCCTAGTGATGGCGACCTTGAGCTTCTCATCCCGGGCGTCGACATCGCCCCAGTCATCTTTGTGAACCGGCGGCGCCTGGCGAACCTGGCAAAATTCCTATGGGTCCTCCTCCTCAATCCAGCAACACCGACTCCGCTAGTCCTCCCACCTCTCCTTCTGAGCGCCCTCCGGATATGCCCCCTTCTCCTGGGTCCTTGGGATCTAGGCGACACAACCGGAGATGGCGCCTCCCTTCTGGATCCGAGGATAGAAGTAGTGGCGGAAAAGCGCCGTGTTGGGATGCACTTTGGTGAAGCCCTCGCAGAGATGGGCGAAAAGGGCCATGCACGCCACGGCATTTGGAGTGAAATCCAGAAGGTGGAAGCCATAGTGTGCATGACATCATTGAAGAAATCAGAGAAAGGGGGCCGAGGCTGCAGGAAAAGTAATCGACGAAGAATGGGTACCGATTCGGGCCGGCCTTGGCGAAATCAGCGGGGATGATGTGCGTGGCCGGATGCCCCGTCGTCTCCCCCGTCTTGCACCCCCACAGGGGCTTGAAGTTGTCCTGGAGATGGACCGTGTCGACCATCGAGGGAAAGTAGGCGAGCTGCGTCCGCAGCGCAGCCAACTCACTCTCCGACGGCTCCTTCCCCCCGGCATCCTTGGCCACTCCCTTGCCTTTGCTGGTTTTGGGTGCCATGGCGGCTGCGAGAGGTGAAGGATGAAGGACAGCGAAGACGTGGCGGCGGCGAGCGAGAGCAAGAGCTTGAGGAGGAAGAAGGAGGGGATGGCGGTTCCGAGATTAGAGAAGGCACAGAGGGTAAATGAGAAGCGCGCCCACGGTTATTCCTTTTTACGAGGAAGTCGCGGGCCGCCTCTTTACCATTTACTATGACATGACGCATGCGTGCGGAAACCGCCACACGCATGACCCCCATGTCACGCATGACCCTCCACGCAATGCGTTCAACGTGGGTCATGGGGAAGCGCAGTGAGCGAAGGAGTTACTACAAGTAAAAATCCGCCCCGCCTGCCCGCGCACCTTTCTGGGCGTAGCAACAACACGTCACGCTTATGTGTGGCCCAGGCCTGGGGGATCCTATCGGTGTACAAATGTACGAGCTCTCCTTTGTACCCCTTTACTTGTGCACGGGCAGTCAGAGCCGCACCCGCGGCCGCACTGAGCAGGGCAGAGGAGGGAAGCCGGAGCATAAGACGACCGAAGCAACGCCAAGGCCAGAGGCACAGAGAGCAAGAGGGTGAGGTGGATTCCCCCGGCAAGACCCTTGCTGGGGCAGTCTCCGCAGCTTCGGCAAGAGCCTTGCCAGGGCAACTTGCCCAATGCCAGCAAAACGCGCCGCCCTTGAGGCAAGGGGTTCCAACGCCATCACCCACATCGGAACCAAGGCTCGGGAGGCACCTCCATGGTGGCATGCAGATCTTTGTGGAGATCATAAATACACAATATCAGATGAGGACCAGAAGACGACGATCCTTGGCAAGATCCTTGCCAAGGAAATCCACGAGACCCGTGGTAAGATCCTTGCCGGGGACGACCGTGGTGTCACAGCAAGACCCTTGCTGGGCCCCCGGAAAGACCCTTGCCAAGGACATCTGCGGGGCCGCAGCCAGGCCCATGTCTGCCAAGACTCCACCACTGCTCCCATGCATCTGCTAGCTCAACCAGCTGGGCAGGCATCTGCGTGGCAGCATGCGGCCTCCACACCGACTCAGCAAGCACCTGCGTGGTGGCATGCAGATCTTTGTGAAGACTCCGCCACCACGCCAGCCCAGCAGCCAGCCAACGTGCCACTACAAAGCCTCGTCAGCTCAGACGCACGTCGGAGCCAGGCGAGGCAGCGACAGCTGGGACGAGCTTCCTTGCCGTCCTCGATAAAGCAAGAGGGTCACGTCGCCAGCGCATTAAATGCGTTTGTCCAACAGTGCTAGAGGATAGACTCAACCACTATACACCTTTCCACCTCCTGTATGCCTCTGTGGCGACCCCTTTTTGGCTATAAAAGGAGGCCCGAGGCATACTGGAGGGGGATTCAGATCTTTGGAACTAGACACACACTGTAGCTAGTTCAAGAACTCAAGAACACTCCAATATACATCAAAGCATGACTAGGGTATTACGCATCTCCGTGGCCCGAACCTGGGTAAACGATCCTTGTGCTGACCGCCAGACCCGCTCTTTGCACAACCCCACGCCCACCAACCGTAGAAGGGATCCCAGTGATTCCATAGGTGTCGTTTCCACCGACAACCAAAGAGAAGCAAAGTTTGTAAATTCACTAGTGTCTGTCTTAACTCTTTGGTTCTCAGGAATATTAGAACATGCAAATTTTTGTTCAATAGAAAGTTCCCAATCAAGATAATCATCGGGATTATATTTACCATTGAAAGCAGGCATAGTAAATTTAGTTTTAGCACTAGAGTGGTCGTAATCTCGAACATCATACCTATGTGGACCTCGTGCCATACCTTGACAGTTGAAATGTAGTTGTCGACGAGCACAGTCATTGTGGTGGTTGACCATTTGGTCATCTTTGGTGTCACCAGAATAATCCTCGTAGTTGTCCCCATGTTGCTCGACGCGGGGAGGAATTTGTTGGTGTTGGTTTATGGTGGCAGCATCAGTGGCAGTAGCTGGGTGTTGTGGAGGACCCATGGGCATATGTCGAGGTCATGAAATAGCGGCGCTGCCCATGAAGTTGCGAGGATCAACGTTGTTGTTGCCTGGGGGTGTAGTCTGCATCTCATCCAGATGTGACAAGATATCCTTTAGTAGTGTGTTTGTGTAAGTGCATCTAGTGCCACTCCTAGTTGATTTTGGAGTATTGACGACAAACTTGGTTGAGGGACTAATGTGTTTGTGAGAATTGCAGGATAAGACAGGTAGTAGTCCCATATTGATTCAGTTTACCTATCAGAGATGACCCCTAAAAATGTGTGAAGACATTGAAGACAATGATGGACTGTGAAGATATTCACAGTGAAGATTTTGACATGAGAAGGCATTCACATGAAGACTATGGAGTGCGAAGACATAGGTGTTTTGTAGTTTCCGTTTCTTCTTTGTTGAGTCATAGGAACTCCCGTACCATTAAGTTGGGTCCAAGTGAACAAAGTCAGAGTGACTGATGTGGTGCTCAACCAAATCCTCTGTCTTCGAGCGAAGACAATGAGAGCAAATCTTATCTAGAGATGGATGAGTCAGCTTTACTTGTATCCCAAGTCAAGCTGCCGCGTGTGTTTTAAATCTGACTTCTGGACACGTGTCAGTTCCTTAGTGACCCAGGGTCATTTCAGACAAATCAGGCCAGGTTGCCTCCTGGCTATAAATAGCCCACCCCCCACACCATAAATTGTTGGCTGCTCAGAGTTAGTGCACGACTTTTGTCATTTGAGAGCAACCCACCTCTGAAGCATTTGAGAGGGAGAGAGAGATCCTTGTGAGGACAAAAGCCCTAAACACCTAGAGCCAAAGAGTGTTAGGCATCACTGAAGTCTTTCTGTCTGCGTGACCTGAAGACTTGTTACACTTGAGGTCTGTGAATCCTCCAGCCGGTTAGGCGTCGCGTTCTGAGCATCCAAGAGTCATTGTGGATTGCCGGTGAACGAAGTCTGTGAAGGTTTGGAAGTCTACCTTGAAGACTTACCAGAGTAATTGGGCGAGGACTGGGTGTCCTTAGGTCAAGGGGAATAAGGTGAAGACGCGGTCTTCTGAGTTGAATCTTAGCCTCCCTAACCAGACGTACAATTGTCACAGCAACTGGAACTGGTCTACAAAATCCTTGTCTTCACCGAGCAACTGGTTTTATCCTTCACTTTCCTTTACTTTACAGTTTGTCTTCATGAAGTCATTGTTTTCCTGTATGATCTGATTGACTTCACTGAGTGAAGACTGTTTACTGTTTGGCTTCATATTGTCTTCCATCCCGATCCTTACTACCTAGTTGCTCATAGTATTCATGCTTTCACTTTCATTGCAATCTTGACTATGGCTTGTCTAGTGTAGTCTACCTTCCGCTGCATATCAATAGGTTCATTTCTTTTGTTTGTCTTCAAAGACCTCGTGTTTTTGAAGACTTCCATAAAAATCACCTATTCACCCCCTCTAGTCGATAACTAGCACTTTCAATAGGTATCAGAGCAAGATGCTCCCTTGTTCTGTGTGATTCGGTTTAACCACATGGAGTTTTAGATATGTCGATTGCCGGGATAATCAAGGTCTCCATTGCGTGCCCTGTCTTCGATGGCACTAATTACCCCTACTGGAAGAATAAGATGCGTATGCATCTTGAAGCCATTGACGTCGACCTCTGGTATGTCATCAAGAACAGCGTTCCCAAGGTCAGTGAAGGTGTCACCGTTGCTGATGTCAAGAGGTTCATTCAATTGGACTCGACCGCCAAGAACATCATCTGTGGTCACCTGACCAAAGGACAGTACGGCCGTGTGAGTGCACTGGAAACTACGAAGCTAGTCTGGGACTGGCTCTCCAAGGTCAACGAAGGCATCTCAACTCAGAGAGACTCAAGGATTGATGTTCTTCGCAGCCTCTTCAACCCCTTCAAGAGAAATGACGATGAGAATGTCCAACTCACGTTTGATCGCCTCACTGATATCACAAATGAGCTTCACGCACTTGGTGCCACTGAGATCACCAAGGACGAAATCGTCAAGAAGCTTCTGAGATCACTTGATAGCTCATTCGACACCCTAGCCCTAATGATTCAAGAATGTCCTGACTTCAAGACACTGGATTCGTCTGACGTACTTGAGAGGCTCAACACACATGAGTTCTAGTTATCTGAGAAATACCTATGGTCCCAACTATGGCCGAACTCGTGCTTTGAAGGCAAAGGTTGTTTCCTCATCTGAAGAAGAATCTGACTGCAGTTCTGGTGATCCTGAAGAAATTGGAAGGGATCTGGCTATGCTTGTGAAGAAGTTGCAAAAGTTCTCCAAGAAGAAAGGCTTCAGAAAGTCTTCAAGATCCAGCTCAATAAATGATGAAGCTTCCCCTTGTTACTACAAGAAGAGAACATGCCACAAATGCAAGAAACCTGGTGACTACATCTCACTACAAAAAAATACACTTCCATGATGATACGTGTTTGTCACAGTAGGTCACGTTTTTTGTCATGCATGTACATCCATGACGATTTTATGACAGAATCAAGATAGTCATACCTGTGCTGTCGTAGAAGTGTTCCATGACATTACCAAAATCATCATCACGGAAGTGTGCACTTCCATGACGATAAATCGCACGTCACAGAAGTGCTTTCGTCAAGGGTGACCGACACGTGGCATCCACCATAACGGAACGCCATTAAGCTATCGGGTCGGGTTTTGGATCCGATAACCCGTTAACAGCCCCAACCAATGGGGATTTTCCACGTGTAAAATCATCATTGGCTGGAGGAAACACGTGTCGGCTCATCGTTGGGATAGATGTCATCCACTCATTGGACATAAGGTGCCT
This sequence comes from Triticum urartu, assembly GCF_003073215.2. NCBI lineage: Eukaryota > Viridiplantae > Streptophyta > Magnoliopsida > Poales > Poaceae > Triticum > Triticum urartu. Next base: position 333,311,389 of record NC_053023.1, on the reverse strand, counting down.
ATGATACGTCGACACGTGGCACGACCCAACAGAGGCCCATTCCTGTGAAAAGGCCGACCCGTTTGACTTGGTCAAAAGGTGGCAGGCAGGCCCATGGAAAGCCTGTTAACGGCCTATTAGCATATAGCCCATTTACAACCCGCTAACCCAAGGCCCGTTACGCCCTATCCGAATTAGGCCCACTAGCATCATCTAGGCCATCCAATATGATTCCAGCCCATTTTCACTTCTGGCCCATGTATGGCCCATGACGTCTTTCGGCCCATATGAGGCTCTATGTAACTCTTGGCCTATTAACGGCCCGTGGTGAAACTGGCCCGTAATGAACAATGTATCACTTTACACCCATTAACGGCCCGTGGTGAAACTGACCCGTAATGAATAGTGTATCACTTTATACCCATTAATGGCCCGTTATTCCGTTGGGCCGTTTCCAGCCCATGTTATCTTTCGGCCTTCTCAGAGCCCATTTATTCTTGGGCTCATTTCCAGCATTCGTTTACTTACGGCCCGTTACTGTCATTTTCTGCTTGTGGGCCAAATTCAGCCCGTGGTTACAGTCAGCCCGTTTGTGGTCTGTTAATACGTTGGGCCGTTTTCATAGCGTCATAAAATATGGCCTATTAACGATGGCCCATTATGGTCGGCCCATGAACGGACGATTCCAACTCTAGCCCGTTTACGGCCATAATGCGGCCTATTATTGGCCCATGTTTGGCCAATCGATCATACAACCCGTATAAGGCCCACTGATGATACTTCCTATAGAAGGCCCATTGTTTCTACGGCCCGTAGAAGGCCTACTGTTTCTACGGCCCGTAGAAGGCCCACTGTTTCTACGGCCCGTAGGAGGCCCAGTGTCACTACAGTAAATATTAGCCCATGGTTATTGTGGCCTGGTTTTAAAAAGTAGGTTATTGCAGCCACTAGCAAACCGCAGAAAAAGAACTGCACTGACTACAAGCAAACAAATAAACAAGACAACAAGGAAATAAATAAGCAAGCAACTTATGCTAGGCTATCATGGCTATTACACATATTACATCCACTAGGCATCAAAGTTCGCCACCAGTGCAAATATAGGGAACAAAGTAGCATATAAACGCCGCAGCAAAACAAGTCCAGAACTGAAACCACTTCAGAAGAGTTCAAGAAACAATATCCTGGGTACCCGCAATGCTGGAAAGATGCTTAGCAAGCTTATTAACTTTCTCTTGTTTGGCGCTTAAATCCTCCAGCGCTTGCTATTGCACAAGAAAGTACGCATCTTAATTCTACAGGGACTTCCTCAGTCCTTCGGCTTCTTTCCGCAGCACAGCTGACTGATGCTTTTCAGCTTGTAGCTGAGACTGAAGAAGCCAAAGTGATTAAGGCAGCGAGTTCGAAGAGCTTGTACCAGCGGTACTGGCCAGTAACTCGAACACTACATCAACGCAGGACTGTGGGGTTTTCTTACTATCTACAAGATCGTTTTTATCACCTTTCTTGGAGACCAACAGGGTTGTCTCACTATCTTGAACCTTATCTGCATTACTTTCTCTACCATTGCATAGTGGGGTGCTCTTCTCCAATATTCTGTTTGCATACTACAAGAGAAACAAGCAGACACATCACATGTTTAGCTTGTAGTATACGAAACTCATTTTGGTAAACCGGTTCAGTAGTAAGGTGGACAGGATAACAACATGAAACAAACATATATCTATGTACTATGGTCACTGTATTGTCCATATCATTCTAGTTTATGTTCCCTAATAAAGATAGAGACACAGTTCAACTCATATATTTTTAAGACACAGCAGCATAGACAGAATATAAGTGTGAGAAACTACACATCATTGGCAGCACTTGTAATGTGCATCACATGAGAACATAACTGTTTATACAACTTAAATTGAAATCAACATAGAGCAAGAAGTTAGAACAGCAATCCAGTTAAAGAAATAGGTTTAAAACACACCTGTTGCGCCATTGGAGTTTCAATTGGATCCTTCAAATTTGAAAGTAATTGGTATGAGTAAGTACAGTGATGCACAGCAAAGGAGTATGGACCATAGCTACGGAATCTGACGTGAGAACAGTTTCTCTTCTGCTTTAAACGTGGAGTTTGGGTTAGCTGTGGTGGTCTTTGTGCTTTCGGCACTGCAGTAGCTTTACAAACTGCTCGTGTGGGGGTACTCTCTGGCGGACATGGTGCTTTGTCAACTATAAGTGGGTTACTATCTGCTGGGGTTGCGGTTAGATGGGTTGTAGCTGGTTCTCTGCCCAACGGTGTAAGTGTGCAATCTGGAAGAGTCTCGATTATGTGTGGTGGGGCTAGTTTGTGGGCCAGTACAACCATGGTTCTATCTGCATCGACGGGTAACACTGTCTTTTGTGAAGAACGGGGTTTTTCTCCCTTAGATACTGCCATCATCCCCTCCAATTCAAATGGCTGATAAACAAGAAAAGAAATTGAATGTACAGACATTGTATGATAGACAGATGTGGTAATTCACATATATGTTGTCTAACCAAACAGGACAGCATGACACAATTTCACATATATGATGCCTAACTAAACAGGATAGCATGACACAGTTTCAGATATATGATGGATAACTTAACAGGATATAATGGCATAATTCAACATATGATGAGTACCTAAACAAGATGACATGACAAAACTGTATGATGTCTTTCTAAAATAGGTTGGGATGAAATAATTCACATACATGTTGTCTAAGTATACAGGATGGCATGATATAATTGACATAATTGATTGATATACTAAGCAGCTGGCACTCGCATGTATGATCTCTAAACTAAGCAGATAGAATTCAATATTGTGCATATGATGTCTAAACTAAGCAATGCAAGACACCATATGCATCATATGAGAAATATAAACATTGCAACTTAGAGCATACACCTCAGGTGGGATATAGGACTGGTCATCTGTCTCTGAATCCTCCTTTGAGGAGCTCCCTGTAACCATCGAGGTATATGCTTCAACAGGTACCATTGCCTGCTCTGAAGACCTTGTTTTCACTCCAGATTTTTCCATAACCGGCTCAAATGGCTGATACACATGAAGAGTAGTTCAATATACACAGATTGTCGACAAATGGAATACGTAATGAAAAAAAGATGGCATGAGATAATTCACATATATGATGCCTAGCTCCATGGCGGTGCATAATTCACATATATGATAACTGGCTGAAAAACATGGCATTGCATAATTCACATATCCGATATAGAAAGCAAACAGGAGCCATTCACACAAAGCATGTCTAATCTAAGAAGATGGCATGGAAATGCAAGACACCATATGCATGATATGAGCAATATAACCTAGCCAAGTTAGAGCATGCACCTCAGGGGGGGGATACGACTGGTCATCTCTCTCTGAATCCTCCTCTGAGGAGCTACCTGTAACCAGCAAGAAATCTGCATCGACAGGTAGCACTGACTGCTCAGAAGACCTTGTTTTCACTCTAGATTTTCCCATGACCGACTCAAATGGCTGATGCGCAGGAAGAGTAGATGAATGTATAAACATTGTTGACAAATGGAATACATTATGGAAAAAAATATGGCATGATACAATTCACATATACGATGACTGGCTAAACAGGATGGCATTGCATGATTCACGTATATGATGCCTGGCTAAAGAAGATGACATTGCATAATTCCCATATACTCCCTCCGTTCCTAAATATTTGTCTTTTTAGAGATTTCAAATGGACTACCACATACAGATGTATATAGACATATTTTAGAGTGTAGATTCACTCATTTTGTTCCGTATGTAGTCACTTGTTGAAATCTCTAAAAAGACAAATATTTAGGAATGGTGGGAGTATGATATAGAAACCAAATAGGTGGCATTCACGCAAAGCAAATCTAAACTAAGCCGATGACATATAAGACGTATAATGTAAGCAATGCAAGGCGCCATATGCATGATATGACCAACATCAGTATGCCAGGTTAGAGAAAACACCTCAGGTGGTAAACAGGCGTGGTCGGCTCCTTCTGAATCTCCATCCGAACAATTATCTTCCTCTGGAATACAATCTAGAAATGCATGAGGGGGGGGGGGGCGCACTTCGCCCACCATGGAGCGGCGTCTGCATGACATTATATTCGCACGCAATGATCTTCTCTTTTCTCTATATGTTCAGTACGATTGTGTACAATATCTGACATGCATAATAAAAAAATAGTTAGATTTTGTAAGGCCTAAGGGGTGCATGCAAAAATCAAGACTGATGGTAGCAAACGAGTGGATGGATCCAAAACTAATGATAGCAGGTAGATTATAGCTTCAGTTTAAAAAGATAGACAATGGATCATCTATTGTTTGTTGCCCACCCAACATGAACCACATAGAAGACCCCAGATGAACCAGATAGTAGACAGATACTATTTGTTGCTGGCTCGATATGAGACCCATGGGCAATTCAAAACTCAAGATTGAACGATAAAGTAGCATGTAATAATAACCGATGTATAACGTAAGCAAACACGAAAGACTGTGACCTCTCTTCCGGAACTGTGTAGTCCTCAGGTTCATCTGCTCAGTCGATGATGGTAATGTAGTTGGCATGGCTGCCGGCAACGGGGAAGATGATCTGAGGCGGCGAAAGGAAGTCTGCAGGGGGGATCTCTGCTGCAATGAACGCTTTTGTCGATGGTGCACCTCAGGTGGGGTGGATGACGGCATGGTAGGAGCAGGACATAACACACAGAGTTTTCTTTGACGCCTATCTGAAAATGAAGTAAATCTGTAAGGGTTCCTTAGAATTGGAGGATTCTATAAACGCAGGGACAAGAAAAACATAGGAATAGGATATGAATTAACGTGCAAAACAGAGCATTTGGAAACATAGGATTTTAGTCAACCTGGGTGTTTGGCTCACATGAATTGGAAGAAGAGAGGAATGGAGAAACAAAGTGATGCGACGAGTGTACAACCTCTTTGGCATAGCCTTGTGGACCTCAACATCATTGGGTTGGACGTGGAGGATGGTGATGATGCTGGTGTGACTGTCGGAGGCGGGGAAGAAGATCCGAGGCCTCTGGAAACGGCGCCAAGGGCACTGCTCCGCTATGATGGACGGTTCCATCATTAGAGCAGCTCCGCTAAGGTGTACGACGACAAGGCTGAAGCATGACAAGACAGACAACGTTAATCTAAAGTGGGACCCTAATATCATCTGTAATAGATGATGTAAAATACATCACCAAAAAGTGCTAGATGTAAAACGCATCAGCCACGCCACGGCCGCTCCGACAGATGCTGTAAGTACTGTTCACTCTGAACTTAACTGAAGAAAATGAACTTCATAGTCGAAACTGAATTTTACTGTCGAAACCGATTGAACTAGTAACAGAGCATTGCAATAGATGTTTAGGGCGTTCGAGCACTAGTACCAGAGAAGTAGTGATCTAAATCAGCAGAAGCTCGAGCAAGGAACGCACTAGCAGAGAGCAAGTCATGCAGTAGCACCGCGAGCGAGTGCTAAAGCAGCAACTCCTGTAGCTGCCGGAGGTCGTGCAGCAGCAGCGCAAGCGAGAGCTAGAGTAGAGCAGCAGCACGAATGAAAGAAGGAGCAGTGCAGCAGCGCGACCAATAGCAAGAACAGAGCCGCAACGCGAGCGAGAGCCAGAGCAGTTGTAGCTAGTGTCGTTGTGGAAGTCGCCGCCGAGGAAGCAACGACATGGGGGAGAGACGCCGTGGATGATGTGGCCAGCGATGGCACCGTCGATAGAGACACGCCATGTCCGCTCGGTATCGAGCACCGGCAGCCCCGTGAGATCGAATAAAAGATAAAATGCAGCGGTGAGTGTAGAACCTCCTTGGTGGCGCCGAGTTGGCCTCGGCTTCATCGGAGGAATTGGTGAGGGTGCTGCGGTTCCGGTGGGGCAGGTCAAGACGGCGCTGTGGGGATTGAGGTGGCGCGATAGACAAGGTGAACGTCGGGGCAGCTCCTTGGAGGTGGAGGACGGGGCGGCTGATCCTGTGGGACAACGAGATCGACAACGGATCCTCATACGGTGCGGTGGATGAGGGACGGCGAGCTGTTGCGGTGGACGACGTAGTCGGGGAAGAGTCTCCGGCTGGGCGGCAGTCAGGAGGCCTGTCGGCGTTTTGGGAACGGGGGTCCCCGGACTTGCCTGCCTGCGGCCTGCGACGTGGCTCAAGTGGGGGCCCAGCGTGGCCCATCTTCATCAGCTCAAGCTCAAGACCCTCGCGAGGGGACAAGCCTCGCGGGGCAAATGACAGAAAGCTTCCTCTGAGGCAGCCTCATCAGGCAGGCTCGCGAGGAGGCAGAGCGATCGAGGTGGGGATACCTTGCGAGGAGCCCGTGACGCAAGCCATGACGATCGAGACCAGGCGGGCGCCGGCCTGCGCAGTGTCCTTGTTTCCCCTTTGGTGCAAAGGGGGCAAGCACAGGCCAAGGCACCAGGCAAAGGTTACCATTCCGGTGCAATGAGACCAAGACCAACAGAGTGGCAGGACGGAGGTCACCATGGAGCCCAAGACGGCGTCATCACCAGTGCTTTTGGCAGCGAAGACCACCTTTGGTCAGGATAACTTGTACTAGATGTTCCCCTTCAAAATGGCCAATTGTTGGCGCCCTTCCCGCTCATTATTTGGGGAGAGGCCCAGGGCCTCTATAAATAGAGCTAGCCACCACAAAGTAGAGGGTGGACAGGAAGGGACAGAAAAAGAGAGATAGACAGGAAGGGACCGAAAAAGAGAGATAGACAGGAAGGGACCGAAAAAGAGAGATAGAGAGAGAGGCGATTGAATTCACCCAAGCAGTTCATGGCACCAGCTCAAGAACACCTCTCGCGAGGCTGTTCTTCCCTTGTACTATTCATCATCAGCCCCTGAGGCAATCCACCACACCACACACTGGAGCAGGGTATTACACCACAACGGTGGCCCGAACCAGTATAAATTTCGTGTCCCTTGTGTTGTTCGTTGTTTCCAGCTTGGATCATGCGAGGAGATTGGACGTAGATCGGTAGGGGAGAGATCTCCGCGCGCACCCCAGTGTTCGAACCTCAAGGGTCTACCAGAACCCGAAATCCGACATTTGGCGCGCCAGGTAGGGGTGCACCGGAATCTTTCTTTCGCTGTTCGCGTGTGATCTTCCGTCGTGTCCATGGCTGATGCTCGTCGGGCTCGCACCGAGTTCCGGGCTGCTCTCGCCACCCGCGTCGAATAGACGGCACTCGTCGGCGGACGCCCTCGTCGTTCCCCGTCGCCTGCCGCCAACACCGCCACCGGCCCGGCGGGGAACGAGCAGCAGGCCTCGTCCCAGCATCCTTCGGTACGGCGGGAGGGCCGCACCGCCACACCGTCGCTGACTCCAGCCGCTTCGTCGTCCCATGCCCGTCGCACCCCCACGGACGCGCTCGCCACGCTGCTCCTGGCAAGAGAGCTCTTGCACTACCGCCCCGTCGACGACCTCTATGAAGACTGGCTCGCCCGCATCACCGAGCTCGTCAGTGCCGCAGGGGGCTCCCCCTTGCCATCCTTCTCGCTGCCTCGCCCTCCATTCCGTGCAGGAGGCGAGGATCATGAGGTGCCTCCACCACCTCCTCCCCAAGAAGGCGCCCTGGCTCCAAGGCGCGCAGCCCCAGGGCGAGACCCTCCGCGCCCGGCGCCTGCGCAGCAAGAAAGGAGCTGCCAAGAGATCCCTCGTCCCCAAGAAGGTGCTCACGCGCTCCCAGCGCCGGCGCGCCAAGATCGCGTCCCTGCACCTCCATGCCAAGACCCCGCGCTACTCCAAGCGGCGGCGCGCGGTAATCCCCAAGAGCAAGCCCAGTACCAGCAAAAGGCACCGGTAGCCACAGCAGGCTGCTGTGCCCTCACCCCCGAGCTACGCGGCATCGCATGGCCAGGCAAGTTCAAGCCTGACCTGCCCCTCGCTACGATGGCACGGCGGACCTGGCGGAGTTCCTGCAGCTCTACGAGCTATGCATCGAAGCCGCCAATGGAGACGAAAGGGTCATGGCGAACTGGTTTCCCATGGCGCTCAAGGATGGGGCCCGCACCTGGCTCCTGAACATGGCTCCTGGCACAATCTCCTCCTGGGACAAAATGCGCACTCGCTTCATCGCTAACTTCCAGGGCACTCGCGACCGGCCCCCGGCCATGAGCGATCTGCGGCGCATCAAGCAGCAACAAGGGGAAACCATGCGGAAATACATCCAGCGCTTCAACAACGCTCGACTCAAGATCCCCAAGGTGACTGAAGAAGCCATCATCTCAGCCTTCTCCGATGGCGTACGCGACATCAAGATGAAGGAGGAGCTAGCAATCCATGAAGACCTGTGCACATCCCTGGAGCCGTTCAACTTGGCGACCAAGTGCACCAGGGCTGAGGAAGGGCGCCTTTCCCTCCTCGAACTCCCGGCTGCCGACCCAGAAGAGAAGAAACCCAAGGCCAAGGACGTGAAGCGCAAGGGGGCTGCCGTGCTTGCAGCGTTGCCAGACACCAAGCGAGGCAGGGATCAGCCTAAGTCATCCAAGGGCAGCCGGTACTGCGTGTACCACGACCTCCACACCCACAACACCAACGAATGTCAAGAGCTCCGGGCCGTGAGAGATGGATGTGTCGGCCGACGCCCCGAGCGCAACGACAGGGGCTATGGCCAAGGAGGAGGAAGAGGTGGCAGATGATGGGAAGACCGTGGCCCTCGCCAAGGGTGGCGTGATCGGCCTCGCGAGGATCGCTGGCAGGACCAGCCTCGCGAGGGAGGCTGGAGAGATCAGCCTCGTGAGGATTGCCCGTACGGCAACGCATGCCTTCCTCCTCTGCCGGGACCGCCAAGGAGGAACGAAGACCAACATCAAGACGAGGGGGCTGGGGGCTTCCAGGAGCCGCGTGCAATCGCTTGCATCTTGGGTGGCGCACAGGCCCCATCCTCACAGCGCATCTTCAAGCAGTTTGCTCGCGAGGTGAATGCGGTCCTCCCAAGCTTGAGGCCACGCGCCCTCTCAGGTGGTCTGCATGCGCTATCATGTTCAGCTTAGCGGATCAGCTCGAGTGCGCGGCAACGGCCGTAGTCCTCCCAATGCTTTGCTCCCTAGTCATCAGCAACGTGCAGGTCACCAGGACCCTCATTAACGGTGGAGCAGGACTCAACGTCCTGTCCATCGAGACGTTCGACAATCTCCAAGTGTCGTACGATCAGCTTCAGCCGACCAAGCCCTTCTCAGGAGTCACTGATGGTTCCACTATTCCCATAGGGCAGGTTCGCCTTCCAATCACCTTCGGACAGCGCAACAACTACCACACAGAGCTCATCGACTTCGACGTCGCCCACATCCGCCTGCCATACAATGCCATCCTCGGGTACCCAGCCCTGGCCAAGTTCATGGTGGTGACTCACCATGGATACAATGTCCTCAAGATTCCAGGAAGCGGTGGAGTCATCACCGTACCCTGTGAAGAAAGGGACGCAGTGTGTTCACTCGAGTGCGTGTTCCAAGCTGCAGCAATCGAAGACCCGGACCACAGGAACGGAAGACCTACCGAGGCGACCCTTAAGAAGAAGAAGGTTTCGCCTGGCCCAAGCCACAAGGAGGCAGGCGCCTCTGGAGGCGTTGTGTCAGGGTCCGCGCCCAATCAGGGAGCGCCACCCTCTCTCGCATAGGAAGGCGTGCCCGGCGCCCTCCTCAGGCAGGGCTCAGGGGCTCTTTCTTGGAGAGCCACCGACTTTGCCAAGGTCGCGAGGGAGGCGCTCAGGCACCACTTGGAGGGGTCCTTCCAGGAGTCGAGAGTCATGCGTGGCAGCCGCCGCTTGCCCACCGTAGCCCCACATCCAGGCGATGATGGTGGGCTGCGCGTCTGCATCAACGTGCCAGGGCTCAACCGAGCCGCATCTCAGGAGCGCCTCTGGCCTTCGCGCGTGGGTCGTTGCGAGGGTCCACCTCATGGCTACGTTCGCATGCCTTTCGGCCTGCCGAACGCGGTCGCCGCTCATTAGCGCCCGCTGAGGAGCATTCTGGAGGCTCAGGAGGTCAGGCATCATGCGGTCCTGGCAGAGATGGAGAAGGCCCTCGGAAACCCACCAGTGCCCCCGGAGCCTCCCGAGGCTCCTGGGCCTGGGGGCTCGTAAGGATCGACGTCTTCATCGCGCATCGCCCGCTTCTTCAACATCACTCCTTCTTCAATGGCACCAGGTGACATCTTCCTAAGTTCCGTTTTTAGCTGGGAGCGCCCACAGGGCCGCATCATTCCCAGGTCGCGTGGGTCCGTCCCTGTGGCAGGTGTCCATTTTGCTTACGCTCTTTACATACCTTGTTGGGGGCGCCCCTCGGGCTGCATCATCCCCGAGCTGCTCGGGCCTGGCCCAGCGGCGTTTGCTTTTCCCGCGTCTACTTAAAATGAATTTCCTCCTACGTGCTTAACATACCCGACCTAATCGCCTGCTCGATTGACGCCTACCTATGGAGCTGCTCGCCCTGGCACGACATTTGCGCACGGGTCCGTCCCTGCAACGCTGATAAACCTGAGTGGTTGAGCTCTGGCCGCGGCAAGCCCCGCAAGGCGCCACCTCACCAGGCCCTCAGTGCCCCAATCACTTCCCCGGAGCGACCAAAGGTTGGCTAGCAACCGTAACAACAGGTCTTGTTCCTCTTCATGATTGGTGTGCATGACCTACTCCAGGAGCAACATCAGGAAAATCGCGAGCCGCCTCACCCTCTCTCCGGCACGGACCACTTGCACGTTAAAAGGGGGGTACCTGAGCATCGCGACTCATGGGCTCCTACTGGCTCTCCAGCCCTCACCCCCCGACCTTGACCCACGGCATCGTGACCTGTCATACCAGCGGCGGCTGAGCTTGCTCGAGGGCCGGGACCTGAGGACGTAGAGCATTAAGGAAAGTACGGGGGAGTGGGAAGGAGCTCGCGAGGACCTAACCCAGCAGCGCCTCAGCTGCCACCACTCGGGCCGGGCGCTTCATCGAGGAACTACACCAAACTCAAGAGATAAGTCACGCCCTTACAAGAGTTGGACCAACGCAGCGCCAAACCCTCGCCCAGTGCGGCTCTGTCATGGCGACATTGCCTTCCTTTCTCGCCCAGCGAGGGCTGCTTGAGCGCTAAAGGGGACCTCCCGAGCATCGCGACTCGGGGGCTCTTACCGGACCTCGGGCCGCTCACCTCCTGGCCTTGACCACGGCATCGCGACCTGGCATACCAGCGATGGCTGATGCCTGCCTGGGGACTGGGACCTGTCAGCGTAGAGAGCCGAGTCCTCGCGAGGATAGAAAAGGGGAGCCGAGCCAGGACAGAGCAAGCACCTCACTTTGATTCATATTAAGGATATAATGTTCACAAAAGACATGGCAGGCGCCTTACATACCCCCACGGGGTGTTGCTTCGATTCCTCGCAGGGAACAAAGGTACTAATACTAAGGAACGCTGATCGCCCGCACCTCCGCAAGGGACGCCATCATCAACAGTGGGCCGCCCAACACCGGCGCCAACCCCATCCAGATTAGTGGCATCGGCAGCTGGACGCGGCTGCCCCGCTCCGAGCACGGCGCGAGCTCGGGGGCTCGTAGCTGTCGTCGCTCGTCTCCGGAGTCACGAGGAGCTCGGGGGAGCCACTGGATTCCCCAGCTCCTCCGCTACTGCCTGAGGAGCTGCTGGAGGGCCGATAGGCGGGCCAGGTCCTCGTCAGTTCATTGCCCCTGCCGCTCTCCCTGGGGCAGCACTCCAGCCGGCGTCCTTCAACATTGAAGACCTTGAAGAACATCAGGGAGGCGCCATCGCATTCAAGATGAATTATGAGGGCACCAACCGTCCTGTAGACCCGGGCGATTTCGCCCCAGCCCCGGGTCATGAAGACCTTGCCCGGAGCAACGACCGTGACCTCCGCTCCGGTTGCAAGGGTACTGCAGTCAGCGTGCTACAGCCAGAGCTCCAGAGCCCCACTCGGCGGCATCTCGAAGGCGAAGGAAGGAGGAAGGCGAATCCAAGAGCTTGGAGGCATGGCGGCGTGGAGCACGAGCTCATGAGAGGAGCGCTCGGCGTGGACTCCAGGAGGAATGACGCGCACCACCATGTCTCACCGATGTCGACGGCGGCATCGTCGATGTCCCTCGACGCCTTCTCCCCCAGGACCCACGACGCGGGCGTACAAGGGTTGCAGAAACCCAAGCGGCGGCCGCTCGTACCAGGGCCTCAGTGCCTCCTGCTGAGCACCCTCATCTCGGTGGCAGAGGAGCAGCCGCTTCTTCGGCGGAAGTGGGTCAGGACCCTCTCGGGGGGCCTTTCCCTTCTCTTTTGCAGAGAACCGACGGATTGGTGCCATTGGCGTAAGGAGGAGCAAGAACAAGGAAGGAGAAGGAAAGGAGCAGCAAGAAGGGATGGACTGAAGGGGCTCGCACAGCCCCGTACTTATAGTCGGAGGAGGCCAACCGCCGAGCGCCACGATCGCAGGTAATCATGACCGGTTTCTCTGCATGCAGGGACTTGTCAAGTCGTGCGGTTGCCGAGGCATCATGGGGAAGCGCATACGCCCACGTCCAATCAAACGCCACACGGTGCCCAAGGCCGCAGGCTGTTAGGGCCCACGGCGCTTCGCGCTTGCCCCTTCGCTTCCTTGCTAGCCCAAGCCTAGGCGCGCCTTGGGCCCGGGGGCTACTGTCGGTGTTTTGGGAACGGGGGTCCCTAGACTTGCTTGCCTGCGGCCTACGACGTGGCTCAAGTGGGGGCCCAGCGCGGCCCATCTTCATCAGCTCAAGCTCAAGACCCTCGCGAGGGGCCAAGACTCATGGGCCGGACGACAGAAAGCTTCCTCTGAGGCAGCCTCATCAGGCAGGCTCGCGAGGAGGCAGAGAGATCAAGGCGGGGATACCTCACGAGGAGCCCGTGACGCAAGCCATGACGATCGAGACCAGGCGGGCGCCAGGCGGGCGCCGGCCTGCGCAGTGTCCTTGTTTCCCCTTTGGTGCAAAGGGGGCAAGCACAGGCCAAGGCACCGGGCAAAGGTTACCATTCCGGTGCAACGAGACCAAGACCAACAGAGCGGCAGGACGGAGGTCACCGTGGAGCCCAAGACGACGTCATCACCAGTGCTTTTGGCAGCGAAGACCACCTTTGGTCAGGATAACTTGTACTAGATGTTCCCCTTCAAAATGGCCAATTGTTGGCGCCCTTCCCGCTCATTATTTGGGGAGAGGCCCAGGGTCTCTATAAATAGAGCTAGCCACCACAAAGTAGAGCGTGGACAGGAAGGGACCGAAAAAGAGAGATAGACAGGAAGGGAACGAAAAAGAGAGATAGACAGGAAGGGACCGAAAAAGAGAGATAGATAGAGAGAGAGAGGCGATTGAACTCACCCAAGCAGTTCATCGCATCAGCTCAAGAACACCTCTCGCGAGGCTGTTCTTCCCTTGTACTATTCATCATCAGCCCCTGAGGCAATCCACCACACCACACACTGGAGTAGGGTATTACACCACAATGGTGGCCCGAACCAGTATAAATTTTGTGTCCCTTGTGTTGTTCGTTGTTTCCATCTTGGATCACCCGAGGAGATTGGACGTAGATTAGTAGGGGAGAGATCTCCGTGCGCACCCTAGTGTTCGAACCTCAAGGGTCTGCCAGAACCCGAAATCCGACAAGGCCGAGAGAGGAGCGTGGGGTTTCGCGGGTTTTGGTGGCCTCGGGGTACGAATGGGGGGCGAAGGGGGAGGGGGGAGCCAAGCTTAGGGACGCGCTTGTCCGAATTGTATGGTAAGTTACCAGTGTAGCCCCACCGGTTTTGACACCGCGACGTGGAGCTTCATTTCTGGCTGAGGGGTAGAAGGGGGATTTAGCGTGTCTGGACTGCGGGAGCGATTTCGGATGAGGAGGGAGTTCTCGGTGTGTCCAAATTTCAGGATAACAAGGCGCATCGCGGGTTGAAGAAGCGGGAGTTTCAAAGCAGGTGAGACAAAAGATACTCGAGCTTGAAAATTTCGGGATAACAAGGTGGGGATTCCTTGTTCAGCAGAACAAACTTAACGTGTAAAAAAACAATTCATACAAGACACAAGAGAGTCATGTCCCCTTTTACTATATTGCTATAGATGCCATCGAAAAAACTACAAGAAAAATGTAAAAAAATTTGGGAGAACAAGATTACCCTGCACAGTACCAAATCGATTCGCACTTCCCTCAAAAACAACAAAAAACAAATCAATTCCCACCAAATAAAGAGTAATGTCGCTTTTTATATGATTACAGATGCCATGATCTCGAATTTCAATTTTTGAATCCACGTTATGTTGAATTCGAATATATCGTTAGGTGACCTTGCGGTTTATAATTGATGTAGTTGTACATTTTGATCTTCCATCATATATGAACATTTTACTCCACCATGTGAACATATATATTGTCGTCTACCATATGGACTAAATTTAAATCAATTTTCCTTATTTTAATACGATTGTTGTCAAGTTATACAATAATTTAAATATTATCTTGATAACAAAAAAACATACATATAGCAGTAATCATATTTCACTATGAACTACGTGTACCATACGCTCTCCAATTCAAATATTTGTATCCATTTTATGTTGAATTCGAATCATAGTACATTATTGGTCTAGGTAGCGAGATGTTTGGGATAATCTAAACCCTGTTTTCATACGTATAATTTTTGGCTGAATTGGGACAAGTTTTGGTATAAGCCTCTTGCAAAATCGGAGATTCTCTCAACAAGCCTCGTGGTTCCGAGAGGGAACGTGTCACCTTTGTGTGCGAAACGATATACGATGCCTCCCCCTGATTTTATTTACAGAGGCAACATAGAACTATATGAGTGCCCTGTTAAATTTTGGAATAATTTCGGGTTCGTTTGGCCTTTTTATACATCAATTGAGTTTCTGGACTTTTAATGTGCATAATCTAAATATGAATTGCATGCACATGCTCTGGTGCACCAAAGTGGGTTGAAAAATCACATGTGTGTCCTTGGTTGAATTTCTAGGTCCCATGGAAGAAATGAGAATGAAATTCAAACATCTGGGCGTCATGACTCGGCCGAGAACATCGAGAAACTTTGATTTTAAATTCATGTAAATCCAAAACTCGCCTGGAAATCATGAAACTTGGCATGGTGTCATGTCATGGCACTAACATGTTGTGCTAAAAAATTGGACCGATTTGGAAGCTCGTGGTTCTAAGAGGGAGCGTGCCACCTTTGAGTGTGAAATGATATACGCTGCCCCCCCCCCCTTGAGTTTCTTAACAAAGTCAACATAGAACTACATTAGTGCCCTGTTAAATTTTGGAATTATTCCGGGTTCATTTGTCGGTTTTATACATTAATTGAGTTTCTGGTCATTTAATATGCATAAGTCAAATTTGAACTACAAGCACATGCTCTCGTGCACTAGAGTTGGTTGAAAAATCACATTTGTGTCCTCGGGTGAATTTCTAGGTCCCATGCAACAAATGAGAATAAAATTAAAACATCTGGGCATCGTGGCTCAACTGAGAACATTGAGAAACTTGGTTTTAAAATTCTTGTAAATCCAAAACACGTCTGAAAATCATGAAACTTGGCATGGATGTCATGTCATGGTACTACCATGTTGGGGTAAAAAAATTGGCCGAATAGGAACAAATTTTGGTATAAGCTTCATGCAAACCGAAGCTTCTCTCAAGAAGGCTTGTGGTTCTGAGAGGGAACGTGCCACCTTTGAGTGTGAAACAATATACGTTGTCCCCCTTGAGTTTATTTACAAAGGCAACATAGAACTACATGAGTGCCCTGTTAAATTTTGGAATTATTTCGGCTTCGTTTGGCCTTATTTACACATTAATTGTGTTTTTGGTCATTTAATGTGCATAATTCAAATTTGAACTACAAGCACATGCTCCCGTGCCAAAGTTGGTTGAAAAATCACATTTGTGTCCTCGGGTGAATTTCTACTCCCTCCTTCCATCTATATAGGTCCTAATGCATTTTTCGAGGCTAACTTTGACCAAACATTAAAGCAATAATATATGACATGCAACTTACACAAAGCATACCTTCAAATTTGTATGTCAAAGGAGCTTCCAATAATATAATTTTCATAGTATACATCTCATGTGCTGTTAATCTTGTCAATAGTCAAAGGCTGTCTTGAAAAACACATTAGGCCCTATATAGATGGAAGGAGGGAGTAGGTCCCATGCAAAAAATGAGAATAAAATTCAAACATCTGGGCATCGTGGCTCGGTTGAGAACATTGAGAAACTTGGTTCTAAAATCATGAAACTTGGCATGGTGTCATGTCATGGTAGTACCAGGTCATGGTAAAAAAAATTGGTCGAATAGGAACAAATTTTGGTATAAGCTTCTTGCAAATTGGAGCTTCTCTCAAGAAGGCTCGTGGTTCTGGGAGGGAACGTGTCACCTTTGTGTGCATAATTCAAATTTGAAATACAAGCACATGTTCCAGCGCACCAAAGTTGGTTGAAAAATCACATGTGTGTTCTCGGGTAAATTTCTAGGTTCGATGCAAGAAATAGGAATGAAATTCAAAATTCTGGGCGTCGTGGCTGGGTTGGAAACATTGAGAAACTTAGTTTTTTAATTCCTGTAAATCCAAAACACGCATGAAAATAATGAAACTTGGCTTGGTGCCATGACATGGCACCAACATGTTGTGGTAAATTTGCAGTCCGATTTGCGAAGGCGCACACATTAACAATCAACAAAGTCATTTTGGAACAAGTGCTGTCACGTTACAATCGGAAACACAAGTATTATTGAAACCGTGGGCGTTCTACTTACTAGTACCATTTACGTGCCGCCACGCGTCCCCATTTTTTATTAGCTAGGAGGCGCCGTGTAGGGTAGCTATTTGAGTACGAGAGGCGTGCGATCAGACCCCTGCGCGTGCTTATCGGTTGGAGAGACCTTTGACCTCCATCTGCCGTCCACCTCTCTCCCAAGGTCTCCATTAATGGCGCCTGAGCCTCTGTTTAATGGCGTGGCTATGTCTCACTCGACTGAGATTTAAGAGAGAAAAAATAAAATCTGAAAGCACAGATCTTGATGTAAGATCCGACGGACCTATATATCATCTACTGCGACTTATAGCAAGACTGATGAATATATAAGGATGATTAATTTTTTTTATCAAAGAAGGGCTTGCCCCTTCCGATTTTCATTACTAAAAACCACCACAATTCACAAGAATTTTAGCACAACTCCAGCCTAACACGAAGGACTAAAAGCTACCAGATTGAAATTGCAACATCCCAAGAGGCCAACAAAGGCCAAACATCTGCGCTAGAACCCAACATTTCACAACCGACGACACAATCCACATCCTAAACCGATTATTACATCAAAAGAAACTAGGAAACTAGTCTCCACGGCGAGCGGCGATGAGCTCTTTCGTGTTCTCAAGACGCTACCTCAGAACATCCACGGATTCCTCCACCAGCCTTTGGTGCTCGTTGCGGAGGATGTCATTCTCTTCCATAAGTTTCTTGACGATGACGCCAGTCCTCTTCAACAAGGCGCTGGTCTCCTCCTGCTGGTTTGCACTTCAGACGATCTTCTCCCTCAGCAGGTCGCGCTCGGCCCGGAGCCTCTCATTGCCCTCCCTTAGTTGCCGGATGACGCCGGTAGCCTGTTCAAATGAGGCTTTCATGTCGTCCTGCAACCTCGCCCAGCCGGAGATCTGATCCATATGGCTATGGATGATCGCATGCATGCACCTGTAACAGTCGTCGCCTGCCCGCGAGAAATTTTCCCAGGCCGCCGTGGCGCGGCGGGACATCTCTGCTACTTCCGTGGCGCGGCCGGACCTGTCTGCTACATCGACGGCGCGGCGGGACCTCCGTGCTGCTACTTCCACGCGGCGGGAGATGTCGCCTGCTCTCGCAGTGAGGCGGGACATCTCTCGTGCTTCCACTTCCATGCTCGCCTCTCCCTGGTGGCAATCTCTCGACCCAGAACTCACCCTGGCCATGGCAGACGCAAGGGAAGGATGCTGAGTGACTTGTTTGTTTTTGTGGATGAGGAGTTGAGGAGGAATGTGCAGTCATCTTGGCATACTAGTATTTATAACCGAGTACTAATACGCTCCTAAGTGGGACACCATTTAGGTTGTGATCGGTGTGAATAGGTTTGCAATTCAATATACTCCCCTTTTGTAAGGCCCTGCTTTGGAAAGGTGCATGCATGCAACCATTTCATTGGTTGCATTGAAAGCCATTGTTGGTGGTGCCATGGCTGAAAAATTAATATACTTCATGCATGCATTTTCATTGGCTGCATGCATGTGAGAGAGTGCATTGGGAGTGAAATGAAAGAATTAATGTGAGCAAATTACTATGTGTCTTGGTCTAAGAGAAATTGTCTTTAGGCCTAACAAACCCGGACGAAGGGAATAGCGTGGTACTAATACGCTCCTAAGTGGGAAACCGTTTAGGTTGTGATCGGTGTGAACAGGTTTGCAATTCAATATAGCATGATACTAATACACTCCTAAGTGGGAAACCATTTAGGTTGTCATCGGTGTGAACAGGTTTGCAATTCAATATAGCGTGGAGTAATTTGCAATTCAAGTTTTAGTTTTTCCATTTTATAAGGCTCAATTTGGTTGTGCCCCAACACATGTTTAGATTCCAAGGTGCATTAAATCATTGCATGCAAGTATTAAGAGAAAATTGACCAATGCATGTACTTTATGCATGCATGCATTGCAATTAATGCATTGATAAACATAATTTTTTGAGAAAACAAGAGCATTAATTAGGTGCTTTTGCAAACTACAAAAAATATTCCACCACTCACCATCTTGGTTGGTGAGATTTTTGAATTAAGCCCTATAAACTGGAAAGGAGGGAGTACTGCTGTGTACGTGCAATAACTGGCACCATCGTATACATATCTTACGGTTAATGGGGCGTTCGACAGGAATAGCCGCGTGGCGAGCTCTAGGCTAGTCTTTTTTTCAGACGCATTAAACCTATCTCTCGGGACTTCTCGCACGCACCATCGTGCCACCCACAAAAACTTGTACTCTGAGTTTAGTAGTATGTTATACAGGAAGAGAAGAGGTGCACGCACGCACTCGTCCTCTCACACACGCATCTATTTTTTCTTGAAAAGGAGGATGATGACCCCCGGCCTCTGCATCTGGGAGTCACACACGCATCTGTAGCTACGAATTGCAGTGTTCTCAACCATCCGATTAGCTCTATCATGGATGTACATATATACTAAAACATGTCTAGATACATCTATATTTTGACAAATGGAAGGCATGTATTGTGGAATGGAGGGAGTGCTTGTCATCAAAATGGATAAAAAGGGACGTATCTAGAACTAAAATATGTCTACATACATCTCCCTTTATCCATTTTGATGACAAGTAGTACTTCTTACCCAAAGGAACTTTATATCCAACAGACACAAAGGGCCTTTTTGGTTTGTGACTAACTTTTCCAAAGATTGCCCCACCTAAGGTTAGGCAAGTTTGACCAACTTAGGTGAGTGTTTGGTTCAAGCCACACCTTAGGCAAGCCACACTTGGACCCCACATGGCATACACACAAAAAGTGTGGCAAGATTCCCTTAGGCTTGCCAACTTGTGGCTCTTATTTTGATGAACTAACCTTAGTCAAGTTTGGCAAAAATGTGTGGCAAAGTATGGCAATGCTAATCCTAAAACCAAACAGCCCCAAAATATCCGTTGGACTATTGGAAATTACTGATCTGATGTCAAAGTAATTGATGCATCACCACCAAAACCCACCATTTCTTAAGCTAAAGTAGACCAAGGTAATCCCTACATTAGCATATTACTAAGATAAACATAAGGCACTGTAGGAACATTTAGGACGTGAGCTTGTCAATCTGAATGTGGAGGGACACAAGCTTAGCCCTGGCCAGCAGCTTGGGCGGAACTGTCAAGAAGGTCAGCTCCTGCACGCCGACGTCGCCGGGATCCTTGCTACTTGTCACCTCCATTTCCACCTTGACGGTGTCGGTCATGCCTTTGGGCTCCCCCGGTGGGCCGTTCGCCCACAGCTTGGCCACGTAGTGCGGCAGTGGGGACGCCCCCGCTCTGATGCAGACGACCAACACGGTGATAGGCGCGCCGATGTCAAGCACGCCGCCGACCAAGAAAAACGCATGGCGGTCCTCCTCCACAAATAGCAAGAGCCATGGCTCCGACAATGGCACTTGCAGCTGGAGCACCTTGCCATACTGGATCCTGTGCACGGGCATGGGATGCGCAGTGCTGATGTGGTGGTAGAGCACCGGCGGCGGGCCTTCGTAGCCGCAGACGGGCACGGGGCATTTGCAGGGAGCGAGCGGACACACGCTCTAGTGATCGGTGAGCTTGTGGTAAGTGACGTAGAGCCCACAGCCTTCGTGCGGGCACTCCACCCTCACCAACGAAACAACGGAGTCCACCACCGTGTTCCGCAGGTCGAATCCACCGCCGTGCTCGCACTTTTGGCACTGCCGCTGGTTCCCGGGGCGCTCGACGTGGCAGTCCGCGCAGGCCAGGTGCCCTCCCTTGCACTGCAGAAATCAATCAAACAACTAATCAATCAAGAAACCTGCACCTTGCTTAATCAGCCAAACAGACGAGGTGTATTCGAACCTCATACACTGGAGGCGTCAAGGGGCGGAGGCACAAGGGGCAGTGGAGCACGGTGAGGTCTATCGAGACCTTAGAGAGCTCCATAGTTGGGTCCTGTTCAGTCTGCATGATCTCGCCCTCCTCGTGCACAACCATCTCTCGACTTGGGCCGGGGTATTACAAAGCTTTATCGTCACATATTTTATACTACTTCAAGGTGCATTAAATCAACACATGCAAGTACTTCCTCCGGTCCTTTTTACTCCGCACATTAGCTTTGTTTGAAATCAAAGTTTGCTAAGTTTGACCAAATTTATATTAAAAAATATTAACATCTATAACATCTAATAAATATAATATGAAAATATATTTCGAGATGGATCTAATAATAAATATGTTGTTATGTGAATATTAATAATTTTTTGTATAAATCTGGTCAAAGTTGGACGAGATTGACTTCCAATAAACCTAATATGCAGAGTAAAAAGGACCAGAGGGAGTATCAAAAGGAGAGTCACGACATGCATGCATGCATTGTAATTAATGCATCGGTGAACGCAAATTATTGAAATATATCGAGTGCAATGCTTTGATGTGTCGCGTCAAGTCGTACATCAACGAGAAGTTTGATTATCCTCTCCCTCACGGACTTAACTACACCTGCCTTTGGTTGTATGACATGTTGGCCACACACCTGTCGGGCCCACCTGTCATACACGCAAAGGCAAGAGCGTCCCTCCCTCGCCCATGAGCGTGGTGGCTGGCAAGACTAGGAGAAGCTTTTGCTACACGCTCTCCCTCCCGCACGCGGTGGACATGCAGCAGTTCAATCAGTGTCAGGTGGCCAGAAGCGTACTGTAGTACTCCTCCAGTGCAGTACTACTCCATCATTGTTCGACTTCCCGAAGAGGCGAAGAGCCAAGCGTAGCCCGGACACTCGTGTGGAAGTTTCATGTGTAGAGTAGTCTAGGATAGCGTGTACCATGCCTGTAAGCTTAAAATCGTTGGGGTCGGCTCCATGCTATGTGGCCGTCTCGAAGTTTTTAAAAAAAATTAAAATAGTCTTCTGGCCCTACCTGACACCCTGGTGATTGTAGTTTGCATGCTCATCTAGTCAAGACAGGAATATATATTTTAATTTGTTTTTTTTCGAAAAGGGGGGACTCCCCGGCCTCTGCATCAGAACGATGCATATGGCCACATATATTTTAATTTGTGGTGGGTAAATGTTAGAGGTTGCAGCAAATATATTGTACACTGCAGGTCTTTCAGCCAAGTTTAGAGGCAAGCATGTGGGGCCAGTGCTATGATGTGTCCGTCAACTCATACAACGAGGAGAAGCTTGATTTTACTACACGCCTTCTCCCTCACCCATGCGCGCGGTTGCTCGCAAACGAGGATAGGATTTTGCTTAGTAGTACTTCTACAACAAGCTATCCGTCCCACTCGCGGTGGACGGACATGCAGCAGTGGATTCAACACTGTAGAAGCAGTAGTAGTAACATCATTGTTCGTCTTCTCGAAGAGGCGAAGAGCCAAGCGCAAACCAAACGTTGCAGTTGCGAACATTGGAGTATGCATATAGCCAGACTCTTGCATGAGACAAAATTGCTATGTGAGCCCACTATTGTACTAGTATGTACAACTACTTGCTACTATAGCCCCACCACTCAAATCCATCTACTCCCAAGTCTCTGCGCAACACTGCTCACTCCAATCCAAGACCAAGTGACCAGAAGCCACAAGCACCTATGGAGATGATGGACGCGAGCGGCAGTCGGCTGTGCGAAATCATCCAAGGCACCAGCCTGCGGCCCCGCACCGCGCAACGTTTCCAGACGGTGATGGCGACCGCAGGCATCATTCACGCGGTCATCGCCGCCGAGGGAGGAAACCCACAGCTTCCGGAGGGGCCCGATCCTCTGCTCGTGGCGTTCTCTCCGACACAGCGCCGGCTCGGGAGGTCCTCCGACCCTTCTTCCTCCCTGCCGTATTGTCCGTAGGTCCGACCTGCCGCCGCCGACATCCCGGCGACCCTCAGGTATAAGTTTTTCGAAATCGGCCTTGCTCTACTGCCCCAGCTCCCCACGTGTCTGCATGTGCATCTTTTTCTACTCCCATCAGCTCTTCCAAAGCCACCTAAATTTTTAGTATTATTAGAGGTAAAGCTACTTCATGCATTCGAATCTAGGGCTTTGTTCAAACAACGAACAAAGGGAGGAAAGTTGTAGCATGAATCTAGGACTTGATTCAAAGAGGAAATAATATGGTGAAAGTAGTAGAGACCAGATACCCAACCGGTCTCTTGGTTTAAAAGGGAAATAATGGGAAAACGCGGTACAAACTGGATAAGGAACATATCTATTATTGGTTGAAAAAAGGATAGAAAGTGGCGGCTGGTGGACAAGTCAACAGAGTATGTCCAGGATTAGATTTGCTGCCATCACATAGTAAAAGGTCTCCAGGATTAGATTTGCTGCCCTCACATAGTAAAAGGTCTCAGCATTAGATTTGTTGCTCTCACATAGTAAAAGGTCTCGGGATTAGATTTGCTGCCCTCACATAGTAAAAGGTCTCCAGGATTAGATTTGCTGCCCTCACATAGTAAAAGGTCTCCAGGATTAGATTTGCTGCCCTCACATAGTAAAAGGTCTCCAAGATTAGATTTGCTACCCTCACATAGTACAAGGTCTCCAGGATTAGGTTTGCTGCCCTCACATAGCATGAACAAACTCGGTATCACCACTTTATGCCTCCTTGTAGGTACATTGTGCCGATGCGTCCACTGTCGCATGTCCTTATACCAACCTTTTGCTGTTGTTAATGTAAGGGCGCATGTAAAATGAAGCGATCACACTGTTACCTTAGGGACATGTCTAACCAGTGTTATTGTTAATCTAATGCCTCCAGTGATAAGATGCAATTAAACTGTGTTACAAATGGCACTCCTGCTGTTTTCCCCAGTATGATAAGTAAGTTGCTCTTTTACGCTCCTGAGTGTCTTGGTGTCCCCACGGTCCCATGCCCTTAAACCAACTCTTTAGCTGCTGTTGATTTACTATTTCTGGTAAACACGCAATGCCACCATTAAACTAATCCCATATTTAAGGAATCTCATTGTTGATCATAATGCTTCTGGTAACATGAAGCATTGCTGACGTTTTCAAATTTCTACTGTCCTTGCGTGATTGCCATGAAAATAATTAAGATGCTTCTTTTCATTTTGTATATGTTTCGTATATTCTTATTGACCAGCAAATGTTTACTTTCTATCTTTTTGTGCAGATAGGGATATCCATTTCACCTGCTATTGTGACCTTTTGTTGAACTGCACAAAACACTTTTTTTTGGAATGAGTGTCTTGTGCAGTTCAACTAAAATGTCACGTGGGCAACATCTCTCAATTATGGTGGAACTGCACAAAATGGTGACTGGAGCTTCCAAAATCTCCGTCAAGTTCTGCTGGTAATCTCGTGCAACATTTTATTAGCCTTTGCAAGATGGAGCCATCACTGTCACCACAATGGCACTTTATTTTAGTGGAACTGCACAAAAGGATAAGAAAATTATAGTTGCACCTTACATGAGCCGGACAGCCAACCTTAATGTTCCTCAATTTTAGTGCAACTACTAAAGAAGAACCTGCCAGCTCACAAGAGCAAGTACTTCTTGCTAGCTGAATAATGCAATCTTTGCTTCATTTCAGGTGAACTACAGAAAAAGGCGCATGAATTGAATCATGGAACTCTAGGAAGACCTCATCCAAGTAGAGCTGGAGGTTGAGTTCAAGGAGGCCGCTATTAAAGCGAAATCATGCTCTCCCGTCTCCTTGTTTGTGATGTGCAAACATGAATACTCAACTACAGATGTTGTGACGGTCAAGAGCATTCACCAAGTTCTTCGATTGTATGACATGGCTAGCCAAGATGGATTTAATCCCGATATTCACTTTATCAAAAGGCTCTAATGGGTTGGTTCTGAATCTTGCAAGCTGGGAATCAATGAGATGTGTAGGCATCTTTGTTGTACTTATTATTTGGATCTTATTTGTTGGTTCTGAATCTTGCAAGCTGGGAATCAATGAGATGTGTAGGCATCTTTGTTGTACTTATTATTTGGATCTTATTTGTTGGTTCTGAATCTTGCAAGCTGGGAAACATGGCATGATGATGCAGAGGACAACAACCATAACAAACAGTTCAAACTTGGTAGTATTATCTTTGTGAAAGTGCGACAAATGTGCTGATCATGTGCGTCCTGAGAATAATAATTCTAATTGTTGTGAATGTTGATCCTGTGGCACTGATAGAACGAGCGAATGCATTGCTTGTTTTAAGTATAAATTTCTAACAAAGCTAATTAAATTTAAGTAAAGTGACCACTAACTCTTGTTATTACAGTACCAATATAGACCCGCTCGTGAACCGATGTGTGGCCGAGGGTGCATCTTCTACCGGGCGTGCAGCGGACGAGGGAGGGGTAGTAACTGTTGTCGCCTGTACACACTCAGCTTACTGTTCAGTCCAGTTCCCCAAGAGCTGAAAACGAACTGCTACCGCCGCCTACACACTCGTTCACTCGAAGAGACTCCAATGGCGATCCGAGGGGTGAGCCTGCTTGATATGGACTTCAGCAAGGAGTTCCCCTTTGAGTTCGTTGTTCAGTCCTATGGCCGCACCAAGTTGAATGTGATGTACACCAACGATACGGACTCGGTGAAGCTCTGCCTAGCCTCAGTCCTATGGCTGCACCAGGTTCTGGAGCATTCGCCCATTTCATCGGCAGCGCTGACTGCACCTTCGCTACGGTGGAGAGAAGGAAGAACGCGACGATTCAGCCATCTGGTGCAACAAGCTTGTCGACATCAAGAAGCAATACAAGATCATCAGCAACGGGCAGGAGAAGGACTCCATGGTTGACCTCGCTAAGATCATCATCGACCCCTGATACGCCAACATGAAAGAAGACGACCTGAAAATGTGGGAGGTACCTCTGAATCTAGCCTACATAACCTACGCGGCCAAGGACGCATACGCATGCTACGACATGTACATGCAGATATTGGACATGAGGGCGTGTCTGCTTCCCGTAACCGACGAGTACACGGACAGCCGCAGTGTCATGATCAAGCGTGCCAGGAAGGTCTAGATGTTGTACTTTATCTGTTTATAAGCACCTTTATCATCTGAGTGTTTCATGCATTAGCCTATGTGTCGTAATTATCCGTTTTGTCCGAAATATTTCTTTTAAGAACCCATTAACCTGATTGCTTTTTAGTGGTTATTTGCTTATGTATGTAAACTAGTTCACTTGTCCGTAAAAAAACTAGTTCACTCGGCTGCCGTGCTTTGAATCTCCTTCCTCCCAACATATTCCCCTCCTCAGGTGGACCCACTAGGTGTCTGAATTTTCTCCCACTTTCTTTTTCGATGTAAACTGAGTTTTCTCCCAGTACTTTCCCCTATAACCAACTCAACTGTCCCACGTCTAGCCTAAAAAAAATAATACCCCACGTACTATTAACTCATCAAATTAAAATGATATTTTATTTCGTAAGTTGAAAGTTCTTACAAAATAATAATAATAATTGTTTATATATAACTTGGCAAGTTAACTCCTAGTGATTGCGTACATAAGCTTGCAAAGATTTTACTGACGTGCAATCATGTGTTTATGTTTTTATAACATTTCTCCGTCTAGCCCAACATGATATTTTCACCCAGCCCAGCAAGTCCGCGGATTTCGAGAAAAATGCAAATGGGATTTAAAGAGACTGCATAGATGCTACATCATTGTTTCACCCAGCCCACCAAATGGACTAAAAAAACAAATGGACTGGCTGACATGTGTGCCAGTAGGTCGAAGCCTAAGAAGGCGTTGGATTTACATCCAATGGCCGGCATTCTTCTTCAATCTCTCGTCTTCTTGCTCCAGCCGCCCAAAGCAACGCCGGTCGTGCCGCGTGCTCCTGCCTCTCGTGGCCGGCTGTGATGCCGCGGAGGCCTCACCGCCCCCTACTACTCCCACCGCTGGCCCAGGGTATCCCTCTACTCACCCACACGCCCTTTTATTCTGTGACGACGGCAGCCTCACGCCGCAGCTGAACCAATAAACCCTCGTACTCCTCTCCACGTGGGCATCCACTGCAGCATCTTCCCTGGCTGCACGTCGTCCCCTTCCTAGGCCTCGCCGTCGTCCACCGCCTTGGTGCTCTCGGCGCGGCGTGGTCAATGTGGTCAACAACCGACTTCCCTCGGAAGAGTACTGTACGTGGAGAGGCTGACAGCTGGGTCCACGGCCACAACCCAGTTTTTTTGTGATTTGCCAAGTAAGTCACTTTGTCAGGCCTGTTGGGCTACAAATCTTTCAAGACGAGGAGAGCTTCATTCGGCTGGCCGAGAAAATGGCCTATCAGTAATGAGAAATGGGTTGTACATTTTTAAAACACATCAAACCGGCAATTAGTTTCAAATATCTTTTTTTCATTTCAAGATTTTAAATTACATTAATTTTTATGCGTGGAGAATTTGTTGGATTTTATATTGATATACATTTATTTTTAAAATCAGTTTGAATGTGAGTCGAAATTTCGGGATTAAAAACAGTTCGGACCGCACCGGAATATGCAAAATTTTGTATAATTTTTTAACCGTGGCCACAATATGGGCTTTAATGCTAATAGAAAGAATATGGGCTCCAAAAAAAACCTTAAGAATTAGCAAATGGGCTGTAAATTATTAGAAATAATGGCAGATGGGTTGTATGCTGTTTTCCACAGATTTGAGGCTTTCCTAAAAAAAGGTTGACGCACAAGCAGTGACTGTTGGATGTCCATCGAATGGCCGTCGTGCTTCTTCAATCTCTGCTCTTCCTGCTCCAGCCGCTCAAACAAGCGCCGGCGGGACTGCCTGCTCCCTCCTCCCCGCGGTCGGTTGTGCTGCCGCGCAGGCCTCACCACCCCACCGTACTCCCATCACTGGCCTAGCCATCCCTCTACTCACCCACACCTGCTGTTATTCTCCGGCGATAGCAGACGAACCAGTAAACCCTCGTACAGTCGTACTCCCCACCGTGTGGGAAACAACTGCCGAGTCTTCCCTGCCTCCATGTTGTTCCCTTCCTAGGACTCACCATCGTCCACTGCCCTGGTGCTCTCGACGCGTCCTGGTCAACGTGGTCAACGACCGACATGCATCTGAAGTGGACTGTACGTGGAGAGGCTGACAGCTGGGTCCACGGCCGCACGCAAGGAAATGCCTCCTTATTACGCGCAAAATAATGATTCCTCCACCTGACATCAGGGACCCACCGAAAGGGCCTCTGTATTTCGTGAAAAAAACGTTACCGCCGCTGACAGCTCGGGACCCACTAGCTATATCTTCACACGCAAGGAAGTGCCTCCTTATTACACACAAAAGAAATGAATCTCCCCCTGTTAGCTAGGACCCATTATAGTGGCAGGCTGACTTGTGGGCCTACTAAGTTGACGAGGACGGAGGGCTTTGTCAACTTAGTCAATATGCACGATTCTAGATCCAGTGACCGTACGATGTCCATCCAACGGCCGTAGTGCTTCTTCAACCTCTGGTCTTCTTGCTCCAGTCGCCCAAACCAGCGCCGGTCGTGCCTCCTGCTCCTGCCTCCCATGGCCGACTGTGATGCGGCAGAGGCCTCACCGCCCCCTACTACTCCCACCGCTGGCCAGGCCATCCCTCTACTCACCCACACCCCCTATTATTTTGCGGCGACGACAGCCTCACACCGCAGTGAACCAGTGAACCCTCGTACTCCTCTACGCGTGGGCATCCATTGCCGCGTCTTCCCCGGCTCCGTGTCGTCCCCTTCCTAGGCCTCACCGCCGTCCACCGCCCTGGTGCTCTCGGCGCGACGTGGTCAACGTGGTCAAGGAACGGCTTCCATCGGACGTGGACTGTACATGGAGAGGCTAACAGCTGGGTCCATGGCCGCAACAAGGAAGTGCCTCCTTATTACATGCAAAATAATTATTCCTCCACCCGATAGCGGGGACCCACCGGACGGGCCACCGTATTTCATGAAAAAACGTTTGCCCTGACTGCTGGGACCCACCAGCTACATCTTCGCACACAAGGAAGTGCGTCCGGGCAAAAAAAAAACGATTCACCCCCCTGACTGCTGGACCCACCAGCTACATCTTTGCAGGCAAGGAAGTGCCTGACAGTCGGGACCCACCTGGTCGAAGCGTACGTAGCATTGACATTCTGGTCGTGAACATGTACGTACATATATACTATTGGATGTAGAGGTGCGCACGTGTCATAGTAGAGGCGCGTATGTGTCGTAGTAGAGGCACGCACGTAGCATGTACACGTACGTACAACGGCCAGGGTGCAAGAAAGAAACTACGGCCATGTATGTGTACATACGGGCGGGGTCTCGAACGCTTAATCGCGCGTATGTACGGCCAGGGCTCGTGTACATGGCTGGGTCGGAATGGAGAAATAGCGTCGTCGTCATGTTCATGGGGAGGCAACAGAATGCGTCGTGTTCATGGGGAGGCAACGGAATGCATCGTATTCATTGGGAGGCAACGAAACGCATGGGAGCCAACCGGCTGGGTCAGAACGGAATGCGTGGTCGTGTTCATCGGGAGGGCTTGGACGGAACAGGAGATGGAAACGAGGCCTGGCGTACCGCACAACGGAGGAAACGGACCTCCTACATTCGGAATGGGGTCCTGTTGATCGGGAGGGGTGTGGCGTGCTGCAAAATGGAGGAAACGGACCTCCTACGATCGAAACGGGGGTCCTGTTGATCGGGAGGGGTGTGGTGTACCGC
Organism: Triticum urartu; assembly: GCF_003073215.2. Lineage (NCBI taxonomy): Eukaryota > Viridiplantae > Streptophyta > Magnoliopsida > Poales > Poaceae > Triticum > Triticum urartu. Next base: position 333,281,953 of record NC_053023.1, on the reverse strand, counting down.
AAAACGGATGAAACGGACCTCCTGCGGTCGAAAAGGGGGTCCTGTTGATCAGGAGGGGTGTGGCGTACCGCAAAATGGATGAAACGGACTTGTGTTGCAGCGCTACGGTCGAAACGGGGGTCCTGTTCATCGGGAGGGGTGTGGCGTACCGCAAAATGGGACTCCACCGGATATTGTTCATCTCCACCGTCGACCTCCTCCAGCCTCCACGGGCTACCGTCGACCTCCTCCAGCCTCCACGTGCTCCTGTTCATCCAGCCACCACCGCGCGCAACTCCACCGGCTACTGTTCAACCACCCCTCCACGGGCACCCCTCCATCGTCTGCTGTTCATCCAGCCCTCCACACCATGGGTTCCTGTTCAACCACCCCTCCACGGGCACCCGTCCATCGTCTACTGTTCATCCAGCCCTCCACCACACCACAGGGTCCTGTTCATCCAGAGGCAACGCCACCACTCACTGTTCATCCAAAACCACCTGGCAACGCTCACTGTTCATCCCAGAGGCAGCATCGATCGGCTTCAGTTAGCAGCAGTAGAAAAGGAATCGCTCGATCGGGTTCAGTTAATAGCCATCGATCGATCGCTCGGGTTCAGTAACGGGTAGCCTCCAGTGCAATCGCTCGGGTTCAGTTAGAGCCCAACGCCTCGCTCGGGTTCAATTAGATCCACCACCTCGCACACACGCGCGTACGTGTACGAGAGAAACGCGCATCGCTCGGCCCCCGACCTCCCACCGTAACCGGGAACTCCCCGAAATTTTCCTCCCCCTCGCTTCTACCATGGTTTTTTCCGTCATGGACGGCCCAAAGAATGTCATGCAGTTGCGTCTCCGGCCCGCCCAGGACGAAAAGCCCATTTTCTGTCATGATTTTTTGTCATAGAAGTAGGAGCCCACCACATCTATGATGATACCGGGTTTTGTCACAATTATCGTCATAGAAGTGTCATATGTTTGATAGAATTTTTTTTCATTCGGCCCAAAATGTCACGGATGTGTCTTTTTTTTGTAGTGTCTCTGAGTGTCCTCAATGGGACAATGAGACCAAGAAGAAGAAGAAGAAAAGCAAAGAATATGATTCTAATGACAAGAAGAAGAAGAAATCATCAAAGTCTTCATCAAAATCTTCATCCAAGTCTTCATCATACAAGAAGAGCTCATCAAGCAAGGCTCGTGTGTTTGTTGGCAAGGAGATGGATTCAGAGGAGTCTGCTTCTAAGGAGGCAGAGGTGGAGTCTGAGGAGGAGTCCGATTCAGGCATGGCAAGCCTGGCTCTAGCTTCAGCATATGTCGCCAAGTCCATCTTCAACACTGAAGACAATGGCCTCATCACCAACGCCGATGATGATGATGAGGATGACTCTGCTCCCACCTACTGCTTCATGGCACAAGGTGCCAAGGTAAATTCACATGATGCTTACTTTCAAACATCAAGTTAAGATGACTCTGAATGTGAATCTAAACCTAGCTACAAAACGCATGCTAAAATTGCAACAAACCAACAAAATGCTATGGAACACATTCAAAAGTTGCTAGACAAAAGCGATGACCTATTGGACGTGGAAATGACTCGAACTCAGTCCTTAATTGAAGACATTAAAAATCTTCATTTAAGTACAAGGAACTTGAAAGTCGTCATGAAACGCTCTCAACTACTCATGAAAATCTCTCCTATGATTATCTTCAAAGGAAGCAAGAGCTCGAAAACTTGAGATCGACTCATGAAGATCTTCAAAAGGAGAACGAGTCACTCTGCGCTCAACAGATCAGTTCCGCTTAGGAAGACTTTGAGCCACCATGTTTAAAATGTCTTGAGCATGATAATGCTGTCTCTGTTGTTGAATGTTCTACTACTGCTACTGTTGCTATGTCTTCAACTGTTGACGTGGAACTAACCCCTCTTCTGAGGATACCACTACTATTGCTGATGAGAATGCTAGGTTGAAGACATTGCTTGAAACAGGGATGTACAAGAGTCTCAAAGGCCATCAGACACTATGTGATGTCGTCAAGAATCAGATTCTGAACCGAAACCCTAGGAAAGAGGGTGTTGGGTTCGAGAGGAAAATGAATGTTGAAGGTTCTTACTGGAAGCCTGAGCAGTACCCCAAAACCACATGGGTCGCTATAAAGGGACCTTCAGTGGATCCATCTACTTTATCTGGCTTCACTTGTGCTAACCCGATTATCATTGATGAATCCTTTGATGCAAGCTATAAATTGTTTAAGAATCAGAATGGTGAAGTGTTTGCCAGGTATATTGGTACTAACTGCAGGAACAGACCACCTTTGAGGAAGATCTGGGTGCCCAAGAGTTGTCTTGAGAAGCTTCCTGTGAATGTCATCATGACCCCACCTAGGAAGAAGACAAACCCTAGACCAATGGCTTCATATGGTCCAAAGGCTTCATACAGAAAGTGGACTCATCAGAGTCACCCTAACGCCAATGTTTTGCAGGGAAACCATACTTAGATGTATGAATATGAGCGTGTTTCACCAAACCACTATGTTCATAAGACCAAGAACTATTCTGCTTATTCTTATGAGTATTATTCACCTCCTACAAGGCTATTTGCTAGGGCTCCAAAGCCTAAATTCTCACATGCTGCACTTAGACTCATCGCTTCTAAGCCACCCCTTAAGATGTGGGTGGATAAGAAGAATTAATTCTCTCTCGCAGGGAATGGTCTCTAGCCGAAAATGAAAAGCTTCTGATGCTTATGCTGAGGACCTAAAACATCTTGTGCGACGCAAGATAAAATGCAAAAATGGTCTTACTATGTATTTCGTCCCAGGATTCCTTGAAAAACATGCTATTTATTCTAACCAGGATCTGAACTTTCATAATATTCTTGCTCGTCAAATTTTTATGCTTCACACTTCTCTTGGTGAATCCTGTACGCCCAACTGCACTGCAGGGTGCGACACAGAAGGCTTCTGAGTGAATCATGGATAGTGGATGCACTAACCACATGACTGGTGATCGAAGTATTCTTATGGATTCAACCCTACGTCCATCTAACAAGAGTCACATCACATTTGCTGACACTGGTAAAAGTAAGGTATTGGGTCTAGGTAGAGTTGCAATCTCAAGGGATCAGCACATGGATAAAGTGATGCTTGTTGAATTCCTTGGTTTCAACTTAATGTCTATCTCAATGCTTTGTGATCTGAACATGATTGTGATATTTGGAAAATATCATTGCCTTGTGCTTATGGAATCTGACAAATCTCTAGTCTTTGAAGGGTATTGAAAAGACGATCTGTATATGGTAGATTTCTCAGCAGGACCACAATTAGCCATATGTCTTCTAGCAAAAGCTTCAGAGTGCTAGCTCTAGCATCAGAGGCTAGGGCATACCGGCATGAGGAACTTGTACACTCTCGTGAAGAAGAAGCATGTCGTAGGCATCGAGGGCGTCAAGTTCAAGAAGGATCATCTATGTGGGGCCTGCGAAGCTGGAAAGATGTAACACTCACAATGCGGCTATATCTCCCACGTGTCGGGGCACGACTTAGAGGCATAGCCGCATGGTAGTTTTGTCGCAAGAGGGGTAATCTTCACACAATCCCATCTACTGAATAAGAAAGGGATAAGAGTTGGCTTACAATCGCCACTTCACACAACAAGTTTAACATACATCATCCAGAATACAATCAAGGTCCGACTATGGAACCAAAATAAAAGAAGACAACCCCAAATGCTAGATCCCCGATCGTCCCAACTGGGCTCCACTACTGATCAACAGGAAACGAAACAAAACAACGATCAAGATCTTCATCGAGCTCCCACTTGAGCTCGGTTGCGTCACCTGCACTGGTATCATCGACACCTGCAACTGTTTGGAAGTAACCGTGAGTCACGAGGACTCAACAATCTCACACCCGCGAGATCAAGACTATTTAAGCTTATGGGTAGGGTAAGGTAATGAGGTGGAGCTGCAGTAAGCGCTAAGCAAATATGGTGGCTAACATACGCAAATAAGAGCGAGAAGAGAAGCAACGCAACGGTCGTGAAGCTAGAAGTGATTAAGAAGTGATCCTGAAACTACTTACGTATAAGCATAAGACAAGAACCGTGTTCACTTCCCAGACTCCGTGAAAAGAGACCATCATGGTTACACACGCGGTTGATGCATTTTAATTAAGTCAAGTGTCAAGTTCTCTACAACCGGACATTAACAAATTCCAATCTGCCACATAACCGTAGGTATGACTCTCGAAATTTTATACCCTGCAGGGGTGTCCCAACTTAGCCCATCACAAGCTCTCATGGTCAATGAAGGATATTCCTTCTCCCGGAAAGACCCGATCAGTCTCGGAATCCCGGTTACAAGACATTTCGACAATGGTAAAACAAGACCAGCAAACCCGCTTGATGTGTCGACAATCCCGATAGGAGTCGCACGTATCTCGTTCCAGGACACACCAGATAGGTCAAGCTACGAGTAAAACCAGCCCTCAAGTTGCTCCAAGGTGGCCCCGCAGGTTGCCCGGTTCGGACCAACACTTAGAGAAGCACTGGCCTGGGGGGGGGGTTAAAATAAAAATGACCCTCGGGTTGGCCGACCCAAGGGAAGGGTAATAGGTTGTTAGGAAAATATAAAACCAAGGTTGGGCCTTGCTGGAGGAGTTTTATTCAAAGTGAACTGTCAAGGGGTTCCCATAACACCCAACCGCATTAGGAACGCAAAATCAAGGAACATAACACCGGTATGACGGAAACTAGGGCGGCAAAGTGGAACAAAACACCAGGCATAAGGCCGAGCCTTCCACCCTTTACCAAGTATATAGGTGCATTAATTAAAATAAGAGATATTGTGATATCTCAACATATCCATGTTCCAAGATGGAACAAACTTTAGCTTCACCTGCAACTAACAACGCTATAAGAGGGGCTGACCAAAGCAGTAACTTAGCCAAACAACGGTTTGCTTGGAAGGTGGGTTAGAGGCTTGACATGGCAATATGGGAGGCATGATAAACAAGTGGTAGGTAGCGCGACATAGCGATATAACGAACAACTAGCAAGCAAAGATAGAAGTGATTTCGAGGGTATGGTCATCTTGCCTGAGATCCCGCAAGGAAGAAGAACGAGTCCATGAAGAAGACAAACGGGCGTAGTCGAACGGATCCTCACAACTCCGGAACAGAACCGAAGCTAACGAGAGAAACAACCCGGAAAGAAGCAAGCAACATATTAAACAACCATCACATAAACATGGAATGATGCACAACCAATTATGATGCATGTCCGGTTTAATGAGGCATGGCATGGCAAAGTGCAACGAACAACACTACAAGTTAAGTGGAGCTCAATATGCAACGAGTTGCATATTGACGAAACACCACATTCAAACATTTAGTTCACTCTCGTTTATGTACCCAACAAAATTAAATGTTGGTTAGCATGGCAAGGGATGAAGCATAATAAAACTACCTATCTAGGCAAGTTTAAATGAGGCCGGAACAACAAGCAACAATTCCAGAAAATCCCCATATGCAATATTTGAATTTGGTACTGTTCTACCCTAAACACAATTTTAGAGTTATTAAACATGCAAAGTAATGCCACCATATTAAACTAGGCATTTTTCTACCCCATTTACATATAAAGTTTATTAAATTTGGAGCTACGGTTATTTAGTTATGAAATAAATCATTTTACCATGGTATTGGGGCAAATTAAAGCAAACAGCAATTTAAACATTTCAACCATGTATGAAAGTTGGATATTATGAAACTAGACACAATTCTAAGCATTTTTCATATATAAATCATTTTAATCCGATGCACCATTTGTGAGTTATGTTATGCATGAACTATGAGGACTTTTCTGTAAAACTGCAGTCTCAGGATTAATAGCAAAAACGTTCTGCAAAGAAACATGTCTCGGGCCGAATCTGAAACAGCCCACTAGGCGGTTGACTGCTCACCTAGCTGGCTCAGCCCAGGTCGGTGGAGGCGACCCAGGGGGGCGCGGTTGAGCAGGCTGGCTCGGCAAGAGGCCCAAGCGGGGCGCTGGAGTGGGCTGGACGACGAGCGGAGAGGGGATGGCGCTGGGCTGGCGCGAGATGTGGCCCAGGGCACGATCGTCGCTGTCCCACGCGACGGGTCAGTGGGCAGGTGCGGGATCGCAGAGGACTTGGCGCGGCGATGCTGGAGGCCGGCGACGGGATCCGGGCGAAGAGGGTCTTGGCGCGGCGTGGGGCGGCTCAGCCGATGATGGGAGGCGGCGGCGTCGGTGGTAGAAGACAACAGGAGGAGGATCGACGGCCATCGTTTCCTCGCGGCAGCAGGGTGTCGGGGAGCGGCTGCAGCAGTATGGATCCGGTGATGGGGAGGTCCAGGTGGGAATGAAGACTGGGCGTGGGTCCAGAGACAAGGGCGGCTGCTCCGGTCGCCGGCGTGGTCCTGTTTGTGAGAGAGAAGTGAGGCGACAAAGATATTACAGAGAGAGTGAGAGAGAGCAGCAGAGAAGGAGAGAGGCGAGGAGGAGCTGCATAAGGCCGGCCTTGGAGCACTGGCCCGGGGCAACGAGATGAGACCGAGCGCTCCTGCTCGGCCACGTGCGTGGAGAGAGACGAGGGGAGGCGCTGCCTCATGCAGCTGCTTGTGAGGAAAATCAAGGGAGAGGGTGGCGGCGGTTGGTTGGGCAGGAATGGGCCGGGAGGGGATCCTGAGAGGATTTGGTGAAGTGGCGGCGCAGAATAGGAAGGACGGGACAGCTCCCCTAAATTTTAGGGTTGCTCTCTTTATATATGTTGTTGAAATTAGGTTAGGGGGTAATCGGTCCATCCGATCGTAATCGGAGGGTCGAGAATAAATTGGTTAGGGAGTCCAATTAACAAAACAGAGATGGTTTATAGATATTTGGGGATGATCCAGACCCATTGGTGACGACTGAGTGGGTCGGGTTCGGGGAAGTTTCGGACACGTGCGAGGGGTCGATACATTGTGCAAAGAGGGGTTAGGCGAACGAGGTCAAGTTTGTGGTTGGACTGAGAAGAGAGAGGGGGAATGCAACCCGACAACCGTTTCCGGAGAATGGAAACGTCCGACGATAGACCGGCTATAATGCCACTATAGTTAACCGTTGGGGCGTCAAACGGACTCCGAATGCAATGATACTTGGCAGGCGACCTACTAACAACATAACAACACCGCATGCCAACTTTCAACCCATTCCGAGAACATTTTCCGGCCACTTATTAATTAATATTTCGGACGTGCCACGGGCGCGTGCAAGTGTGTCTGGGCTCAGAATGGACAACAGAAAGAACTGGGAGACCCGGACGAATGCAAGTTTTGAAAACATGATGATGCAATGTGGATGATGACATGGCAAGATGCAACACGCAGCGAATGACATGGCAATGATGGTGCATAACTGGAAGACACCTGGCGCATCGGTCTCGGGGCGTTACAAAAGATGACTAGGGCCAAGCATCCCTCGAAGACAATCATGACGATGTCCCGTCCCTTGGAGCTGCTTCACATGGACTTATTCGGCCCTACTCACTACTCTACACTTACTACCACTGCTTGCCTCTATGGCTTCGTCATTGTTGATGATTACTCAAGATATACATGGGTGCACATAATCCTCTATAAGAATGAAGTGCAGGATGTCTTCAGACGATTCACCAATCGTGCCATGATGAACTATGACATTAGAAGTGACAACGACACAAACTTCAATAACACCGGCCTCGACACGTATCTTGATACATTGGGCATCACACATGAGTTCTCATCTCCATACACACCTCAGCAGAATGGCATGGTGGAGCACAAGAACAGAAACCTCATTGAGATGGCACAGACGATGCTTGATGAGTACAAGACACCAAAGAAGTTCTGGACTGAAGCCATTGATACTGTGTGGCACGTCATCAACTGTGTTTATCTTCACCAGCTTCTAAAGAAGACACCCTATGAGCTCCTAACTGGTAAGAAGCCAAACGTCAGTTACTTCAGAGTATTTGGTGCTAGGTGCTGGATCAAGGATCCACATCACACTTCAAAAATTGCACTGAAAGCACATGAATGTTTTATGCTTGGATACGGAAAGGATTCACACTCCTACAAAGTCTTCAACCTATTTCACTATAAAGTGGTTGAAACTGTGGATGTGCGGTTTGATGAAACTAATGGCTCGCAAAGAGAGCACCGGCTAATGTGCTAGATGAAGCCTCACCAAGTGAATCTATCAAGATTATGGGTACTGGAGAAATCATACCTTCAGAGACACATGCTGAAGAAGAAATCATCATTTCTGCACCTAATCAACCCGAAGACACTGCTCAGACTGAAGTTAATGCTGAAGATGAAGACAATGATTAGCAAGAGCAAAATCTTTGTCCAGTTCATCCTCGTGTTGCAAATGAAGTACAGATTGAGAAGATAATCGATAGCATCAATGCACCTGGTCCCCTCACTCGTTCAAGAGCAACACAACTAGCAAATTTCTATGGACACTTTGCATTTGTCTCTATATCTAAACCCAAGAAAGTTGCTAGAGCCTTCATGGAACCTGAATGGATTCAAGCTATGCAAGAAGAGCTTCAACAGTTCGAGCTGAACAATTTTTGGGAACTAGTAAAGCATCCTGATCCTAGCAAGTACAACATCATAGGCACCAAATGGATCTATCGCAACAAACAAGATGAGCATGGTCAAGTCGTCAGAAACAAGGCTCATCTCATTGCTCAAGGTTACACTCAAGTAGAAGGGATTGACTTCAATGAAACATTTGCTCCGGTGGCTAGGCTTGAAGCCATTCTCATACTGCTAGCCTATGCCAACCATCACAACATCCTTCTGTATCAAATGGATGTAAAGAGTGCCTTTCTCAACGGCAAAATTCAAGAAGAAGTATATGTTGCACAACCACTTGGTTTTGAAGACCCAAAGCATCCTAACATGGTATACAAGCTCAACAAGGCACTATATGGACTCAAACAAGCTCCTCGCGCTTGGTATGACAAACTCAAAGACTTCTTAAAGAGCAAAGGCTTCAAACCTGATTCCCTGGATCCCACACTCTAAACGAAGACATATGATGGTGAACTGTTTGTGTGCCAAATCTATGTGGATGACATTATCTGCAGCTGCACTGACAAGAAATACCGTGATGGGTTTGGACATATGATGCAAGAGCAATATCAGATGTCCATGATGGGTGAGCTGAAGTTCTTCCTCAGTCTTCAAATCCGTCAGCAGAGCAATGACATCTTCATATCACAAGAAAAATACCTCAAAGATTTCCTGAAGAAGTTTGGAATGCAAGACTGCAAAGGATACACGATGTCAATGCCAACCAAAAGTCATCTGGGCCCCGATGACAATGGTAAAGATTTCGATCAAAAGGTATACCGCTCCATGATTGGTTCTTTACTCTACTTATGTGCATCTAGGCTAGATCTAATGCTTAGCATTTGCATGTTTGCCCGATTCCAAGCGGCACCAAAGGAATTGCATCACTTAGCTATGAAGCGAATTCTTCGATATTTGGCTTACACCCCAACACTAGGATTATGGTATCCAAAGGGCTCAGATTATGCTGGTGACAATGTTGATCACAAGTCCACATAAGGCACATGTCACTTTCTTGGACGATCTCTTGCTTGTTGGTCTTCAAAGAAGCAGAACTGTATATCCCTCTCCACTACTGAATCTGAATACATTACTGCTAGATCTTGCTGCGCTCAGGTTCTATGGATGAAGCAAACTCTCAAGGACTATGGCATCCACATGAAGAAAGTGCCACTCTACTGCGACAATGAAAGTGCCATCAAGATTGCCAACAACCCAGTTCAACACTCGAAGACAAAGCACATTCAGATCCGTCATCACTTTCTCAGAGATCATGTCATGAAGGAGGATATTGATATCATTCACGTCAACACTGAAGAGCAATTGGCAGATATCTTCACAAAGCCCTTGGATGAGAAAATGTTTTGTAAGTTGCGGTGTGAGCTAAATATCTTAGAATCCTCAAATGTCCTGTAAGTGGACAAACATCCTAACACTTATGCATGTTGATGACTTAGATGTGCAACACATGAAGTAACGTATATCTTCAATCAATGAAGACATACACTCTAAGTGTGAATACATTAACGCGGAATTTGACTTCGGAGCGCCACGATAATTGTGCGCCATGTCTGGGTCTAATACTTCCTATATGGTGGGTAACACCACCATCAAACTTTCTCGAAGATTTTCTTTAGGCATCATAATTGCATTATCTTCACATTTGGTTTGTCTTCAACATTGATTTGACTTCAAGGTTTATCTTCGAAATGTTGAGTTGATCTTATACTGATATATATATATATATATGTCTTTGAACTTGCCATTTTTCTGAACTAAGTGAATGTGATCGGACCCTAACCCCTTCTGTGCTTCTTCCTCAAACTCTATCTATCTAGTCATATGCATCCTGTTGAAACCTGTCGAATGTCTTCACTGAATCCTTGTCAGCTGAAGACACAGACACACATTTAAATCTGTTTTAATGCTATGTCGTTTTTGCCGGAATACCGGAGAAGCCGGAACGACCACCCGACAATCCAAGCGTGTGTGGGCCACGTGTCCTTCAGATGTGAACCACCAGGGCACCTGCGTAATTACGTTGTGCAGTCCCTTTCCTTATAAATACACACCCCACGCTGTCATTATCTCTTGTTTCACCTCGCCACCTCTCTCGAACCCTAGCGCCTCTGCTAGCTCATGTCGATGTCGGAGACGAAGCGCTTAGCTGCCGCGACTTCTTCGACGCTGTCCTCACGTCGGCCGCAGACCTCGTCCTCTCCCCCACAGCTGTAGGTGTCTTACGCCGCCAAGTTAGGGCGCGGGATATTAAACTGCTCGGCTTCTAACTCTACCTCGTCTAGCAGTTCGTCTGCGCTAATTAAATCTCACTTTTTACTGTTTCTTCGATCCGTCAAATTCGTCCACTTCAACCAAAAGTGGTTTCTACACTTCCGAATATGGCCCGTCTCTATCTGCATCTCATATCATGCTAAGAATATTCACTTATGCTTCATAACTAGTTAGATTCCTCACTTGTACTTATTCATGGATTCGTACAAATCTTGAACCAACTCTCTTCAAATAAGTGAATGTCTTCGCCCTATGAGGTCAATGTCTTCAAACTGATTTATATTCAAAATCTTCTGAGAATGCATATCACCTCTTCCCCTTCCCTCGCATCTCTAATGCTATCACAGGTACATGTCCATGGGAGAATCCCTTGGTTCTCATAGTCTGCATTCATTTGCAGAGTTCTTACAACATCATATTCACTCCCCTGAAGCCAGTTCTTGTCTGACCAGTAGACAGAAAACTTTCACTGTTCTGAAGCCTATCTGGTTGAATACCATGGCCACAGAAAAGTATGCTAGGAAAGGTGGCAGGCAACACAGAGGCAACACAGCTCTAGATCTGCCTCCAGATTTGTATGAATTGTACAAGTCAGATCCTGAGGAAAGTTACGGTCAGCGCAAGACCCGAATCCAATGGATTTGAAGATATTGGGCTGAACAGTGGTTCAATTATAACTTCGTAACCCCTGAATATGCAGAGAAGAATGCTATCAAGCACCCGTGGGGAAATATTCTGTACAGGAATCTGCAGCGAAGGTCGAAGCCTGAAGCCATTGCTCAAGGCTTCTACCCATGCATGGTCTGTGGACCAAAGCCTGAGAATGCCGACCCATCATCATTATTATGGTGTCTTGACGACAATCTGTTCAAACGCAACTACCAATTTGCAAAGGAGTCAGCTGTGAAGAACAAGAAAGATCTTGGACTCAACTTCAACCCTGGTCCATCTGCTCCAAGACAGGATGGCACTCGTGATGCCAATCCGAATGTCATCGGCCCCTTCACCAGCGTCGATGGGCTTCTCTCCCACATTGCTTCTCAGAGGGCCACTGTCGGCGTTCTGGGAACGGGGGTCCCCAGACTTGCCTGCCAGCGGCCTGCGGCGTGGCTCACGCGGGGGCTCGGCACGACCCATCTTCATCAGCCCAAGCTCAAGTCCCTCACGAGGGGCCAAGCCTCGCAGGGCGGACGACAGGAAGCTTCCTCAAGAGCGACCTCATTAGGCAGGCTCGCGAGGAGGCGGAGAGATCAATGCAAGGGTACATCACGAGGATCTCATGACGCAAGCCATGACGATCAAGGCTAGGCGGGCGCCGGCCTGCGCAGTCCTTGTTTCGCCTTTGGTGCAAAGGGGGCAAGCACAGGCCAAGGTATCAGGCAAAGGTTACCATTCCGGTGCAACGAGACCAAGACCATCCGGACGGCCGGACGGAGGTCACCGTGGAGCCCAAGACGGCATCATCACCAGTGCTTTTGGCAGCCGAAGACCACCTTTGCTCAGGATAACTTGTACTAGATGTTCCCATTCAAAATGGCCAATTGTTGGCGCCCTTCCCGCTCAATTATTCGGGGAGAGGCCCAGGGCCTCTATAAATAGAGCTAGCCTCCACAAAGGGAGGGAAGGCAGGAGGAGAAAACCTAGTAGAGACTAAGTAGAACATACCGCACCGGCTCAAGAACACCCCTCGCGAGGCTGTTCTTCCCTTGTGCTGTCCATCATCAGCCTCAGATGCAATCCACCACACCACACACTGGAGTAGGGTATTACACCACAACAGTGGCCCGAACCAGTATAAACCTCGTGTCTCTTGTGTTGTTCATCATTTTCATTTTAGTTCGCACGAGAGGATCGGACATAGATCGGTAGGGGAGAGATCTCCGCGCGCACCCCAGTATTTGAACCTCAAGGGTCAGCCGGAACCCGAAATCCGACATTTGGCACGCCAGGTAGGGGTGCACCAGAATCTTTCTTCCACTGTTCGCATGTGATCTTCCGTCGTGTCCATGGCTAACGCTCGTCGGGCTCGCGCCGAGCGCCGGGCTGCTCGCGCCACTCGCGTCACCTAGACGGCGCCTGTCGGCGGCCCCCCTCGTCGTTCCCCGTCGCCCGCCGCCAACGCCGCCACTGGCCCGGCGGGGAACGAGCAGCATGCCTCGTCCCAGCATCCTTCGGTGCGGCGGGATGGCCGCATCGCCACCCCGTCGCTGACTCCAGCTGGCTCGTCGTCCCACGCCCGTCGCGCACCCATGGATGCGCACGCCTCACTCCTCTTGGCGCGGGAGCTCTTGCACTATCGCCCCGTCGACGACCTCTACGAGGACTGGCTCGCCCGCATCACCGAGCTCGTCAGTGCCGCAGGGGGCTCCCCCTTGCGGTCCCTCTCGCTGCCTCGCCCTCCGTCCCATGCAGGACGCGAGGATCAGGAGGCGCCTCCGCCGCCTCCTCCCCAAGAAGGTGCCTTGGCTCCAAGGCGCGCAGAACCAGGGCGGGACCCTCCACGTCCGGTGCCTGCGCAGCAAGAAGGAGCTGCCAAGAGATCCCACGTCCCCCGGAAGGTGCTCGCGCGCTCCCAGCGCCGACGCGCCAAGATCGCGCCCCAGTGCCTCCACGAGAAGACCCCGCGCTGCTCCCAGTGGTAGCGCATGGTGACCCGCAAGAACAAGTCCAGCACCAGCAAAGGGCGCCCGTGGCCACAGCGGGCTGCCTCGCCTTCACCCCCAAGTTGCGCGGCGTCACATGGCCAGGCAAGTTCAAGCCTGACCTCCCTCCCCGCTATGATGGCACAGCGGACCCCGCGGAGTTCCTGCAGCTCTACAAGCTGGGCATCGTAGCCGCCAACGGAGACAAAAAGGTCATGGCGAATTGCTTCCCCATGGCGCTCAAGGACGGCGCCCGCACTTGGCTCCTGAACCTGGCTCCCGGCACAATCTCCTCCTGGAGCGAGATGCGCACCCGCTTCATCACCAACTTCCAGGGCACTCATGACCGGCCCCCGGCCGTGAGCGACCTGCGCCGCATCAAGCAACAGCCAGGAGAAACCCTGCAGAAGTACATCCAGTGCTTCAACTATGCTCGCCTCAAGATCCCCAAGGTAACTGAAGAAGCTATCATCTCAGCCTTCTCCGATGGCGTGCGCAACGTCAAGATGAAGGAAGAGCTAGCAATCCATGAAGACCTGTGCACATCGCTGGAGCTGTTCAACTTGGCGACCAAGTGCGCCAGGGCTGAGGAAGGGCGGACGATGGGAAGACCGTGGCCTTCACCAGGGATGGTGTGACCGCCCTCGCGAGGACCGCTGGCAGGACCAGCCGCACGAGGGAGGCTGGAGGGACCAGCCTCGTGAGGGACACCCGCACGGCAACGCATGCCTCCCTCCTCTGCCGCCTCCACCAAGGAGGAACGAAGACCAACATCAAGACGATGGGGCTGGGGGCTTCCAAGAGCCGCGTGCAATTGCTTGCATCTTGGGTGGCGCCTAGGCCCCAGCCTCACAGCGCATCTTCAAGCAGTTTGCTCGCGAGGTGAATGTAGTCCTTCCCAAGCTTGAGGCCACACGCCCTCTCAGGTGGTCTACGTGCGCGATCACATTCAGTTCCGTAGACCAGCTCAAGTGTGCGGCAACAGCCGGAATCCTCCCGATGCTTTGCTCCCCAGTCATCAGCAATGTGCAGGTCACCAGGACCCTCATCGATGGCAGGGCAGGACTCAACGTCCTGTCCGTCGAGATGTTCGACAATCTCCAAGTGCCGTACGACTAGCTTCAGCCGACCAAGCCTTTCTCAGGAGTCACCGATGGTTCCACTGTTCCAATTGAGCAGGTTCGCCTTCCGGTCACCTTCGGGCGACGCAACAACTACCGCACCGAGCTCATCGAATCCGACGTCGCTCACATCCGCCTGCCGTACAATGCCATCCTCGGGTACCCAGCCCTAGCCAAGTTTATGGCAGTGACTCACCATGGTTACAATCTCCTCAAGATGCCAGGAAGCGGTGGAGTCATCACCGTACCCTGTGAAGAAAGGGACGCAATGTGCTCGCTTGAGCGTGCGTTCCAAGCCATAGCAATCGAAGAACCAGATCACAGGAGCGGGAGGCCTCCCGAGGCGACCCTCAATAAGAAGAAGACCTCACCTGGCCCGAGCCACAAGCAGGCAGGCACCTCCGAAGGTATTGCGTCAGGATTCACGCCCGATCAGGGAGCGCCACCCTCTCACGCATAGGAAGGCGCGCCCGGCGCCCCCCTCAGGCAGGGCTTGGGGGCTCTCTCTTGGAGAGCCGCCGACCTTGCCAAGGTCGCGGGGGAGGTGCTCGGGCACCACTTGGAGGGGTGCTTTCAAGCACGCTTCCCTCAGGAAGGTACAAGTCAAAGGAGACCAAACCCTCAGGAGTTCATCGCAAGGAACACCCATGAGGTACAAGAGTCCAGAGTCATGCGCGGCAACCGCCGCTTACCTGCCATGGCCCCACATCCAGGCGAGGATGGAGGACTGCGCGTCTGCGTCGACGTACTAGGGCTCAACCGAGCTGCGTCCCAGGAGCGCCTATGGCCTTCGGCCATAGGGCGCTGCGAGGGACCACCTCACGGCTATGTTCGCATGCCCTTCGGCCTGCCGAGCACGGTCGCCGCACATCAGCGCCTGTTGAGGAGCATTCTGGAGGCTCAGGAGGTCAGGCATCGCGCTGTCCTGGCGGAGGTGGAGATGGTCCCCGAAGACCTGCACGTGCCACCGGAGCCTCCCGAGGCCCCTGGGCCTGGGGGCTCATGAGGGCCGACGTCTTCACCGCGCATCGCTCACTTCCTCAGCATCGCTTCATCTTCAACAGCACCAGGTAACATCTTTTAGAGTTCTACTTTCAGCTGGGAGCGCCCATAGGGCTACACCATTCCCAGGCCGCGTGGGTCCGTCCCCGTGGCATGTATCCATTTTGTTTATGCTCTTTACTTACCTTGTTGGGGGCGCCCCTCGGGCTGCATCATCCCCACGCCGCTCGGGCCCGTCCCAGCGGCAGTTGCTTTTCCAGCATTTACCTTAGGATGAAGTTGTTCTTTCACGCTTAATCTGATTCCCATAATTATCACCTACTGCTTGTCGTCATGCAAAGCGCTTGCACGTTAAAAGGGGGGCGCCTGAGTATCGCGACTCATGGGCTCTCACTGGCTCTCCAGCCCTCACCCCCTGGCCTTGACCCACGGCATCGCGACCTGTCATACCAGCGGCGACTGAGCTCGCTCGAGGGCCGGGACCTGAGGACGTAGAGCATTTGCATTCTAACAACCCTGCAGGAACACACCAATTGATAAAGGCCCAGAGTCAGGTGCAACCCGCCTTGAGGTAGGGCCTCATGAGTCCCGCGCTGGCTCACGGGTGCCCAGATACACCTCTCCTAGCCCTACCGTGCCGGCCACGTGTCAGGGCGGGGCTGTACACGCCCTGGGGGCTCCTCCCGGAGCGGAGCCCCCTCCCACGCACCAGTAGAAGCACCATGCTCCGCGCTGGCTGACGACACTGCCGAGGAGCGGCTATGCCCGTACACATACGGAAGCGCTATGCTCCGCGCTGGTGATAAACAACTGAGGGCAGCCCACGGCCGTACCAACCTCAGGGAGCCCAGATCTCAGTGTCCGGCACCATCGCAATGCCTCCCCTCGGGAGTGCCGCACGAGGGGGCTGGACACGGGGGCTACGCCCGGGCCTCGCCCAAGCGCACGCCACCCAGCCAGGTCCCTTGGACCTGGTCATCGCGCGCCACTCCCCGAGCGGAGCCAAGGTACGAAATCCATTTGAGCGTCAAGGGGGACTCCTGAGAATCGCGACTCAGGAGCCTAACTTGCCACGTAGCCCCTCACTCCTTAATCCCGTCAATGGTTTCCAGTCGAGGCTAACACTGGGTGAGGTACGTGCGGGGCCGGGCCCTGCCGACGCAGAACGATCAATCCACTCTGTGCTCCCCCTTCCCTACTTGTTGCTCGCGCATCAAGGGGGACTCCTGAGCATCGCGACTCAGGAGCCTAACTTTCCACGTAGCCCCTCACTCCTTAGTCCCGTCCATGGTTTCCGGTCGGGGCTAACGCTGGGTGAGGTACGCGCAGGGCCGGGCCCTACCGACGCAGAGCGTAAGCAAGTAGGAGAGGAAAATGCAAATTCCAGGAAATTCAAAGCAAATATTACAAGCCATAAGATTGTTCCACAACGCCAAACACAAGTTTAAACACCTCTATGAGGCATGGTGCATGTGGAGGAATAAAACATGATGGAAGTCGCGAAGGGATCACTCCCCAGTAGCGCCGTCACCGGTGGTGGAGTCACGCTGGACGGCTTCGCCTCTCGAGGTCGCGAGGCCAGCTGCACCGTGCCCAGGCAGGACGCTGGGCGAGCGGAACTTCCCCAGCAAAACCTCGGCTCGGCCTCTCACGGCCTCAGCGGCGGCAGCGGCACGATCGCCGCTCACGGGCTCCAGCAGGCTGTCGAAGTCGATGTTGGGGTCACGCAGGTAGACATGGCTGAGGACATGCGTCAGCGCCGCAGAAGACAGGGCATGCGCCTTGGCCTCGACCGTGGGGACAAGGCCGTCTGCGACGTCCTCAAGCGCATCAACCAGGAAGGGGAGCAGCTTGGCGGGGCCGTCCTCCGCACTAGCCAACGGCTCCTCCAGGCCACTCTTATACAACGTCTTCAGTATGCCACGAGCCTTCTTCTCCAGCTTCACGAGGGCCACCCGGTCCTCCGTCAGGACCTTCGCCTTGGCGTCCAGCTCGGTCCTCTCCGCCTTCAGCGACCGCTCCAGCGTCTCCAGTCGGCTATGGCGGTCATCAAGCTTGGCGTCCCGGTCCTTGGCGGCGGCCTCCCTAGCCTTCATCTCCTTCTCCTTCTCCTGGCGGCTGTGCACCTCCTTGGCGAGCTCGTCGCGCAGGCCTTGCAGCTCGGCCTCAAGCATCTTGCAACGGCCCTGGGAAGTTACAGTGTCACCCAGGGCAGCGTCGCGAGCGGCCTTGGCTTGGTTAGCAGCCCGCTTCTCCTCGTTGGAGGACGACACGGCCTGGCTCAGCACCGCTCGGATGGAAGCAGCAGAACAGGCCCAGCCAGAGGCCAACTCCAGGTGCCCGGCCACCAGATGAGGGTCTGCACTTAGGAGATCCTCCTGCAGTTGGCTCAGCTCATTGGCAACCTAGTCCAGGACAGCGGCGGAGGGAGCAGAAGAGACGAGAACCTGTGGAGCAGGCAGAGAACATGGTAGCGTGACCACGGCTTGGCAGGAAGGGACCTCCTGAGCCTTGGCCGCCACGGCCGCAGCGTTGGGCACAGTCGACCCCAGGTCCAGCGGGCCACGGGGGCTGACTCCTCGCCGGGGTGCCCCCGTTGGCCTCGCGAGGGCAGTTGGGTCAAAGAGGCGTGGGCCTCGCCGTCCTCTCCCCCAATAGCCAAAGGCGTCGCCCCGGTAGACGGATTCGCCCCAAGCGGGGCCGCAGAAGCCTCTTTCAACCTCTTGGCCGCATGTGCCAGCCTAGTAAAAGAGCGCAAACGTCAAGCCTCAGCGAAAGAAACCAAGCAGAGCACGAATCGAGCACTTACTGGATGTCGTCTGTGGACTCAAGCAACCTCCAGCCAAACTTGAAGCCCGAGAGCCTGAAGCGGGGGTCAGCCTTGGGGGGCCCGGAAGCACAAGGCGCGTCAGGAGGGATGGAGCTGCCCTTGGACCACCCAGGGACCAGAGCAGACCCTGGGGGAACCAGGCTCGACCTGCCCTTCCTCGTGACCGAGGAAGAGCCCTCCCTTCCTCGCCTGGCGCTGGCCTCGTCATCGTCCGGCATGGAGCAGAGGGCCTGGGACCTGCGCCGAGGGAAGGACCCCCCCAATCCTCGCCAGTCTCCTCCGAGTCGGACGCTTCCTCCTTCGCCTCTTCTTCCCCCTTTTCCCCGCTGGAGCTGCAGGAGGACAAGTTCACTGTTGCCAGGACCGCCAGATCTTCGAGAGCTGCCGCAGGCACTAGCCCCTCACCGTTGAAGGTGGGCATGGCGTTCACCACCTGCTCCCAGTCGTCATGAAGGAACAGGGGGACGGGGGCGCCCACCGGGCTCGCCATGTCTCCCCCAACCAAGGAATGGAGGGCCGCAGTCAGATCCTCGTCGGTCAAGGCCTCGGAGCTCAGGCGCAGGGCGGCGTCTGCTCCTCCAAGCCTCCAAAGTGGGAGCGAGTCCTCCTGGAGCAGAGCCACCCGGTGCTCCAAGAACTCCCTCAGGAGCGTGGCCCCGGTCAGCTTCACCGCCCCCAAGTTGCAGGGCCTTAGGTCCGCGTCCATCGTCCTCAACACCGCCTTCGCGCAAGGGTCGACGAGCTCCACGCGGGACCATGCGTCAACGGACTTAGGTTGCCCCGTGGGCAATACCAGACAAGGGTGGAGGCGCCCGACATCCGTCATGACCCACTTGCTCCGGTAGCCTTCGATCCTCTTCCCAGGCTTCGAGATGGCGTTGGAGCTGGAATATGCAATGAAGCTCGCGCATGCGGAGACCTGAGCTCCAGAAACCCGGAGGGAGAAAAAGTGGCGTGGCAAGGCCACTGAGGGCTTCACACCAACATGAGCCTCGCAATAGTAGGCGAAAATCGCCAGGAGAAGGACAGAGTTGGGGTGGAGATGCATGGCCTGCAAGTTGTATTGGCGGAGAACGGCATGGAAGAACTCAGAGAAAGGAGGCACCAGACCAGCGACAATGGCGCTCATGAAGAACGGGTAGAAGGTGCTCCCCTTGCCCTCAGGCTGGTCAGAGCCGACCTTGAGCACGGTCGCCCCCTTGCTGCCCTGCGACACTGTCATCAGGCGCGCGAGGGCGAGGTTCTTCTCCGACAAATTCGGGGAATCCAGGGCCGGCGAGTACCAAGCATCAGCCGGGGACTGGCGAGTCACCATTGCGTACCGGATGCGAAGGATTAAGACGGATCTGGAGGATTTCGGGAGCAAGAGGGAGGAAAGCGAGAAAGGGGATCTAGGGCAAGACGGACGAGAGCAGGGCAAGTAAGCCTGGCCCGGGCACCCCCATTTATCAGTCGTGCAGTTGCCGAGGCATCGTGGGAAGTGCAGACGCCCACGTCCAATCAACCGCCATGCGGCGCCCAAGGCCGCAGGCAGTTAGGGCCCGCGGCGCTTCGTGCTTGCCCCTTCGCTTCTCTGCTAAGGCAAGCCCACGCGCGTCTTGGGCCCGGGGGCTACTGTCGGCGTTCTAGGAACGGGGGTCCCCAGACTTGCCTGCCTCCGGCCTGCGGTGTGGCTTAGGCGGGGGCCCAGCACGGCCCATCTTCATCAGCCCAAGCTTAAGACCCTCGCGAGGGGCCAAGCCTCGCGGGGCGGATGACAGGAAGCTTCCTCAAGAGTGTCCTCATCAGGCAGGCTCGCGAGGAGGCGGAGAGATCAATGCAAGGATACCTCGCGAGGATCCCATGACACAAGCCATGACGATCAAGGCCAGGCGGGCGCCGACCTGTGCAGGGTCCTTGTTTCCCCTTTGGTGCAAAGGGGGCAAGCACAGGCCAAGGTATGAAGCAAAGGTTACCATTCCGGTGCAACGAGACCAAGACCAGCCGGACGGCCGAACGGAGGTCACCGTGGAGCCCAAGACGGCGTCATCACCAGTGCTTTTGGCAGCCGAAGACCACCTTTGGTCAAGATAACTTGTACTAGATGTTCCCCTTCAAAATGGCCAATTGTTGGCGCCCTTCCTGCTCAATTATTCGGGGAGAGGCCCAGGGCCTCTATAAATAGAGCTAGCCTCCACAAAGGGAGGGAAGGCAGGAGGAGAAAACCCAGTAGAGACTAAGTAGAACACACCGCACCAGCTCAAGAACACCCCTCGCGAAACTGTTCTTCCCTTGTACTGTCCATCATCAGCCTCAGAGGCAATCCACCACACCACACACTGGAGTAGGGTATTACACCACAACGGTGGCCCAAACCAGTATAAACCTCGTGTCTCTGGTGTTGTTCATCATTTTCATCTTAGTTCGCATGAGAGGATCGGACGTAGATCGGTAGGGGAGAGATCTCCACGTTGTAACACCCCGGATGTAATTTACCTAATATGTACTCCAACTCTTGCCGTTTCTGGCGTTAAGTTATTTTATTTTCTCAGGTTCGGGTTTTTGTCTCTGTGTGTTGTTGTTGTCATGCATCTCATATCATGTCATCATGTGCATTGCATTTGCATACGTGTTCGTCTCATGCATCCGAGCATTTTCCCCGTTGTCCGTTTTGCATTCCGGCGCTCCATTCTCCTCCGGTGGTCATTTCTACCTTTCTTTCGTGTGTGGGGGTTAAACATTTCCGGATTGGACCGAGACTTGCCAAGCGGCCTTGGTTTACTACCGGTAGACCGCCTGTCAAGTTTCGTACCATTTGGACTTCGTTTGATGCTCCAACGGTTAACCGAGGGACCGAGAAGGCCTCGTGTGTGTTGCAGCACAACACCCTTCCAATTTGTCCCAAAACCCACCAAAACCCTCTCCATCATCTAGAGCGTTCGATCACGATCGCGTGGCCGAAAACCGCACCTCATTTGGACACTCCTAGCTCCCTCTATGCCTATAAATAGCCCCCCTCCGAAATCCATGGGTCCTTCTTCCCCAAACCCTAAAAAAATTGCCTCCTCCGCGCGGCCGGACACGTCCGCTGGCCGCTGGACACGTCCGCCGCCTGCTCAGACCACTCCCGCGCCGCCACGTGTGCACCGAGCCGCTCCCGCTGTGGCCTGGGGCCGGCCCTCCCCGCCGATCGACTGGGCCAGAGGCACCCGACAGCCCCGCCGCCTCCTTCCTCCGGGCCGGCCGCCGGCGGAGCCTTCGCCGGGCCACCGCACCAACCCCGGCAGCCACGCCGGCGACCGCGCCCCCGGCCACGCCAACTCCGGCGACGCCCTCCGCCGCCTCCGCCTCCCCAAGTTCCGGCCGGCCCTTCCCCGGTGACCTCGAGCTCCAAGTCCGGCGATCCTCGTCGACCGTGCGCTACAGTAACTCCGGCGAGATCCCGATCTGGATCTGAGATCCGAAATCTCGGGGTTGACTTTTATCCCTAACCCTAATTATTTTGCTATGTTCATCGTGTCGTAACTTTGCATCCGTCGATCCGTTTTGGGCGTGTAGCATATCAAAATATTCATCTCAGAGAGCACATCATTTCATCTCAGTGCATCATTTTCATTTGAGTTCATCTTGATGCCCGAAATGCTATTGGAAGAGTGCTATTTGAGATGATTGTCAGATCTACTACTCCAAATGGCTATTTGTCATTTTTGCCATGATTATTGTGTGCATGATATGCCCCTGAGCTCTACATGAGTTTTGTTATATGCCTTGCCATCTTTTCAGGGGTGCAATCCATGTATTTTTGTGAGGTGTGTTGTGCCTAGCATAAACTTGCAAAGTGGTGCATTCGTTAATGCTGATTTCAGGGACTTAGCAACTCCACAAAGTCCTTGATCTGTTTTTATCAATATGCCATATGTTCATGTTGTTTCCTAGTGATCCGTGCCTCTTTTGAGGATGATCATTAAGGATGATTTGTTAATCTTGTAGTGCTCTATCCATCCATGTCTTTGTTTGCAATTATGGAGCACCCTAGCTTGAGTCAATAGAGCTCTACTTTTGCTATTTCGTGAATCTGGGCAAATTGTCTACTTGTTAGCGATTTTGCCGAGGATGTTGTAGTTGATCCGTGCATTCTATGTTGTTGTTCTTGCCATGTCTAGCTTTTATAATGTGTATTCTTGATGGGTGTATGCTTAGATTGTCATGCCTTGCTCTGTAGTGAGTGCATTGAGCTCGTAAACATGCCTACTTGATATCTGATTTGCATGCTCCAGTTTTTCTCTAAGTCTGTAACCTGATTATGTTTTTGCCATGTTCGCATGCTTGCAATTATATTTTCTGATCCCTTTTGGCTCAAGGTCACTAAGGGACTTTTGTTAAACTCTTTGAGTAGCTCCATGCCATGCTTTACTTTTCCATGTTAAGTTCCTGTAGCACTTAGTTTTCATGCTCCAAAGTGTGCTACCTGATCTTAATTCTAGACTAGTGTTAATTTCACAAAGTCTGAAATCTGTTTACCAATTACACTTTTGCCATGCTTGTTTGAACCTGCTAAAGGATGAATTGGCCGTAGATCAGTGTTCATCTTTTGTTAAGAATCATGAGTGGATCCCTTCCATGTATTTTGTTGTCTTGTTGGAGTGCTGTAGCATAATTACCTTGTTGCATTTAGGTGGTTACTTGCTGTATATCGCAGACCGGTGCCATATTTGAATTGCTTGCCATTTACAAACTGTGTCTCCGATTCCGGTGTTCTTTATATCTAATTCAAGCGAAATCACCTCACCTTTCCAGTGGCACACTTGGATTTCCATGTTGAGGCCAGGTTCATTCATTCCTTGTCAAATCTTGCATATGCATCGCATATCGCATCCCGCATAGCATACCATGTTTGCATCATGTTGTTTGAGCTTCGCACGTGGTTGATTGTGTTCTTGTTGTTTGTTTGTCTTGCTTGGGAAGAGCCAGGAGACAAGTTCGCTAACGAGGAGCCCGTTGAGTTTGCTTTCGAGGATCCAGTCAACTCTGACAACTTTGCAGGCAAGATGATCATACCCTCGAAATCACTTCTATCTTTGCTTTGCTAGATGCTCGCTCTTTTGCTATGCCTATGCTACGATGCCTACCACTTTCTTATCATGCCTCCCAAATTGCCATGTCAAACCTCTAACCCACCATGTCCTAGCAAACCGTTGATTGGCTATGTTACCGCTTTGCTCAGCCCCTCTTACAGCGTTGCTAGTTGCAGGTGAAGATTGGAGACCGTTCCTTGTTGGAACATTATTTTCTTGTTGGGATGTCACTATATTATCTTGTTATCTCAATGCATCTATATACTTGGTAAAGGGTGGAAGGATCGGCCTTTTGCCTAGTGTTTTGTTCCACTCTTGCCGCCCTAGTTTCCGTCATATCGGTGTTATGTTCCCGGATTTTGCGTTCCTTACGCGGTTGGGTAATAATGGGAACGCCTTGACAGTTCGCCTTGAATAAAACTCTTCCAGCAATGCCCAACCTTGGTTTTACCATTTTCCACCTAGCCTCTTTTTCCCTTGGGTTTCCGGAGCCCGAGGGTCATCTTATTTTAAACCCCCCCGGGCCAGTGCTCCTCTGAGTGTTGGTCCAACCTGTCAGCTGCCGGTGGCCACCAGGGGCAACTCTAGGCTGGCCTACCCGTACCTTGGACAATCTGAGTGTGCCCTGAGAACAAGATATGTGCAGCTCCTATCGGGATTTGTCAGCACATTCGGGTGGTGTTGCTGGATTTGTTTTAACTTGTCGAAGTGTCTTGTAGAACCGGGATACCGAGTCTGATCGGAATGTCTCGGGAGACGGTATATCCTTCGTTGACTGTGAGAGCTTGTCATGGGCTAAGTTGGGACTCTCCTGCAGGGATTTGAACTTTCGAAAGCCGTGCCCATGGTTATGGGCAGATGGGAATTTGTTAATGTCCGGTTGTAGATAACTTGAACCTTAACTCAATTAAAATGAATCAACTGTGTGAGTTACTGTGATGGTCTCTTCTCGGCGGAGTCCGGGAAGTGAACACGGTGTTGGAGTAATGCTTGCCACATGTTGTTCTCTAGTTATTCGTTCGCGCTTTGCCTTCTCTTCTCGCTCTCTTTTGCGAACAGGTTAGCCACCATACATGCTAGTCGCTTGCTACAGCTCCACATATTTACCTTGCCTTACCTATAAGCTTAAATAGTCTTGATCGCGAGGGTGCGAGATTGCTGAGTCCCTGTGGCTCACAGATTACTTCCAAACCAGATGCAGGGCCTGATGACTCCGTTCTAGATGATGCGCTTGAGATCAAGTGGGAGTTCGATGAAGACTCACGCCGTTACCATGTGTCTTTCCCTGATGATCAGTAATGGTGCCCAGTTGGGGCGATCGGGACCGTGTCGCATGTCGGGTTGATCTTTTATTTTGGCACCGTAGTCGGGCCATGAGTGATTGAATGATGTAATGCTATTATTGTACTTTGTTTGACGTGGCGAGTATAAGCCAACTATGTACCTTCCCCTTTTATTATCTATTTACATGGGATGTTGTGATGATTGCCTTACTTGCGACATTGCTTTCAATGCGGTTATGCCTCTAAGTCATGCTTCGACACATAGGAGATATAGCCGCATCGAGGGTGTTACACACGCGCACCCCAGTGTTCGAACCTCAAGGGACTGCCGGATCCCGAAATCCAACAGCCATTGTGGAGCAATCAGCTGATGACGCAGACTCCGAAGATGCACCTACTCCCCCGAAGCAAAAGAAAAAGAAGTCAAAAGCTTCAAAGCCCTCTACCACACCAAAAGCTTCGACTGTGAAGCCATTGACCACTGCACCTCCTGAACCCAGTGTGAAGTCTGAAGATTTGTCTCGTGTCTCCAAGAAGGCCGAGAAGTCCAAGAAAACCATGAAGCCCAAGAAGATTTCTGGGCATGAACCGACTCCTGATGTCGTTTTGCGCAACGAGGAAGACAACATTGATCTGTCAAGTGATGAAGATCTTGGTGATGACGCACTTGAGATGCTGATCAAGAGCAAGCAAGAGGCGGAGATCTTCAATGATCTGCCCCTCGTTGATGTTGACATTCTAAACAACATCATTGATGAGTGTTTTGATGACCAAAGCATCAATATTGATGATCTTCAGCTGCCTGTGGACATAAGCGTCATGTTTCACGGAGCCATTGCTAATGAATTGGCCCTAGCTCAGAAAATTGTTGAACTCAAGAACAAGATTGATTATGAGAAGGCTCATTTCAAGAAGAATATGGCCAAGCTTAGTGTGGCTGATGTGCAAATCTTCAAGAAGATGTTGCATGATCTTAAGGAACAATGTCACAAGAAGCGTGAAGAAGCTAAAGGCTCACGAGAGCGCATGAAGTACTTTTCGCAGAAGTGTGTTCAAGCCCACAATGAAGCTGAAAAGCGCAAGGCTCTTGGGCGCCCTGGCATCGACCCCAGAATGGCTGCCAAGCAAAAGAAGAAGTCTGCTGCAGCCCAAACAGAAGCCCCAAGGCAGGAAGAACCTCACATTGTCTTCCCTCCCAGTATGACAGGCTCGAAGCCTAAGGTCACCTCAGTAGCTTCAAAGCTAAAGAAAACAAGGGAAGCTGAAGCCGAAGCCAGGAAACTAAAGCACAATGATATTCCAAGGGTGCCACTGGAAATATGAGATGAAATCGCTTGAAAACGATATAAAGAACGCCGGAATCGGAGTTACGGTTTGGAAATGGCAAGCGTTTTAAGAATGACAACGGTCTGCGATTTACAGCAAGTAGGCATCTAAATGCTACGAAATGGACATGCTACAGCACCCACAAATGACAACAAAATACATGGCAGGGATGCACACAAGATTATTAACAAAAGACTAGCACTGAGCCACGGCCAATTCATCCATTAACAGGTTCGAACAAGCATGGCAAAAACGCAAATGCAAAACTGATTTCAGACTTAGTGAAATTAACACTTGTCTGAAATTTCAGATCATGAAGCCCTCTTCGGAGCAGCAAAACAACATGATACATGACCTGATTATGACAAATAAGAACATGGCATGGAGCTACTCAACAAGCTTAACAAAAGACCCTAAGTGACCTGGGGCCAAAAGGGATCACAAAATATACTAACGGGCACACGAACATAGCTAAAACACAATCAGTTTTCAGACTTAGTGAAAACTGGGACATGCTGAAACATAACTCACGAAGGCATGTAAACGAGCTCGATGCACTCACTACGGTGCAAGTCATGGCAAGGAAAGCATACATCCATTAAGAAGGCACAAAATGCTAGCTATAAATGGCAAGAACAATGGCATAGCATGCACGGATCAACTACAATAGCATCGGCAAAATCGCAAACGAGTTGACGATCTGCCCAGATTCACCACGAAGCAAAAGTAGAGCTCGATTGACTCAAGCTAGGGTGCTCCATAATTGCAAAAAAAGACATGGATGGATAGAGCATAACAAGATTAACAAAACTCCTTAACTAATCATCCTCAAAAGAGGCACAGATCACTAGGAAACAAGCTGAACATATGGCATCATGAACTAAATAATCCCAGACTTAGTGAAAACTACTAAGTCCCTGAAAACAGATTTACCGGGTGCCTCACTTTGCAAGCTTGCACAAGTCACCACACACATCACAAAAATGCATGGGTTGCACCTCTGGAAAGAAGAAAAAAAATCCTTAACAAAACATATGTAGGACTCACAGGCATATCATGCACACAACAATCATGGCAAAAATGACAAAAGTCTAAGATGAACTAGCAGATCTGACAATTAACTCACGAAGCCTCCTTCTAACAGCATTTCGGGCATCAAGATGAGCTCAAATGAAAATTATGCAATGGAATGAAATGATGTACTATCTGAGATGAACATTTTGATATTCTATATGCCCAAATCGGAGCTACGAGTGCAAAGTTACAGAGTCGCGAACATGGCAACTTGGATCAGGAATTCTGGAACTTAGAAAAATTATACCCCGCGGGAACCGGGACGAGGAGGACCCGGGACGAGGAGATCCGGGCAAGGCGGGGTCGTTTGGATGGCTGAGCTGGTGGATCTGGTCCACCCGACCAGATCGGATCCGGCCGGAGCTCCGGCGAGCGGCGGACGGCGGGCGGGGCGGCAGCGGCCGGCGGACGGCGGGCGGTGCGGGCGGCTCCGGCGACGCGGTGGCGGAGGCCGGCGACCGGCAAGGCAGCGAGGAGAGCGGGGCCGGCTCGGGCGGCGCGAACGGCGAGGGAGCTCGGGCGGTGGCGGCGGTGGACGGCGGCGAGGCGGCGCGGCGGCCGGGCGGGCGAGGCGGCGTCGGCTCGGGCGGCGGGGAGCAGCGGTGCGGCGGCGCGCACCGATGGGCCGCGGGGGCCCGGCCTGGGCTCGGCGGGCCGGCGCGTGGAGGGAGGCGGCGGCGGATCTAGGGTTATGGGGGAGAGAATCCGGGAATTGGAATGGGGGGTGTATATATAGGCATGAGAGGAGCTAGGAGAGTCCAAATGAGGTGCGGTTTTCGGCCACGTGATCATGATCGAACGCTCTAGGACATGGAGTAGAGTTTGGCGGGTTTTGGCCCAATTTGGAGGGGTGTTGGGCTGCAACACACACGAGGCCTTTTCGGTCCCTCGGTTAACCGTTGCAGTATCAAACGAAGTCCAAATGACACGAAACTTGACAGACGGTCTACCGGTAGTAAACCAAGGCCGCCTGGCAAGTCTCGGTCCAATCCGGAAATGTTTAATCCCCACACACGAAATAAAGCTAGAAATGGCCACCGGACGAGAACGGAGCGCCGGAATGCAAAACGGACAACGGGGAAAATGCTTGAATGCATGAGACGAACACGTATGCAAATGCAATGCACCTGATGACATGATATGAGATGCATGACACGATAACAACACACGTAGACAAAGACCCGAACCCGAGAAATAAATATAACTTAATGCCGGAAATGGCAAGAGTTGGAGTACAAATAGGGAAAGTTACATCCGGAGTGTTACAACTTGTAACACCCTCGATGCGACTATAGCTCCCACGTGTCGAGGCACGACTTAGAGACATAATCGCATTGAAGGCATATGTCGCAAGTTAGGCAATCTTCACAACATCCCATGTAATATGAATAATAAAGGGGAGAACATAGTTGGCTTACACTCGCCACGTCAATCAAGAACATAAATAACATTACATCATCCAAAACACTCATGGCCCGACTACGGCGCCAAAATAGAAGAGAACCCAACATGCGACACGGTCCCAATCACCCCCAACTGGGCACCACTACTGATCGTCGGGAAAAGAAACATAGTAACGCTGAGAGTCCTCGTCGAACTCCCACTTGAGCTCGTACTCGTCACCTGGAGCGGAATCACCTGGACCTGCATCTGGAGTTATAGTAATCTGTGAGCCACAGGGACTCAGCAATCTCGCAACCTCGCGATCAAGACTATTTAAGCTTATAGGTATGGCAAGGTGAAATATGAGTGGAGCTGCAGCAAGCGACTAGCAAGTATGGTGGCTAACTTATTCGCAAAAGAGAGCGAGAAGAGGAGGCAAAGAACGAGCGAGAAACTAGAGGAACAACCTGCCCAAGCATTACTTCAACACCATGTCCACTTCCCGGACTCCGCCGAGAAGAGGCCAACACGGTAACACACTCAGTTGATTCATTTTAATTAATTAAGGTTCAAGTTATCTACAACCGGACATTAACAAATTCTCATATGCCCATAACCGCGGGCACGGCTTTCGAAAGTTCAATCCCTGCAGGGGAGTCCCAACTTAGCCCATGACAAGCTCTCACGGTCAACTTAGCCCATGACAAGCCCGTTAGTATTTTTTGTGATCCCTTTTGCCCCCAGGTCACTTAGGATCTTTTGTTAAGCTTGTTGAGTAGCTCCATTCCATGTTCTTCTTTGTCATAATCAGGTCATGTATCATGTTGTTTTGCTGCTCCGAAGAGGGCTTCATGATCTAAAATTTCAGACAAGTGTTAATTTCACTAAGTCTGAAATCAGTTTTGCATTTGCGTTTTTGCCATGCTTGTTTGAACCTGTTAATGGATGAATTGGCCGTGGCTCAGTGCTAGTCTTTTGTTAAGCATCTTGTGTGCATCCATGCCATGTATTTTTTTGTCATGTTTGGGTGCTGTAGCATGTCCATTTCGTAGCATTTAGATGCCTACTTGCTGTAAATCGCAGACCGGTGTCATTCTTAAAACGCTTGCCATTTCCAAACCGTAACTCCGATTCCGGCGTTCTTTATATCTTTTTCAAGAGATTTCATCTCATCTTTCCAGTGGCACCCTTGGAATTCCAAGTTGAGGCCAGGTTCATGCATTTCCTGTCATATCTTACATTTTGCATCCCGCATCGCATCCCGCATAGCATCATCATTGCATCGTATCGCTTGATCCTTGCACGTGGTTGATTGTATCCTTGTTGCTTGTTTGTCTTGTTTGGGTAGAGCCGGGAGACGAGTTCGCTAACGAGGAGCCCGTTGGGTTTGCTCTTGAGGATCCAGTCGACTCTGACAACTGTGCAGGCAAGATGATCATACCCTCGAAATCACTACTATCTTTGCTATGCTAGTTTGCTCGCTCTTTTGCTATGCCAATGCCACGATGCCTACCATTTGCTTGTCAGCCTCCCAATTGACATGTCAAACCTCTAACCCACCTTGTCTTAGCAAACCGTTGATTGGCTATGTTACCTCTTTGCTCAACCCCTCTTATAGCGTTGCTAGTTGCAGGTGAAGCTTGGAGGCCGTTCCTTGTTGGAACATCTTTTATTTACTTGTTGGGATATCATTATATTATCTTGCTATCTTAATGCATCTATATACTTGGTAAAGGGCGGAAGGCTCGGCCTCTCGCCTAGTGTTTTGTTCCACTCTTGCCGCCCTAGTTTCCGTCATATCGGTGTTATGTTCCCGGATTTTGCGTTCCTTACGCGGTTGGGTTATAATGGGAACCCCTTGATAGTTCGCCTTGATTAAAGCTTTTCCAGCAATGCCCAACCTTGGTTTTACCATTTGCCACCTAGCCTTTTTTCCCTTGGGTTCTGTAGACTCAAGGGTCATCTTATTTTAACCCCCCCGGGTCAGTACTCCCTCTGAGTGTTGGTCCGAACTGAGCTGCCTGCGGGGCCACCTCGGGGAAACTTGAGGGTTGGTTTTACTCGTAGCTAGTCTCATCTGAGTGTGCCCTGAGAAAGAGATATGTGCAGCTCCTATCGGGATTTGTCGGCACATTCGGGCGGTGTTGCTGGTCTTGTTTTAACCTGTCGAAATGTCTTGTTGTACCGGGATACCGAGTTTGATCGGTGTGTCTCAGGTGGAGGTCTATTCCTTCGTTGACCGTGAGAGCTTGTCATGGGCTAAGTTGGGACTCCCCTACAGGGATTGAACTTTCGAAAGTCGTGCCCGCGGTTATGGGCAGATGGGAATTTGTTAATGTCCGGTTGTAGATAACTTGAACCTTAATTAATTAAAATGAATCAACTGAGTGTGTTACCGTGATGGCCTCTTCTCGGCGGAGTCTGGGAAGTGGACACGGTGTTGAAGTAATGCTTGCGCAGGTTGTTCCTCTAGTTTCTCGCTCGTGCTTTGCCTCCTCGCTCTCTTTTGCGAATAAGTTAGCCACCATACTTGCTAGTCGCTTGCTGCAGCTCCACTCATATTTCACCTTGCCATACCTATAAGCTTAAATAGTCTTGATCGCGAGGTTGCGAGATTGCTGAGTCCCTGTGGCTCACAGATTACTATAACTCCAGATGCAGGTCCAGGTGATTCCGCTCCAGGTGACGAGTACGAGCTCAAGTGGGAGTTCGACGAGGACTCTCAGCGTTACTATGTTTTCTTTTCCCGACGATCAGTAGTGGTGCCCAGTTGGGGGTGATTGGGACCGTGTCGCATGTTGGGTTCTCTTCTATTTTGGCGCCGTAGTCGGGCCATGAGTGTTTTGGATGATGTAATGTTATTTATGTTCTTGATTGACGTGGCGAGTGTAAGCCAACTATGTTCTCCCCTTTATTATTCATATTACATGGGATGTTGTGAAGATTGCCTAACTTGCGACATATGCCTTCAATGCGATTATGTCTCTAAGTCGTGCCTCGACACGTGGGAGCTATAGTCGCATCGAGGATGTTACACTACTCCAAGTGAGTTATACGAGCCTGGTTGTCAGCGTCATCGAGATGAACTGCAGAGTATCTTTCAAAGGCCCGAACCAAATATGAGTCAGCTGCTCAGTATGATGAAACCATTGCCTCAAGATGCTGAATACCCAAAGGAATTCTTCGTGAAGGACCCCGAGTACCTGCCATGCACAGTATACCATATTCTGAGGCATACTCTATGGACGATCAAGGGACACTCTTCTGAAGCTAAACTTGAAGGAGCCATGAAGACTTTGGTATTCTATATCATCAATGGCATCAGATTCAACACCTAGGATTTCTTCATCAGACAACTTGCTTCTTCTGGGATTGATCTGTTTGGCCTGAAGTTATATTCTCCATGGGTGATGCGCTTGATTAAGCTTCACTCTACCATTGACTATCAGCCCTCAGCACGCAACCATGTCATTTTTCTGCCTGAGGTTGATATGTCAGTTGAAGCCATCTACCCTGAGCCTGCCAAGGAGACAATCCATCTTCACAATGTTGATTCCAGAGTTTCTCGTAGTTCATTGAAGGAGTTCTTGTCCCCAATGATGCAACCCCCGCTTATCCTCTGGATGGAAATATGAGAGTGCCACACCGCGCTAACACTGAAGCCACTGCAAGTACAGTTGCCCAATGGCCTCGGAAGCATTCTTGTGTACTTAATGACCGAGAGCTTCTTGTGGCATTACATCAGAAGTAGGATAAGCATCATGACTGGCTAAAGCGTCAGATGCAGAGTCTCTTGGTGGATGTTAATCACATTCGCAACTTGGCCACCAAGAACTCGTTTGTTGCACATGAAGCCTGTAGGCAGTCCTGGAAGAGCCTCACAATGCTCTGCTTTGAAGACGATCACCGCGAAGATGGCTTCACAAAAAGCTTCAAGTTTGACTCTAGTCCTCCTCAGAATGCAAGTTGGCGTCGCACTCCATCTATTGAAGAATATGACTATTCATCTTCAGCTGCAACTGTTGTTGCGAGAGTCGTCGATGAATAAGATGATGCCACTTCCCCAACCATTGCTGTACTGCATCTCGACATTGCGTCAGGCCCATCTGCACAACCAAACTCCAACGTCGACCCTGCTCCATCATCTACTCCATCTAGGAACGAGTAGATACTCTATGTCTTCAGACCTTTTTGGTCATTACTAACAAAAGTGGAAGAAGCATATGAGTTGATAGTCTTCAAGCGGGTGCTTATGGGTGGTTGCATTGTTTTTGCTAAGTCTTTACAACTCTCATCTTTTGAAACAAGTTGGTTCTTGAGTTGTAACACTTAAACTCGATGGTCGTCTGCTGCTTTTTCTGCTATCTTGTGATGCGATGATAAATTCCGCATGAAGCCATTCCGCATACGTCCATTCTTCATTATGCATGTCATTATCTTCGTTATCTCTTTATATGCATGATGAATTGTCTTCATAAGTTGAACATGATATCCACAAAGTAAAACCTGCCATGTGCATTTGCATTCAAAAGCAAATTACTTATAGGCACATTAAGGGAGTCCTGGATTAGGGGGTGTTCAGATAGCCGAACTATACCTTCAGCCGGACTCCTGGACTATGACGATACAAGATTGAAGACTCTGTCCCGTGTCCGGAAGGGACTTTCCTTGGCGTGGAAGGCAAGCTTGGAGATACGGATGATCAGATCTCCTACCATTGTAACCGACTCTATGTAACCCTAACCCTCTCCGGTGTCTATATAAACCAGAGGGTTTTAGTTCGTAGGACAACATACACATCAACAATCATACCATAGGCTAGCTTCTAGGGTTTAGCCTCTCTGATCTCGTGGTAGATCTACTCTTGTACTACCTATATCATCAATATTAATCAAGCAGGACGTAGGGTTTTACCTCCATCGAGAGGGCCCAAACCTAGGTAAAACTTCGTGTCCCTTGCCTCCTGTTACCATCCGGCCTAGACGCACAGTTCGGGACCCCCTACCCGAGATCCGCCGGTTTTGACACCGACATTGGTGCTTTCATTGAGAGTTCCTCTGTGTCGTCCCCGTAAGGCCCGATGGCTCCTACGATCATCAATAGCGACGCAGTCCAGGGTGAGGCCTTCCTCCCTGGACAGATCTTCGTCTTCGGCGGCTTCGCACTATGGGCCGATTCACTTGGCCGTCTGGAGCAGATCGAAAGCTACGCCCCTGACCGTCAGGTCAGATTTGGAAGTTTAAACTACACGGCTGACATCCGCGGGGACTTGATCTTCGACGGATTCGAGCCACTGCCGAGGGCGCCACACTGTCATGACGGGCATGATCTAACTCTGCCACTGAACGGTGCCCTGGAGGCCGCACCCGCACCGGCTCCGACCCTTAGTTCGGAGCCAACTGCGCCGATCGAGGATGGGCGGTTGGACGCCACCTCGGGGGCTGCGATCCAAACGGCGATTGAGCCGAACACCAGCCCCGTACTCTGCGAGGCTTGTGACTCCAAGGAGCCGGACTCCTCTCCGGACTCCAAACCCTCCGCGCCCCTGCCAGTCGAATCCGATTGGGCGCCGATCATGGAGTTCACTACCGTAGACATCTTTCAGCACTCGCCTTTCGGCGATATCCTGAAGTCACTGACGTCTCTCTCTTTATCAGGAGAGCCCTGGCCGGACTACGGTCAGCAAGGTTGGGGTGCGGACGATGAAGAAATTCAAAGCCCACCCACCACCCACTTTGTAGCCACTGTCGATGATTTAACCGACATGCTCGACTTTGACTCCGAAGACATCGACGGTATGGACGCCGATGAAGGTGACAATGAAGAACCAGCGCCTGTTGGGCCCTGGAACGCCACCTCGTCATATGACGTATACACGGTGGACGCACCAAAAGATGACGACGAGGAGCAGAAGGACGCACCGAAGGCCTATTCCCTCGAAAAGCAGTCAAAACGGCGACGCAAGCGCCGGCCCAAATCCCGCCTCGACAGAAATAGCGATCACACAGAGCCAGCGCTGGAGTAGGGAGAACCGCTGCCGGACAATGGCATTCCGGATATTCAAACCGAACAAACAAATCCCATCAGGGATAATGGTTCGGACGACATAACGCCGGACAGGCACCCGGAGCATCGGAATGCCCGCGAAAGGCTCGTTGCCACCGCAAGGAGCCTTAAAAAGCAGAAGCGAAGGCTCAAGGCCGCGCAAAACAAACTCCAATTCAGATGGAGTAAAATACTTAATACAGCAGCAATGTACAACAACGATCGCCCCTGAAAGAGCTACCCAAAGCGGAAGCCGCTACCCGAATTCGATGAGGACGCCTCCGACCCCCCACAACCAAATATCAAAGCAACCACCTGGTCGGATAGACGACCCCTCTATCAACACAGATGGCATAAAATGCCGCTCACAATACAACACGCGACCCATGCGAGGGCTCGCACCCAAAGGATGGCGCAACAAGATCCATCTATGGACCACGCAAGCGCGCCCCAGCATACAATGCAACACAACAAGCATCAGAGCAACGCGGTACACCCAGTTACAGGGGCGCCGCACACCCCCTATGTTTCACCCACGAGGTGCTGGACCATGAATTTCCAAAGGGATTCAAGCCCGTAAACATAGAGGCATACAATGGGACAACAGACCCTGGGGTTTGGATTGAGGACTATATCCTTCATATCCATATGGCTCGAGGAGATGATCTCCATGCCATCAAATACTTACCCCTCAAGCTCAAAGGGCCATCTTGTCACTGGCTCAAAGGCCTCCCCGAAAGCTCCATTGGAAGTTGGGAAGAGCTCGAAGACGCCTTTCGGGCAAATTTTCAAGGAACTTATGTCCGACCTGTGGATGCGGATGATTTGAGTCATATAACTCAACAGCCCGGAGAGTCAGCCCGAAAGCTTTGGAACAGGTTTCTCACTAAAAAGAACCAGATTGTCGATTGTCCGGACGCAGAAGCCTTGGCAGCTTTCAAGCATAGCGTCCGTGACGAATGGCTCGCCAGACACCTCGGCCAAAATAAGCCGAGAACGATGGCCGCATTAACAAACCTCATGACCCGCTTTTGCGCGGGTGAGGACAGCTGGCTAGCCAGATGCAACACCAGCGACCCCACTACATCTGAAGTTAGAGATGGAAACGGGAAATCACGGTGCAACAGCAATAGCAAACGCCAGAATAAAGAAGACATCACGAAGGGCATGGCAGTAAATGCCGGATTCAAAAGCTCCCGGCCAGGACAAAAGCCGCCCACTAAAGGCACCAGGGATGAACTGTCCAGCCTCAACAAAATTCTGGACCAGGTATGTCAGATACATAGTACCCCTAGCAAGCCCGCTAATCATACCCACAGAGAATGTTGGGTCTTCAAGCAGTCCAGCAAGCTCAACGCCATACACAAGGGGGAGGACACACCAAGTGAAGACGAGGACGAGCCTCCCAAGCAAGACTCTAGGGAACAAAAGAAATTCCCACCATAAGTCAAAATAGTAAACGTACTACACATGATCAAGGGAAAAAACAATGCGGCACCCCCAGGAAAATATACCCAAGTGCCTGTCACCGCGAAGTCCAGCCAATGGTCATCTCAACCGGTCATTTTTGACCATCACGATTACTCAGCAAGTATCCGACACAAAGGATGCGCTGCCCTGGTATTAGACCCAGTAATTGGAGGATATCACTTCACACGAGTCTTGATGGACGGCGGCAGCAGCCTAAACCTAATATACTAGGATACAATCAGCGGGATGGGGTTTGACCCAACACAAATTCGCCATAGCAATACTACCTTTAAAGGAGTAACGCCAGGCCCAGGGGCTCGTTGTACGGGCTCCCTCCTACTACAAGTTATATTCGGCTCCCCCGATAACTTTCGTAGCGAGCATTTAACCTTCCACATCGCTCCGTTCCAAAGTGGCTATCAAGCACTGCTCGGGCGCGAAGCTTTCGCTCGCTTTCACGCAATACCACACTACGCCTCCCTCACACACAAGATGCCCGGTCCACGCGGCATCATTTCAGTGCACGGAAATGTCAAGCGATCTCTGCGCGCCGAAGAGAGTGAGGCTGCCTTGGCAGCCACACACTAAAGGCGCCCGGACTAGCCAAAGCGCCCCATAGGTCGTCAAGACCTCATACACAACTAATCAAGTCCGGCGCCACTACTTATACCGAATAAATGGTCACACCCCTATTCATCAATACAAGGGGCTCAACGCGCGCAGACATGTGGCCATTCCTCCTCATCTTGAATTATGCATAGTTTCTTTAACTATCTTTTTTGCACGACAACCTTTTTCACCTAAATTCCTCTCTTTTACAGATGATCATCGTGCCACACCCATCCAGGATACGACACAACGGAGACACAGGCGCAGACGTGCAGCAGGGACCCGCTCCAAGCATTCTTTTTAGATTAAGACCCTGCGTAAACCTTTTTTACTGTCTCTTGTTGATACATATCTGAAGGAAATATGCCCTAGAGGCAATAATAAAGTTATTATTTATTTCCTTATACCATGATAAATGTTTATTATTCATGCTAGAATTGTATTAACCGGAAACATAATACATGTGTGAATACATAGACAAACAGAGTGTCACTAGTATGCCTGTACTTGACTAGCTCGTTAATCAAAGATGGTTATGTTTCCTAACCATGGACAAAGAGTTGTTATTTGATTAGCGGGATCACATCATTAGGTGAATGATCTGATTGACATGACCCATTCCATTAGCTTAGCACCCGATCGTTTAGTATGTTGCTATTGCTTTCTTCATGACTTATACATGTTCCTATGACTATGAGATTATGCAACTCCCGTTTGCCGGAGGAACACTTTGTGTGCTACCAAACGTCACAACGTAACTGGGTGATTATAAAGGAGCTCTACAGGTGTCTCCAAAGGTACATGTTGGGTTGGCGTATTTCGAGATTAGGATTTGTCACTCCGATTGTCGGAGAGG
Organism: Triticum urartu; assembly: GCF_003073215.2. Lineage (NCBI taxonomy): Eukaryota > Viridiplantae > Streptophyta > Magnoliopsida > Poales > Poaceae > Triticum > Triticum urartu. The sequence continues at coordinate 333,244,366 of NC_053023.1, read as the reverse complement.
TATCTCTGGGCCCTCTCGGTAATGCACATCACATAAGCCTTGCAAGCATTGCAACTAATGAGTTAGTTGTGAGATGATGTATTACGGAACGAGTAAAGAGACTTGCCGGTAACGAGATTGAACTAGGTATTGGATACCGACGATCGAATCTCGGGCAAGTAACATACCGGTGACAAAGGGAACAACGTATGTTGTTATGCGGTCTGACCGATAAAGATCTTCGTAGAATATGTAGGAGCCAATATGAGCATCCAGGTTCCGCTATTGTTATTGACCAGAGACATGTCTCGGTCATGTCTACATTGTTCTCGAACCGTAGGGTCCGCACGCTTAAGGTTTCGATGATAGTTATATTATGAGTTTATGAGTTTTGATGTACCGAAGGAGTTCGGAGTCCCGGATGAGATCGGGGACATGACGAGGAGTCTCGAAATGGTCGAGACGTAAAGATCGATATATTGGATGACTATATTCGGACATCGGAAAGGTTCCGAGTGATTCGGGTATTTTTCGGAGTACCGGGTAGTTACGGGAGAAGCAATGGGCCTTGATGGGCTTTAGTGGGAAGAGGAGAAAGGGCCAAGGGGCTGCTGCGCCCCCCCTCCCCTCTGGTCCGAATTGGACTAGGGAAAAGGGGGCCGGCCACCTTTCCTTCTCCTCCACTTCCTTCTCCCTTCCTCCCCTCTTGGTGGACTCCTACTAGGACTTGGAGTCCTAGTAGGACTCCACATCCTGGCCGCACCAATTGCCTTGGCCGGCCTCCTCCTCCTCCATCCTTTATATACTGAGGCAAGGGCCACCCCATGAACACAAGTTGATCTTCGTGATCGTTCCTTAGCCGTGTGCGGTGCCCCCCTCCACCATATTTCACCTCGGTCATATTGTAGCGGTGCTTAGACGAAGCCCTGTGACGGTAGAACATCAAGATCGTCACCACGCCGTCGTGCTGACGGAACTCCTCCCCGACGCTTTGCTGGATCGGAGCCCGGGGATCGTCATCGAGCTGAACATGTGCCAAGAACTCGGAGGTGCCGGAGTAACGGTACTTGGATCGGTCGGATCGTGAAGACGTACGACTACATCAACCGCGTTGTCACAACGCTTCCGCTGTCGGTCTACAAGGGTACGTAGATCACACTCTCCCCTCTCGTTGCTATGCATCACCATGATCTTGCGTGTGCGTAGGAATTTTTTTGAAATTACTACGTTTCCCAATAGTGGCATCCGAGCCTAGGTTTTATGTGTTGATGTTATATGCACGAGTAGAACACAAGTGAGTTGTGGGCGATATAATTCATACTTCTTACCAGCATGTCATACTTTGGTTCGGCGGTATTGTTGGACGAAGCGGCCCGGACCGACATTACGCGTACGCTTACGCGAGACCGGTTCTCTCGACGTGCTTTGCACAAAGGTGGCTAGCGGGTGACAGTTTCTCCAACTTTAGTTGAACCAAGTGTGGCTACGCTCGGTCCTTGCGAAGGTTAAAACAACACCAACTTGACAAACTATCGTTGTGGTTTTGATGCGTAGGTAAGATTGGTTCTTGCTTAAGCCCGTAGCAGCCACGTAAAACTTGCAACAACAAAGTAGAGGACGTCTAACTTGTTTTTGCAGGGCATGTTGTGATGTGATATGGTCAAGACATGATGCTAAATTTTATTGTATGAGATGATCATGTTTTGTAACCGAGTTATCGGCAACTGGCAGGAGCCATATGGTTGTCGCTTTATTGTATGCAATGCAATCGCGCTGTAATGCTTTACTTTATCACTAAGAAGTAGCGATAGTCGTGGAAGCATAAGATTGGCGAGACGACAACGATGCTACGATGGAGATCAAGGTGTCGCGCCGGTGACGATGGTGATCATGGCGGTGCTTCGAAGATGGAGATCACAAGCACAAGATGATGGTGGCCATATCATATCACTTATATTGATTGCATGTGATGTTTATCTTTTATGCATCTTATCTTGCTTTGATTGACGGTAGCATTATAAGATGATCTCTCACTAATTATCAAGAAGTGTTCTCCCTGAGTATGCACCATTGAAAAAGTTCTTCGTGCTGAGACACCACGTGATGATCGGGTGTGATAGGCTCTACGTTCAAATACAACGGGTGCAAAACAGTTGCACACACAGAATACTCAGGTTATACTTGACGAGCCAAGCATATACAGATATGGCCTCGGAACACGGAGACCGAAAGGTCAAGCGCGAATCATATAGCAGATATGATCAACATAGCGATGTTCACCAATGAAACTACTCCATCTCACGTGATGATCGGACATGGTTTAGTTGATTTGGATCACGTAATCACTTAGAGGATTAGAGGGATGTCTATCTAAGTGGGAGTTCTTAAGTAATATGATTAATTGAACTTAAATTTATCATGAACTTAGTCCTGGTAGTATTTTGCAAATTATGTTGTAGATCAATAGCTCGCGTTGTTGCTTCCCTGTGTTTATTTTGATATGTTCCTAGAGAAAATTGTGTTGAAAGATGTTAGTAGAAATGATGCGGATTGGATCCGTGATCTGAGGTTTATCCTCATTGCTGCACAGAAGAATTATGTCCTTGATTCACCGCTAGGTGACGGACCTATTGCAGGAGCAGATGCAGACGTTATGAATGTTTGGCTAGCTCAATATGATGACTACTTGATAGTTTAGTGCACCATGCTTAATGGCTTAGAATCGGGACTTCAAAGATGTTTTGAACGTCATGGAGCATATGAGATGTTCCAGGAGTTGAAGTTAATATTTCAAGCAAATACCCGAGTTGAGAGATATGAAGTCTCCAACAAGTCCTATAGCTAAAAGATGGAGAGGAGAATCGCTCAACTAGTGAGCATGTGCTCAGATTGTCTGGGTACTACAATCGCTTGAATCAAGTGGGAGTTAATCTTCCAGATAAGATAGTGATTGACAGAATTCTCTAGTCACCATCACCAAGTTAGTAGAACTTCGTGATAAACTATGATATGCAAGCGATAACAAAAACGATTCCCAAGCTCTTCGCAAGAAGAACAGCAAGTGTTGATGGTAGACAAGACCACTAGTTTCAAGAAAAGGGCAGAGGGAAGAAGGGGAACTTCAAGAAGAACAGCAAGCAAGTTGTTGCTCAAGTGAAGAAGCCCAAGTCTGGTCCTAAGCCTGGGACTAAGTGTTTCTACTGCAAAGGGATTGGTCACTGGAAGCGGAACTACCCCAAGTGATTGGCAGATAAGAAGGATGGCAAAGTGAACATAAGTATATTTGATATACATGTTATTGATGTGTACTTTACTAGTGTTTATAGCAACCCCTCAGTATTTGATACTAGTTCAGTTGCTAAGATTAGTAACTCGAAACGGGAGTTGTAGAATAAACAGAGACTAGTTAAGGGTGAAGTGACGATGTGTGTTGGAAGTGGTTCCAAGATTGATATGATCATCATCGCACACTCCCTATACTTTCGGGATTAGTGTTGAACCTGAATAAGTGTTATTTGGTGTTTGCGTTGAGCATGAATATGATTAGATCATGTTTATTGTAATACGGTTATTCATTTAAGCAAGAGAATAAATTGTTGTTCTGTTTACATGAATAAAACCTTATATGGTTACACACCCAATGAAAATAGTTCGTTGGATCTCGATCGTAGTGATACACATAACCATAATATTGAAACCAAAAGATGCAAAGTTAATAATGATAGTGCAACTTATTTGTAGCACTGCCGTTTAGGTCATATTGGTGTAAAGCGCATGAAGAAACTCCATACTGATGGGCTTTTGGAATCACTTGATTATGAATCAGTTGATGCTTGCGAACCATGCCTCATGGGCAAGATGACTAAGACTCTGTTCTTCGGAACTATGGAGCGAGCAACTGACTTATTGGAAATAAATACATACTGATGTATGCGATCCGATGAGTGTTAAGGCTCGCGGAGGGTATCATTATTTTCTGACCTTCATAAGATGATTTGAGCAGATATGGGTATATCTACTTGATGAAACATAAATCTGAAACATTTGAAAAGTTCAAAGAATTTCAGAGTGAAGTGGAAAATCATCATGACAAGAAAATAAGGTTTCTATGATCTGATCACGGAGACTAATATTTGAGTTACGAGTTTGGTCTTCAATTAAAACAATGTGGAATAGTTTCACAAATTCATGCCACCTGGAACACCACAACATAATGGTGTGTCCGAACGTCATAAACGTACTTTATTGGATATAGTACAATCTATGATGCTTCTTAGCGATTTACCACTATCGTTTTGGGTTATGCATTAGAGACAGTTGCATTCACGTTAAATAGGGCACCATCTAAATCCGTTGAGACGACACTATATGAACTGTGGTTTGGCAAGAAACCAAAGTTGTCGTTTCTTAAAGTTTGGGGTTGCAATGCTTATGTGAAAAAGTTTCATCTTGATAAGCTCAAACCCAAATCAGAAAAGTGTGTCTTCATATGATACCCGAAAAGTTACTGTTGGGTACACCTTCTATCACAGATCCGAAGGCAAGACATTCGTTGCTAAGAATGGATCCTTTCTAGAGAAGGAGGTTCTCTCGAAAGAAGTGAGTGGGAGGAAAGTAGAACTTGATAAGGTAATTGTACCTTCTCCCTTATTGGAAAGTAGTTCATCACAGAAATCTGTTCCTGTGACTACTACACCAATTAGTGAGGAAGCTAATGATGATTATCATGTAACTTCAGATCAAGTTACTACCGAATCTCGTAGGTAAACCAGAGTGAGATCCGCACCAGAGTGGTACGGTAATCCTGTTCTGGAGGTCATGCTACTTGACCATGACGAACCTACGAACTATGAAGAAGCGATGGTGAGCCCAGATTCCGCAAAATGGCTTGAAGCCATGAAATCTAAGATGGGATCCATGTATGAGAACAAAGTATGGACTTTGGTTGACTTGCCCACTAATCGGCAAGCAATTGAGAATAAATGGATCTTCAAGAGGAAGACGGACGCTGATAGTAGTGTTTCTATCTACAAAGCTAGAATTGTTGCAAAAGGTTTTCGACAAGTTCAAGGGGTTGACTACGATGAGACCTTCTCACCCGTAGCGATGCTTAAGTCTGTCCGAATCATGTTAGCAATTGCCGCATTTGATGATTATGAAATTTGGCAAATGGATGTCAAAACTGCATTCCTGAATGGATTTCTGGAAGAAGAGTTGTATATGATGCAGCCGGAAGGTTTTGTCGATCCAAAAGGAGCTAACAAAGTGTGCAAGCTCCAGCGATCCATTTATGGACTGGTGCAAGCCACTCGGAGTTGGAATAAACGCTTTGATAGTATGATCAAAGCATATAGTTTTATACAGACTTGCGGTGAAGCCTGTATTTACAAGAAAGTGAGTGGGAGCACTACAGCATTTCTGATAAGTATATGTGAATGACATATTGTTGATCGGAAATAATGTAGAATTATTCTGCAAAGCATAAAGGAGTGTTCGAAAGGAGTTTTCTCAAAGAAAGACCTCGGTGAAGCTACTTACATATTGAGCATCAAGATCTATAGAGATAGATCAAGACGCTTGATAAGTTTTTTCAATGAGTACATACCTTGACAAGATTTTGAAGTAGTTCAAAATGGAATAGTCAAAGAAAGAGTTCTTGCCTGTGTTACAAGGTGTGAAATTGATTAAGACTCAAAGCCCGACCACGGCAGAAGATAGAAAGAGAATGAAAGTCATTCCCTATGCCTCAGCCATAGGTTCTATAAAGTATGCCATGCTGTGTACCAGATCTATTGTATACCCTACACTGTGTTTAGCAAGGGAGTACAATAGTGATCTAGGAGTAGATCACTGGACAGCGGTCAAAATTATCCTTAGTGGAATAAGGATATGTTTCTCGATTATGGAGGTGACAAAAAGGTTCGTCGTAAAGAGTTACGTCGATGCAAGTTTTGACACTAATCCAGATGACTCTAAGTCTCAATCTGGATACATATTGAAAGTGGGAGCAATTAGCTAGAGTAGCTCTGTGCAGAGCAATGTTGACATAGAAATTTGCAAAATACATACGGATCTGAATGTGGCAGACCCATTGACTAAACTTCTCTCACAAGCAAAACATGATCACATCTTAGTACTCTTTGGGTGTTAATCACATAGAGATGTGAACTAGGTTATTGACTCTAGTAAACCCTTTGAGTGTTGGTCACATGATGATGTGAACTATGGGTGTTAATCACATGATGATGTGAACTATTGATGTTAAATCACATGGCGATGTGATCTAGATTATTGACTCTAGTGCAAGTGGGAGACTGAAGGAAATATGCCCTAGAGGCAATAATAAAGTTATTATTTATTTCCTTATACCATGATAAATGTTTATTATTCATGCTAGAATTGTATTAATCGGAAACATAATACATGTGTGAATACATAGACAAACAGAGTGTCACTAGTATGCCTCTACTTGACTAGCTCGTTAATCAAAGATGGTTATGTTTCCTAACCATGGACAAAGAGTTGTTATTTGATTAAGGGGATCACATCATTAGGTGAATGATCTGATTGACATGACCCATTCCATTAGCTTAGCACCCGATCGTTTAGTATGTTGTTATTGCTTTCTTCATGACTTATACATGTTCCTAAGACTATGAGATTATGCAACTCCCGTTTGCCAGAGGAACACTTTGTGTGCTACCAAACGTCACAACGTAACTGGGTGGTTATAAAGGAGCTCTACAGGTGTCTCCAAAGGTACATGTTGGGTTGGCGTATTTCGAGATTAGGATTTGTCACTCCGATTGTCGGAGAGGTATCTCTGGGCCCTCTCGGTAATGCACATCACATAAGCCTTGCAAGCATTATGACTAATGAGTTAGTTGTGAGATGATGTATTACGGAACGAGTAAAGAGACTTGCCGGTAACGAGATTGAACTAGGTATTGGATACCGACGATCGAATCTCAGGCAAGTAACATACCGATGACAAAGGGAACAACGTATGTTGTTATGCGGTCTAACCGATAAAGATCTTCGTAGAATATGTAGGAGCCAATATGAGCATCCAGGTTCCGCTAATGGTTATTGACTGGAGACATGTCTCGGTCATGTCTACATTGTTCTCGAACCGTAGGGTCCGCACGCTTAAGGTTTCGATGACAGTTATATTATGAGTTTATGAGTTTTGATGTACCGAAGGAGTTCGGAGTCCCGGATGAGATTGGGTACATGACGAGGAGTCTCGAAATGGTCGAGACGTAAAGATCGATATATTGGACGACTATATTCGGACATCGGAAAGGTTCCGAGTGATTCGGGTATTTTTCGGAGTACCGGGTAGTTACGGGAGAAGCAATGGGCCTTGATGGGCTTTAGTGTGAAGAGGAGAAAGGGCCAAGGGGCTGCTGCGCCCCCCCTCCACTCTGATCCGAATTGGACTAGGGAAAAGGGGGCCGGCCACCTTTCCTTCTCCTCCACTTCCTTCTCCCTTCCTCCCCTCTTGGTGGACTCCTACTAGGACTTGGAGTCCTAGTAGGACTCCACATCCTGGCCGCACCAATTGCCTTGGCCGGCCTCCTCCTCCTCCATCCTTTATATACTGAGGCAAGGGGCACCCCATGAACACAAGTTCATCTTCGTGATCATTCCTTAGCCGTGTGCGGTGCCCCCCTCCACCATATTCCACGTCGGTCATATTGTAGCGGTGCTTAGGCGAAGCCCTGCGACGGTAGAACATCAAGATCGTAACCACGCCGTCGTGCTGACGGAACTCTGCCCCGACGCTTTGCTGGATCGGAGCCCGGGGATCGTCATCGAGCTAAACGTGTGCCAAGAACTCAGAGGTTCCGGAGTAACGGTGCTTGGATCGGTCGGATCGTGAAGACGTACGACTACATCAACCGCGTTGTCACAACGCTTCCGCTGTCGGTCTACAAGGGTACGTAGATCACACTCTCCCCTCTCGTTGCTATGCATCACCATGATCTTGCGTGTGTGTAGGAAATTTTTTGAAATTACTACGTTTCCCAACAATATCCACCATTGAGAAGGATGCTCACGTCTTGGCATGTGGCCATGCTAGACCAATGCACGTACCTGGACATAAGGGGCTTCTTACGAAGGCCATTATTTAGGCCCGGTGTATACCACAAAGACCGAATACCTTAGGGAGTGTTCGGCGTGGCGAGTTTGGCCCTATATGCATCAGCACCGAATCATTGTCTTTGGTCAAATGTTGGGTTTGCCCGGCTCCTGTGTTTTGGTGCCTTACGTTCCGCTTTACCGGCTAAGGTAGCACCAGGAGAACTACTGCGATTGTGCCCTGGTTCATCCAGACGAGCACCTCAGTAAAGAAAGCCGAAAACTGACTGTCATGATCTAGCGCGAGACTGGTCAACCACTCGATGACCCATGGGAATGTTAGAATTCCCCCGCCTTAACGAAGGGCCGCTTTCCGGCTAGGCATATACACACCCCGGGATCAGGAGAGTGCAGAGCCACTAGGGGCTATCTAGTAGCCCCACTGTCAAACTCCTATGGCTAAGTGAAAGTGTTAAAGCATCATAGTCCGGTTGCCTCACTCGCTCCGCTATCACCTCCTTAATAGGACCAAGACGTTGGGTTAAGTGTGAACGCGTGTTTTTGTGAACACCTCTGCATTATATGCATGGGGGTTGAAGCCGACGACTGCAATCTTTTAGGTTATACACATGTATACATAAATGGCCGCCCAGGAGGCATCACAATACTTTCAGGCAAATGTATAAAAGTAGCCTTATGAAAATTTATACAAGCATTTCGCTTACAATGAGATTACATGTCACTCAAACATAATATTTTTTGAGCACTAGGTCTCTATCAAACGAGCACCCTCAAGAACTTCCTCAAAGTAGTGCTCAGCAGCCCTTCAACCTATGGCCGAATCCTGCGCTGCAACAGTGGTAACATCCATCTCTGCCCAGTATGCTTTAGCACGGGCAAAGGCCATTCGTGCGCCTTCTATGCACGCCGACCTCTTCATCGCATTTATGCGCGGCACCACGTCAAGGAACTGCTGCACCAAGCTGAAATAGCTGCTCGGTTTTGACCTTTCCGGCCATAGCTGATCCACAACAGACCTCATGGAGAGTCCGGACAACCTATTTAGTTCGGCCCATCCGGCTAATTGGTCCGTCAATGAAAGCGGACGCTCAGGAGAAAGGAATTGTTTCCAAAACAACTGGTCTACTTCACGGTCCATCTGCCTCTGGAAGTACTTGGTCGCATCGGCAGCGCTCGCCGCCAAATCCATATACACATCTTCCGAACTCCACAGCCGATCCAGTGGGGCATACCGTGGATCTCTGAACTTCCTCTGCAGCATAAAGGATTTCCCGGCTACAATATCCCCGGCTTCCCGCAGCTCCTCCTTCTTTACCCTCATTGCAGAGCGAAGGTCTTTTCCTGTTGCAGCAGCCTTCTCAAGGTCCGATGCCTTCGCCTGGTTTTCCTTTTCAAGAGCCCGACAACGGTCGACGGCGGCTTTTAATTCTACGGCCATATTGGCCATCTTATCCCGGCTCTCTCCATGCGCGGCCTTCTCGGCTCGCAACTCTTCGGCCGCCTTCAAAGTAGCCGCATTACCCAATCTCGCTTGTTCCTTGGCTCGGGCAAGTTCCGCCCGCAAGGCTTCAACAGTGGCAGCTCCATCTGCAGTCATAAAATGTTAAATATACTGGCTTCATGCCGCTCTTACTATGCAGCGTTTACCAGATAATAACACCTACCCTGCGCCTTGTCAAGCCTCTTGTTAACAAGCTCGATGTCGGCGTCTACCGCATCCAACTGCCGTTTTAAATGGGCAAACTCGCTAGTCCGGCTAGCCACCGGAGCTTCCATCACCTGCACATAAAGGCAGTATGGTTATTACCTGGGAATATGATCCTCTGTTCATCGTCGTTAACGACGACGACCAGAGTCTCAGGGGCTACTATCTACACAGGGCACACCTAGTATGTGCAAGACGATCATACATTATTTTACGTACCTCAAAGCCTGTCAGTAGACTCATAAAAGCTTTATGCAATCCGCTTTCGGCTGATGAGATTATCTCCATCACCGTATTCATCAGCACACGGTGTTCATCTAAGATGGCCGCTCGCCCCACCAACTCCCTCAGAATATCCGATCACACACTAGACGGTGCCGGACTCTTTTTGTCTGCTCTCTTCGGGAGCCGGACACTGGGAGCTTTGGGGGTCGACGGGATTATCTTCTGGCCTCGCCGGAATCAGAGAGGCCCTCCGCGACGACACTTCAGGGTCGCCCGCTTCCGGAGCGGAGGAGTCCGGAGGAGGCGTTTCGCTCTCCATCATCTCCGGAAGAAGATCCCCTGAAGACGAGCTCATTTGAGAGGGGCTAAGGCCCGAACGGCAAAGATATATGCGGTGGTTATTTTCTCAGAAGAAATGATGGCATATCTATACTATTAAGATATTTTGGGTCACTTACGACTCGTGGGAGGATCGTTCCCCCCGCGGACTTTGTGCTGCAACCGCAACCCCCGGGGCAGGACCCTCTGTGGGAAACTTCTTCTCCCGTTTGGAAGCTTTGGCTTCCGAATCCCCAGACCCAATCCTTTTCCTCTTCTGGTCATCTTCCTTCATGAGGACACTCGCTCCCTCGGCTAGTGTGGGCAGCGTTGGGGGCCCGTGTCCAATACCGGATTTTCTAAACCCTCAGGGAGGGGTCCGAGCACCGAATCAATTTCACCTTCGTTAGCCAGTCCTGGTCAAGAAGCAAACTCTCATAAATGACTTCGCATCAAAGGAGAGGTAGAATGCTCGGTCGGAAGATGCCTTACCTGTTCGGCGGCGCGGTTGCTGCTCAGGCCCACGTTCTCGGTGATTTCCGGACACTCCACTTGAGGTCCGAAGAACGACTTGTACATCTCCTCGTGCGTTAGGCCAAGGAAATTTTGAATGGCGCGCGGTCTCTCGGGATTGAACTCCCACAAGCGAAGAGGCCGGCGTTTGCAAGGCTGGACTTGACGAACCAGCATAACTTGTGTTACCACAACCAAACTGAAATATCCGTTAAGGAGATCTTGAATGCGGCTTTGCAGTATAGGCACGTCCTTGGCCGGACTCCAGCTCAATCCTCTGCTAATCCATAACATCAGTTGTGGTGGAGGGCCCGGGCGGAAAACAGGGGCGGCCACCCACTTGGCACTTCTAGGAGCTGTGATGTAGAACCACTTCTGTTGCCACAATTCAGATACCTCTGGAATGGAACCTTTGGTCCATGCAGCTCCCGTCATCTTGCGTATTGAGGCACCTCCACACGCCGCATGTTGCCCCTCGATCATCTTCGGCTTTACTTCAAAGGTCTTGAGCCATAGGCCAAAGTGAGGGGTAACCCGGAGGAAGGCCTCGCACACAACAATAAATGTCATGATATGAAGAAAGGAGTCTGGAGCAAGATCATGGAAATCTAGCCCATAGTAAAACATCAAGCCCCTGACAAAAGGATTCAATGGAAGGCCTAGGCCTCGGAGGAAGTGGGAGACGAACACGACGCTCTCGTTGGGTTCGGGGGAGGGGACGGCCTGCCCCCGGGGAGGCAGCCGATGCAGAATCTCGGCGGTCAGATATCTGGCCTCCCTCAACTTTTTGACGTCTTCTTCCGTGACGAAGGAAGGCACCCATCGGCCTTGAAGGCTAGATCCGGACATGACTGAAGGTTCGGAGCACCTGACCTGAACTTTGGGCGTTTGAGCTTGAGGTGGGGGAAGGATTCGATTGAGCACGGGAGGGAAAAATAAAAGGCCTCGTCCCTTTATAAAGAGGGTGAATATCGAGCGTCCTCTCCATGTCCGTTTGGACTTGCCTATAATCTAGGAGTCCTAGAAGCGGTTGGGTTACCCATGCCCGTATTGATGAGAATCCCGGAATAAGGGGACACGATCTCTGCTTTGACAAGACGTGCCAAGGAAACCACCTCGCACGATGCGCTAAGGTGGGATAATGAAAATGACTCGGATAAAGGCTTGGTTGTGGTGTGTCGCACTACGGAATACGTCAGCTGATTAGATTTGTGTAAATATTATTCTCTCTATGGCAATATGTGGAAAACTTTTTTTGCAGAGCCGGACACTATCTTTGTGTTTAAAATCTTCTATGAAGTATTTGGAGGAGGAACCTGCCTTGCAATGCCGAAGACAATTTGCGCGCCGGACTCGTCATCATTGAAGCCTGGTTCAGGGGCTACTGAGGGAGTCCTGGATTAGGGGGTGTTCCGATAGCCGAATTATACCTTCAGCCGGACTCCTGGACTATGACGATACAAGATTGAAGACTCCGTCCCGTGTCCGGAAGGGACTTTCCTCGGCGTGGAAGGCAAGCTTGGCGATACGGACGATCAGATCTCCTACCATTGTAACCGACTCTATGTAACCCTAACCCTCTCTGGTGTCTATATAAACCGGAGGGTTTTAGTCCGTAGGACAACACACACATCAACAATCATACCATAGGCTAGCTTCTAGGGTTTAGCCTCTCTGATCTCGTGGTAGATCTACTCTTGTACTACCTATATCATCAATATTAATCAAGCAGGACGTAGGGTTTTACCTCCATCGAGAGGGCCCAAACCTGGGTAAAACTTCGTGTCCCTTGCCTCCTGTTACCATCCGGCCTAGACGCACAGTTCGGGACACCCTACCCGAGATCCGCCGGTTTTGACACCGACACACATCTTTAGGGGGAGCCTTTTGTTACTTATGAAGACAATGCCTTAATCCTTAAACTTTCACATACTTTTATCCCCGTTGAAAATTTCAACTAGTTTGTCATGAATCACCAAAAAGGGGGAGATTGTAAGTGCATCTAGTGCCACTCCTAGTTGGTTTTGGAGTATTAACGACAAACTTGGTTGAGGGACTAATGTGTTTGTGAGAATTGCAGAATAACACAGGTAGTAGTCCCATATTGATTCGGTTTACCTATCAGAGATGGCCCCTAAAAATGTGTGAAGACATTGAAGACAATGGTGGGCTGTGAAGATATTCAGAGTGAAGATTATGACATGAAAAGACATTCACATGAAGACTATGGAGTGTGAAGACATAGTTGTTTCGTAGTTTCCGTTTCTTCTTTGTTGAGTTATAGGAACCACCGTACTATTAAGTGGGGTCCAAGTGAACAAAGTCAAAGTAACTGATGTGATGCTCAACCAAATCATATGTCTTCGAGTGAAGACAATGAGAGAAAATCTTATCCAGAGCTGGATGAGTCAGCTTTACTTGTAGCCCGAGTCAAGCTGCCGCGTGTGTTTGAAATCTGACCGTTGGACACGTGTCAGTTCCTTAGTTACCCAGGGTCATTTTAGAAAAATCGGTGTCGGTGTCAAAACCGGCGGATCTCGAGTAGGGGGTCCCAAACTGTGCGTCTAGGCCGGATGGTAATAGGAGGCAGGGGACACAAAGTTTTACCCAGGTTCGGGCCCTCTTAATGGAGGTAAAACCCTACGTCCCGCTTGATTAATATTGATGATATGGGTAGTACAAGAGTAGATCTACCACGAGATCAGAGAGGCTAAACCCTAGAAGCTAGCGTATGGTATGATTGTATGTTGTGATTGTTGTCCTACGGACTAAAACCCTTCGGTTTATATTGACACCGGAGAGGGTTAGGGTTACACAAGGTCGGTTACAAAGGAGGAGATATCCATATACGTATCGCCTAGCTTGCCTTCCACGCCAAGTAGAGTCCCATCCGGACACGAGACGAAGTCTTCAATCTTGTATCTTCATAGTCTAACAGTCCGGCCAATGGAAATAGTCCGGCTGTCCGGAGACCCCCTAATCCAGGACTCCCTCAGTGGCCCCTGAACCAGGCTTCAATGACGATGAGTCTGGCGCACGGTATTGTCTTCAGCATTGCAAGGCGGGTTCCTTCTCTGAATACATCACAGAAGAATTTGAATACGAGGATAGTGTCCGGCCCTGTAAAATAAGTTCCACATTCCACCGCAAAGAGAACAATTTTTGCGCAGATCTAATTTGCTGGCTTGTTTTGGTAGCATGACGTTATGTCATGGCCCGGTGATTATTCGAACCGTTTATTTTAACCAGCCCCACACATAACGCGAGGCGGTTTCTTGACACGTCTTGCCGAAGCGGAGATCTTGTTCCCTCAATTATGGTATTATCATTAATGCGGTCGTGGGTAACCCAACCATGTCTAGGACTCCTAGATTATAGGCAAGTCCCAAATGGCTACGGAGAGGATGCTTGATATTCACCCCCTTTATAAGGGGACAAGGTTTTCGCTTTTGCCCTCTTGTGCTCAATCAAACCCTTCACTCGCCTCGAGTTCTAACACCCAAAGCCCAGGTTAGGTGCTCCGGATCTTCAACCATGTCCGGATCCAGCCTTCAAGGTCGATGGACGCCCTCCTCCGTTACGGAAGAGGACATTAATAAGTTGAGGGAGGCCAGATACCTGACCACCGAGGTTTCGCATCGGCTGCCTGCTCGAGGGCAGATTGTCCCTACTCCCGAACCCAACGAGAACGTTGTGTTCGTCTCCCACTTCCTCCGAGGTCTAGGCCTCACTCTGGATCCTTTCGTCAGAGGTTTGATGTTCTATTACGGGCTAGATTTCCACGATCTAGCTCCGGACTCCTTTCTCCACATCTCGACATTTATTGTCGTGTGTGAGGCCTTCCTCCGCGTTACCCCTCACTTCGGCCTGTGGCTCAAGACCTGTGAAGTAAAGCTGAAGATGATTGAGGGGCAACATGCAGCATGCGGAGGTGCATCAATAGGTAGGATGGAAGGAGCTCCATGGCCGAAAGGTTCCTTTCCAGAGGTGTCCGAATTATGGCAACGGGAGTGGTTTTACGTCACGGCTCCCAGAACTGCCAAGTGGGCGGCTGCCCCTGCTTTCCGCTCAGGCCCCCCACCACAACTGATGTCATGGATTAGCAGAGGTCTAAGCTAGGGTCCAGCCAAGGATGTGCCAATACTGCAAAGCCGCATCCGAGATCTATTCGAGGGAGATTTTAATTTGGTTGCGGTAATACAAGTTATGCTGGTTCGTCAAGTCCAGCCTTGCAAACGCCGGCCCCTTCGCTTGTGGGAGTTCAACCCAGAGGGACCACGTGCCATTCAAAGTTTCCTCGGCCTGACGCACGAGGAGATGTACAAGTCATTCTTCGGACCTCAAGTAGAATGTCCGGATATTACCGAGGACGTGGGCCTGAGCAGTAACCGTGCCGCCGAACAAGTAAGAAATCCTCTAGTCGAACACACTGTCTTTTATTCGAAGTTATTTCTGAGAGTTCGCTTTTTGACCAGGACTGGCTAACAAAGGCGAAGATGATTCGGTTTGGCCTCCCTCCCTGAGGGTTTGGAAAATCCGGTATTGGAAAAGATGCTCGAAGTCGCACCTTGCCCGGAGCCCTTGAAGGAAGATACCGGGGGGATAATACAGGCGGGCGCGGGCCCCCATCGCTGCCCGTTCCAACCGAGGGAAAGAGCATCTCCATGAAGGAGGACGACCGGGGGAGAAAAAGGACTGCTTCCGTGGATCCGGAAGCCGAAGCCTCCAAACTGGAGAAGGAGTCTCCCAAAGAGGGTCCTACCTCGGGGGGTGCTTTTGCCGCACAAAGTCCGGCGGGGGATCAGCCCTCCAACGAGTCGTAAGTGATCAAAAATACTTTAATAGTAAAGGTATGCTATCTTTTTTCTCCAAGAAAATAACCACCGCATATATCTTGCAGTTCGGGCCTTGGCCCCTCTCAAATGAGCTCGTCTTCGGGGTATCTTCTTCCAGAGATGATGGAGAGCGAAATGCCTCCCCCGAACTCCTATGCTCCAGAAGCGGGCGACCCCGAAGTGTCGTCACGGAGGGCCTTTCCGTATCCGGTGAGGCCAGAAGATAATCCCGTAGACCCCCGAAGTCCCCAGTGTTCGGCTCCCGAAGAGAGGATACCAAAGAGTCTGGCACCATCTGGTGTGCGGTCGGACGTTCTGAGGGAGTTGGTGAGGCGAGCGACCATCTCAGAAGAACACCGTATGTTGATGGGTACGGTGATGGAGAGAATCTCGTCCGCCGAAAGCGGATTACATGAAGCCTTTATGAGTCTACTGACAGGCTTTGAGGTACGTGAGATAATATGTGATAGTACTGCACATGTTAGGTGTGCCCTGTGTAGATAGTAGCCCCTGAGACTCTGGTTGTCGTCGAGAACGGCGGCGAATAGAGGATCATATTCCCAGGCAATAACCATACTGCCCCTATGTGCAGGTGGTGGAAGCTCCGGTGGCTAGTCGGACTAGTGAGTTTGGCAAATTAAAACGGAAACTGTATGTGGCAGACGCCGACATCGAGCTTGTTAACAAGAGGCTTGACGAGGCACAAGGTAAGTGTTATTATCCAGTGAATGCCACATAGTAAGAGCAGCATGATGCCAGTATCTTTAATATGTTGTGACTGCAGATGGAGCTGCCACCGTAGAAGCCTTGCGGGCAGAACTTGCCCGAGCCAAGGAACAAGCGAGGATTAGTAATGCAGCTGCTTTGAAGGCGCCCGAAGATTTCAAAGCCGAGAAGGCCGCACATTGCGAGAGCCAAGAGAAGATGGCCAAGATGGCCGTAGAATTAAAAGACACTGCCGACCGTTGCCAGGTACTTGAAAAAGAAAACCGAGCGAAGGCAACGGACCTTGAGAAGGCCGCGGCGGTGGACAAAGACACCTGTTCTGCTATGGGAGCGAAGAAGGAGGAGCTGCGGGAAGCCGGGGATATTGCGGCTGGGAAACCCTTCATGTTACGGAGGAAGTTCAGAGATCCACGGTATGCCCCTCTGGATCGGCTGTGGAGTTCGGCATATGCGTATATGGATTTGGCGGCGAGCGCTGCCGATGCGGCCAAGTATTTCCAAGGTCAGATAGATCGTGAAGTGGATACACCCAATGAAGGCAATGGCGACGAGATAGCGGAGGATGACCCCTCCAAGAAGCAACCCAAGCGCCGACGTCAACGGCACCGCTCTAAGTCCCGCCAAAGCAAAAGTGGTGATACCGGCACAGGAGATAATAATACTCCGGACAGTGCCAAAGAGAACAACAATCCCCTCCAGCAAGACTTAGAGGAGGAGGATGAAGGAGCCAGCTCTCCTGAGAGAGCGGCAGATGGAGAGGAAGAGGATGACAATTACACCCCCCCTCCGAAGACGGGGCAAGCCTCGGCGACAATGAATTCGTCGTCCCAGAGGATCCCATCGAACAAGAGCGCTTCAAGCACCGGCTTATGGCCATGGAAAATATCCTAAAGAAAAAGCAGCAGCAGCTTCAAGCTGATCAAGGTCTGCTAGCTGACAAATGGACTGAAGTCCTCGTGGCCGAGGAATATAAACTCGAGCGCCCCTCCAAGAGTTACCCAAGGCGCAGGTTACTACCCCGACTGGAGGAAGAAGCGTATGACACAGCTGATCGGCCACCTCATGGCCGCGATAGAGAGGCATTCCAGCCAAAAGCTCAGCCTCCACCCCAACGCCATTCAAATAAAAAGGCAGGGGGAGATACGCTAGACCTGCGAGACATGTTGGAGGACAAGGCAAATCATTCAAGATCGATCTACGGATCACGAGGGCGCACCACTCTACGAGACGACAAACGTCACACCGGATACAGTAAAAGCAAACCCGGCTGGGCCGAACACAGCGGGCAAGACCCATTCGAGCTGCGTCGAGATATAGCCCAATACAGAGGCGCCACACACCCCTTATGCTTCACAGATGAAGTAATGGAACATCAATTCCCAGAAGGTTTCAAACCTGTAAACATTGAATCATACGACGGCACAACAGATCCCGCAGTATGGATTGAGGACTTCCTCCTCCACATCCACATGGCCCGCGGTGATGACTTACACGCCATCAAATACCTCCCATTAAAGCTCAAAGGACCAGCGCAGCATTGGCTTAACAGCTTGCCAGCGGACTCCATTAGCTGTTCGGAAGATCTGGAAGCCGCATTCCTCGACAACTTTCAGGGCACTTATGTGCGACCACTGGACGCTGATGATTTGAGCCACATAATTCAGTAGCCAGAAGAGTCGGCCAGGCAATTCTGGACTCGATTCCTTACAAAGAAAAATCAAATCGTCGACTGTCCGGATGCGGAGGCCTTAGCGGCTTTCAAGAACAACATCCGAGACGAGTGGCTAGCCCGGCACCTTGGTCAGGAAAAGCCGAAATCTATGGCAGCTCTCACGACGCTCATGACCCGCTCTTGTGCGGGAGAAGACAGCTGGCTGGCTCGCAGTAATAACATATCAAAAAACCATGGTACCTTAGATACCAAGGACGGCAATAGTAGGTCACGTCGCAATAAGCATAAGCGCCGCATTAACAGCGAAAATACTGAGGATACAGCAGTCAATGCCGGATTCAAAGGCTCTAAACCCGGTCAGCGGAAAAAGCCATTCAAACAAAGTACACCGGGTCCGTCCAGCTTGGACCGTATACTCGATCACTCGTGTCAAATACACGGAACCCCAGACAAGCCAGCCAATCACACCAACAGGGATTGTTGGGTGTTTAAGCAGGCCGGCAAGTTAATTGCCGAAAACAAGGACAAGGGGCCGCATAGCGATGACGAGGAGGAACCCTGGCAGCCGCACACTGGAGGACAGAAGAGGTTTCCCCCGCAAGTGCGGACGGTGAACATGATATACGCAACCCACATCCCAAAGAGGGAGCGGAAGCGTGCGCTCAGGGACGTATATGCATTGGAGCCAGTCGCCCCAAAGTTCAACCCTTGGTCCTCCTGCCCGATCACCTTCGATCGCAGGGACCACCCCACTAGTACCCATCATGGCGGATTTGCCGCACTGGTCCTAGACTCAATCATCGACGGATTTCACCTCACTCGAGTCCTTATGGACAGCGGCAGCAGCCTGAACCTGCTTTATCAGGACACAGTGTGCAAAATGGGTATAGACCCCTCAAGGATCAAACCCACAAAAATGACCTTTAAGGGCGTTATTCCAGGCGTAGAGGCCCATTGCACAGGCTCAATTACACTGGAAGTGGTCTTCGGATCCGAAGCGAAGAGTTAATCTTCGATATAGTCCCATTCCGCAGTGGTTATCACACGCTGCTCGGGCGAACCGCATTTGCTAGATTCAATGTGGTACCGCATTATGCATACCTCAAGCTCAAGATGCCAGGACCTCGCGGAGTTATTACAGTCAATGGAAACACAGGGCGCTCCCTCCGAACAGAGGAGCACACCGCGGCCCTCGCAGCAGAAGCGCAAAGCAGCCTCTCAAGGCAATCTACCAGTTCGGCGTTTCAAAGCCCGGACACCTCCAAGCACGCTCGAGGAAATCGGCAAATAGACTGCCTGGCGCGATCTGAGCTCGTGTAGCAATACGGCGGCCACCCCAATCCCATCCCAAGGGCGATATTCGTGTCACGCTTACATAATTACGCATTGAAAATACCATGGGCACAGGTGGGGAGGGGGGCACAACTGCGGCACGCCCCAAAACGCGGCCTAAACCGCACTAGGGGCTTCCCGTTTGGTTATTTTTTCTTTTTTCAGGACCTTAATCTCTGGAAACACTGTCCGACAGCACTATTGCCGAACACATGACGCAGCAACCAAGAACGCAGACAGCTACGTTATATAACGGAATTCCCAGGTTGATCTCAGATTTCATATCATCCCTCACCTCGCCCTTGGAAGGGACTTAGTCCTACTTTTTGCTTATCGCACTATCTGTATCACTCTACTTTAACACAGATTTTTAATGAACAATGCATTACATTACGACCATTATTGCATTATATATGTGTGTGTGTGTGTTCATTAACGACGCCTTGCAACCGTAAACTTTGGTACGGCCAATACACCAGGGGCTCACGTACCCCACAATGCGGTGTAAAAAGTCCGAACACTTCCACAAGTGCGGCACCCCGAACTTATAGCATTATATGCATCAGCTCTGAATCATGTCTTTGGTCAAATGTTGGGTTTGCCCGGCTCCTATGTTTTGGTACCTTACGTTCTGCTCTATCGGCTAAGGTAGCACTAGGAGAACTACTGCGATTGTGCCCCGGTTCTGCTGGGCTGAGCACCTCAGTAGAGAAAGCTAAAACTGACTGTCATGATAAGGCGAGAGACTGGTCGCTATTCGGCGAGGTTTTTCGAGTCCCTAAAGACTTATGTCGCTTAGGGCGAGGGGCCGGCCCTGTCCGGCATAAAGGCATGTATCGCGCCCCGAATTCGGCCTTCCGAATACCAGGGGCTTCGCTGAAATTTAAAATTATAAAATTCTATGGCTAAGTGAGAGTGATAAAGCAATATTAGTCCGGTTGCCTTGTTCATTGTGCTGAGCACCTCCCTCAAAGGACCCAAATATGGGAACAAGAGTGCTCAAATTTATCCCGAACACCCCAGCACTAGCGGCATGGGGGCAGAAGCCGGGGACTAGCCATCTCTCAGATTTGATAAACAGCCAAACAAAAGGTAATATTTTAAATTCAAACAAGCGTTGCATAGCGCATATGAAACAAGTTTTCATAAATACAGGATCAAACGAGCAAGTTTACTCAAATATTACATCTTTCGAACACTCATCCACGATAAGACGGGCACCCGGCAGAACACCCTCGTAATACATCTCGGGGTGGCGGTGCTCCTTGCCCTCCGGCGGCCCCTCCTTGATCAGCTTCACGACATCTAGCTTGACCCACTGCATTTTTACATGGGTGAAAGCCCGGCGTGCACCTTCAATGCAGACGGATCGCTTGACAACCTCCAGCCGTGGGAAGGCATCTAGAAGCCACCTCACCAGGCCGAAGAAGCTGTTCGGAAGGGCGTCGCCAGGCCACAGCCGGACTACAAAGCCCTTCATGGTCTGATCGGCCGCCTTATGTAGCTCGACCATCTGCTTCAGCTGGTCACTCATCGGCATCGGATGTTCGGCCTCAGCCTACTGAGACCAGAACAGCTTCTCCGCCGAGCTTCCGTCCTCGGCCTGGTAAAATTGTGCGGCATCGGACACACTGCGGGGCAAATTTGTGAATGCTCCTGAAGAGCTCCGGATCCGGGTAAGTAATCGGTAATTTACTTTTACATGCTTGCTTTGCATATAGAAAACCTTACCCACCGCTATCTTCTTCATCTCTTTGCACTCTCAAGGGCCGCGGCAAGCTCAGACTCCCGCGTCTTCGAGTCAAGCTCCAACGCCTCGTGCTTTGTCACAAAGAGCCTGGAGCTCTTGCTGCACCTCGCCTACCCGATCCTCGTGCTTCTCTCACTTGGTGCGCTCCTTGGCCGTTGTATCTTCAGCCTCGGTTAGCGCTTGCTTCAGTGTCGCCACCTCGGTTGAGGCCCCTGGCAAACATACAACGATCCTGTCATTTTGCAATCGCGTCCTTTTTATACATACATATCTATAGACGGAGTATTACTTACCCTTGTTCTCCTCGAGCTGCCTCTTGGCAAGGCCGAGCTCTTTCTTGGACCCCTCGAGGTCCTGCTTCAGTACGGTGACCTCCGCAGTTAGTGCGGCAGACGCCAGCAGCGAAGCCTACATATGCATATTGACATACTTATATTAGACTCCTGCGATATTATTTGATCCTCTGCCCGGCTTTTCTTTGTGAACACCGAACAAAGCATCAGGGGCTACTGTCTATGTGGTAATATTTCTACTACATTTTAAACACACTTACCTCAAAGCCTGTTAGAAGGCTGGCACATGCTTCAGTCAATCCGCTCTTGGCGGACTGAACCTTCTGGATCAACGCACTCATGATAGTGCGGTGCTCCTCGTCGATAGAAACGCTGCAAAGCACTTCCAGCAAATTGTCTGGTGCCTATGGATGGACAGAGGTCACCGGCACAGGCGTTTTGCCCCCCTTAGAAGGAGGCCGCCTGCCCGAGTCTGGAACCGCTAGAGGGTCCGGCACGGTGTTCGGCTGAGGGCCGAACTCGAAGCTCTCGGGGGTCCCGTCCCTGCGGCTCCCGAAGTCCGGAAGGTCGCCTTGAGGCGCCTCCGGGACTGTCTCCCCTCGATCCTGTGCCTCTTGAGACAACACCTCGGCATCGTCGGCAGGATGAGGGGAGGTGGCGGTCGGGACTGGATCGCTATCCATGTCCGATGAGCCCAGGGAGCCGTCCGATGATACCTCGATATTGGCTCGGGGCGGCCTGCACAATTGTGTTCGGCGTTAGGAAAAGTAGTTCGACAAAGGAATACTATGGGTAACTTTGGTATCTGAATACTTACGATCTCCCCGGGGGCTTGGCCCTGGGCAACCACTCGTCTTCGCTTTCGTCGGCGGCGGTGGAGCTGTCCGGAAGGAGAGTCCTTCCCTTCCTGGACCCTCCGGCCTCCCCAGTTGGGGCGGCCTTCCTTTTCTTGTCTTCCCCAGTCGGTGGGGGAGCATCTTCTTCCTCTTCCTCATCTTCAGGGGAAGAGTGCGCCACAGAGTCATCGGACGGTGAGTCCGACGACGCCTGGCGTCGGGAACTCTTCTGAGTTCCCTTGACCTTCTTGGTCTTCGCCGGCACCTTATAAGGGGCCGGAGTCAGGATCTTCGCCAGAAGAGCGTCTGCGGGGCCTTCGGGCAAAGGAGCTGGACAGTCGATCTGTCCGGCCATCTTCTGCCAGTCCTGTCAAAGGTCCAGGAGTTTAGATCCCGCATAGAGTCAATCTACATAAAAAATAAGTATCCTGTGAAAGGTAAAGCAGCTTACCGCACTAGCTTGGCGCTTCGTGCTGAATCCGCGATCCTTAGTGATAGGGGGAGGGACCTCGGCACTTTTCAACACGCTCCAGGCATCTTCATGAGTCATGTCGAAGAGCCTGTTCAGAGTCCGGTGCTGCGCCGGATTGAACTCCCACAAGGTGAACTCCTGTTGTTGGCACGGGAGTATCCGGCGGATGAGCATAACCTGGACTATGTTGACAAGCTTGAGCTTCTTGTCCATCATGTTTTGAATACATGTTTGGAGTTCGGTCAGCACTTTCGAACTACCCCAGGACAGGCCCTTCTCTTTCCAGGAGGTGAGCCACATGGGGATGCCAGATCGGAACTCGGGGGCCGCTACCCATGCGGGATCGCGCGGCTCGGTGATATAGAACCACCCCGATTGCCACCCCTTTATGGTTTCCACAAAGGAGCCCTCGAGCCATGTTATGTTGGGCATCTTTCCCACCATGGCGCCTCCGCACTCCGCTTGGCGGCCGCCCACCACCTTCAGCTTGACGTTGAAGGTGTTCAGTCATAAGCCAAAGTGGGGCTTGATGCGGAGGAAGGCCTCGCACACGACGATAAACGCCGAGATGTTGAGGATGAAGTTCGGGTCCAGATCGTGGAAATCCAGGCTGTAATAAAACGTGAGCCCTCAGACGAAGGGATGGAGAGGGAATCCCAGTCCGCAGAGGAAATGGGTGAGGAATACCACCCTCTCATGGGGCCTGGGGGTGGGGATGAGCTGCCCCTCATCTGGGAGCCGGTGCGCAATGTCGTCGGGTAGGTATCCGGCTCTCCTCAGTTTCTTGATGTCTCCCTCCGTGACAGAGGAGACCATCCACTTGCCTCCCGCTCCGGACATGGTTGGAGAAGGTTGAGATGGAAGTGAGGACTTGGGCGCTAGAGCTCGAGCGTGCGGGAGCGGATGAGAAAAGGAGGAAGAAGGCGTGGATAGAAATGTGAATCCTTATCCCTTTATATGGGCGGACGAAACTAAGCGTCCCCACTTGCCTGGTAAAACTCGCTTATCCCCAAAGCGCCGCAATTGATGGCGCAGTTGGGTTACCCACACCCGTATTGATTAGAATCCCGTAATAAGGGGACACAATCTCTGCTTTAACAAGACGTGTCGAAAAACTGCCTCGCGTTATGTGCGGGGCTGGTTAAAAGAAATGGTTCGAATAATCACCGGGCCATGACGTAACGTCGTTAGATCTGCAAAAATATTATTCTCTCTACGGTGTAATGTGGAACTTATTTTCCAGGGTCGGACACTATCCTCGTATTCAAATTCTTCTGTGATGTATTCAGAGAAGGAACCCGCCTTGCAATGCCGAAGACAATACTGCGCGCCGGACTCATCGTCATTGAAGCCTGGTTCAGGGGCTACTATGGGAGTCCTGGATTAGGGGGTCTCCGGACAGCCGGACTATCTCCATTGGCCGGACTGATAGACTATAAAGATAAAAGATTGAAGACTTCATCTCGTGTCTGGATGGGACTCTACTTAGCGTGGAAGGCAAGCTAGGCGATACGTATATGGATATCTCCTCCTTTCTAACCGACCTTGTGTAACCCTAACCCTCTCCGGTGTCTATATAAACCGAAGGGTTTTAGTCCGTAGGACAACAATCACAACATACAATCATACCATAGGCTAGCTTCTAGGGTTTAGCCTCTCTAATCTCGTGGTAGATCTACTCTTGTACTACCCATATCATCAATATTAATCAAGCATGACGTAGGGTTTTACCTCCATCGAGAGGGCCCGAACCTGGGTAAAACTTCGTGTCCCCTGCCTCCTGTTACTATCCGGCCTAGACGCACAGTTCTGGACCCCCTACCCGAGATCCGCCGGTTTTACCCAGGTTCCTCCTGGCTATAAATAGCCCACCCCCTACACCACAAATTGGCGGCTGCTCAGAGTTAGTGCACAACTTTTGTCATTTGAGAGCAACCCACCTCCGAAGCATTTGAGAGAGAGATCCTTGCGAGGACAAAGCCCTAAACACCCAGAGCCAAAGAGTGTTAGGCATCACTGGAGTCTTTCCGTCTGCGTGACCTGAAGACTTGTTACACTTGAGGACTATGAATCCTCCAGCCGGTTAGGCGTCACGTTCTGAGCATCCAAGAGTCATTGTGGATTGCCGGTGAACAAAGTCTGTGAAGGTTTGGAAGTCTACCTTGAAGACTTACCAGAGTAATTGGGCGAGGAATGGGTGTCCTTAGCTTAAGGGGAATAAGGTGAAGAAACGGTCTTCTGAGTTGAATCTCAGCCTCGCTAACCAGATGTACAGTTGTCACAACAACTGGAACTAGTCTACCAAATTCTTATCTTGACCAAGCAACTGGTTATATCCTTCACTTTCCTTTACTTTACAGTTTGTCTTCATGAAGTCATTGTCTTCCTATATGATCTGATTGACTTCACTGAGTGAAGACTGTTTACTATTTGGCTTCATATTGTCTTCCATCCTGATCCTTACTACCTAGTTGCTCATTGTAATGCCCTCGATGCGGCTATATCTCCCACGTGTCGAAGCACGACTTAGAGGCATAACTGCATTGAAAGCAATGTCGCAAGTGAGGTAATCTTCACACAACCCATGTAATACATAAGGGAAAGAGTTACATAGTTGGCTTACAATCGCCACTTCACACAATTACATGAGTAAAGAATTACATCAACCAGATACAATCAAGGTCCGACTACGGAACCTAAAATAAAAGAAGACTACCACAAAGGCTACACAGATCCTCGATCCTCCCAACTGGGCTCCACTAATGATCAACTAGAACGAAACAACACAAAGGACAAGATCTTCAACAGGCTCCTCCCTGAGCTCGGCTGCGTCATCTGCATGGTTTCATCGGCACATGCAAGCTGGTTTTGGAAGTATCTGTGAGTCACGGGGATTCAGCAATCTCACACCCTCGCGATCAAGACTATTTAAGCTTATGGGTAAGGTAAAAGGTATGAGGTGGAGCTGCAGCAAGCGACTAACATATATGGTGGCTAAACATACGCAAATGAGAGTGAGAAGAGAAGGCAAGGCATGGTCAATAAAACTATGATCAAGAAGTGATCCTAGAACAACCTACGTCAAGCATAACTCCAACACCATCACGGGTACACACGTGGTTGATGTATTTTCATTAAGATCAACTTCAGGTTTTCTACAACCGGAGATTAACAAATTCCCATCTGCCCATAACCGCGGGCACGGCTTTCAAAAGTTCAAATCCCTGCAGGGGTGTCCCAACTTAGCCCATCACAAGCTCTTACGGTCAACGAAGGATATTCCTTCTCTCAAGACAATCCGATCAGACTCGGCATCCCGGTTACAAGACATCCTCGACAATGGTAAAACAAGTCCAGCAAAGCCCCCCGAATGTGCCGAAAAATCCCGATAGGAGATGCACATATCTCGTTCTCAGGGCACACTCAGATAGGTCAAGCTACGAGTAAAAACAGCCCTCGAGTTTCCCGGAGGTGGCCCCACAGGCTGCCCGTTTCGGACCAACACTTAGAGAAGCACTGGCCCGGGGGGGTTAAAATAAAGATGACCCTTGAGTCTGCAGAACCCAAGGGAAGGTGGTAGGTTGTTAGTGCAAATGGTAAAACCAAGGTTGGGCCTTGCTGGAGGAGTTTTATTCAAGGCGAACTGTCAAGGGGTTCCCATTATAACCCAACCGTGTAAGGAACACAAAATCCGGGAACATAACACCGATATGACGGAAATTAGGGTGGCAAGAGTGGAACAAAACACCAGGCATAAGGCCGAGCCTTCCACCCTTTACCAAGTATATAGATGTATTAATTAAATAAGAGATATTGTGATATCCCAACAAAATATCCATGTTCCAACAAGGAACAAACTCCAATCTTCACCTGCAACTAACAATGCTATAAGAGGGGCTGAGCAAAGCGGTAACATAGCCAAACAACGGTTTGCTAGGAAAGGTAGGTGAGAGGCTTGACATGGCAATATGGGAGGCATGATAAAGCATGTGGTAGGTATCGCAGCCTAGGCATAGCAAAAAAGCGAGCAACTAGCAGGCAAAGATAGAAGTGATTTTGAGGGTATGGTCATCTTGCCTGAAATCCCGCAAGGAAGAAGAACGAGTCCATGAAGAAGACAAATAGACGTAGTCGAACGAATTCCTCACGAACGCAACGTTATCAGAACCAACCCGAAGAAGCAACACCGGAATGAAGCAAACAACATAGTAAACAACCACCACATAAGCATGGCATGATGCACAACCAAGTATGATTTGCATGTCCGGTTTAATGAAGCATGGCATGGCAAAGTGCACAAACAATACTACAAATTAAGTGGAGCTCAATATGCAACGAGTTGCACATTAACAGAACACCACATGACTTATTTAGTTCTCTCTCGTTTATGTACTCAACAATATTAAATGTTGGGTAACATGGCAAGAGGTGAATCATAAAAAAACTGTACCATCTAAACAATTTAAATGGGGCCGGATATAACAAACAAAAAATCCGGTAAATCCCCATATGCACTAGCAATTTAAAACAAACAACAATTTTAAACATTTTAGTTGTTGTTATCATGATGCAGATGACATGAGCAAGTTTTATGCAATATTTATGAAAATGTTGGCATGATAAGATATGAGGCATTTGTCATCGTGGTGGAAACGAAAGGGGTGCCACGGCAACGAATCCGAAAGTGATGCCACGGCAACATATCGGTTCCGGTAGCTCATGGAGATACCGGTGCAAAAGGAAGTGGCGGGAGCGAGCAAAAGAAGGTGGGGCGCTCCCGGACACTAGGTGTCCCATGTGTCGGCGGCATGGCAACCGAGGGTCATGCACGTAACAAACGGGCATGCTGCAAACACGGGGTTCTTCTCGTATCACACAACATTCGTCCACGGCGGTCGTCTCGACGTTATACCTCTGAAGCATGCATTATCGGAGCGGTTCGAGTCGGCGTAGAGGAAGTAGACGTTCTCGGGACGTTCGTAGTGGAAGTAGGGGTACATGGTGACGGTAGAGGTACATGTTTTTCTGTAGATGTTCGGGTCATCGTGGAGGTACTTGGGGTCTTCGGACTCTCCGGTCCCGTTCTTGCGACGGTAGTAGAAGTAGTGGCACTATCGGTCCTCGAGACGTCGATCGTTCGGGGTCCGACTTGTTGGTTTTGCCGACATGAGTGGTACTTGGCATTTTTGTGTAAACGAACTTAGCGCATCCGAAGGTTCACACTTATCGTCGTGGGAACTTGGTGAATCCAAGGTCTTCAAGGTCGACGGTTGTTGTACACCTCATAATGGAACTTGACGGATCCGAGGACTCCGGCGTAGTGGTACACACATGTAGATGAACTTGACGGGTCGTCGTCATCCTGGTACTTGGCGTCCTCTTGGTCTCGACAGAGATGAAACGGAATTCAGCGGTTGTGGTACATGGCGTCCAGGGGGCTTCGCGGGTCATCCCGTACTTGGCGATCTTGATCGGGGCAGCAAAACGTAATCAAACTTGGCGGATGCAAGCAGCAGCACGGGGCCGACAGAGGCGACACAGGGCCCACGCAAAGGGTTGAATAAGCCAACGGGCGAGGAGGGTATTGGCGCTGGCTCGCGGCTTCGCGGGCCTCAGGCGGTGGCAAGGTCGTGGTCGTCGATGGCGGCCGGACAGCGAAGTAGCACGGGGACAACTCACAGCACACTTCTACATCCATGGCAGAGGACGAGGCAAGGGGCGCCCTCCATGGGGGACCTCCAGTCCCAGGCGCAGCAGCGGGGGCTTCGGCCTAGGTGGTCGGGGACGCGCTGCAGGAGAGTAAGGAGGGAGGCGACGATGTGCTTGAGGGAAGGGATGAGGCCGGCGCTGGATTCCGGCGGGATCGAGGGAGGAGCGGGCGACGGCTTCTAGACGCGCGGGTGCACAGGCACCAGGCAGAGGAGACGGATGGCAGCAGCCTGCTGGGGCGCCAGGGGCAGTCTCGGGAAGGAGAAGGGGATGCTTGGCGCGATGGAGGAGGAAGGAGGCAGAGAAGGGAGATGGGGGATCGGGCGCAAGGAAATAAGGAGACGAGCGAGAGGAAGGGTTCGATTGGGAGAGGGCGAGGGGATCGAGCGGGTCTCTCTGGCAGCTGGTGGAGATGAGGGAGAGGGAGAGAGCGATGCGGGAGTGCTAGGTCGCTCGGGTGTAGGGTTAGGATTAGATGGGCCGGCGCGGGATGTTGTAAGGCCCAAGAGAAGCAGCGAGCTGGTTGTTTGGGCAAGTTGCAGCTGGTCTGGGAGGCCCAGCTAGGCTCTTCTCTCTCCTATATCCTTCTCTTTACATTAACAGAGAAATAAGAGAAAGGAAAAGAGAGAAGAGAAGGTTAGAGGAAGAATTTGGGCATGTGGTTAACTTTCTTGGACTCACAAAAATATGCTTGGTCCGAGAAAATTAGAAAAGTCCAGATCGAACGATAAGAATTCAAACTCATTTGAATTTAATTCAAATGGGTTTGAACTAGGATGACGTTTTAGGAGTATCCAAAATTGTTGAGAATTTGGTAGAGCTCCGGAAAAATGACGAAAGAATAAAAGGCAAGGTTAGAGACTCAACACTGGAAGAAGAAAAGGCCAAGGGATTTAATATGCAAGTGTGTTAAGGTGAACTCCAAAAGAATGGAAATATTTATAATAGCTCCCTAATATCGGGAGGATATGTTATAAAGAAAATCACCATGTGAATTCCCTCGGTTTAAATGGACCGAAGATCCATGCAATTTTTTTAGTGAGTTTTAAAACGGGTTGCATGATGACATGATGCAATGCACATGATGCAATGATGAAATGCAATGGACTGAACAAATCACACAACGAAACCCGGAAACCCTGGAAGGCATTTGAAGCTCCGGTCTTGGGGCGTGATAACACTCCACCACTACGAGAGGATCTCGTCCCGAGATCTAGAATGGCACTGGAGGGAGAAACGGAAGAGAAAGAGAAGCGGTAAAACTAAGTTGCTTCTTTGACAAACGAGTGAAACCAAAGCACCTTGCGAGGTTGAACAAATTGAAAGAAAGAATGCAACGAAGAAGAACAAAGTTGCAAACACTCCGTTAAGAAAGAGGAATAAGAAAGAACCGATTCGGGTAGCACTCCGGTTGAAAAGAGATGAAAGACTTGATAAGATGAAAGAAGTTGAAAAGGGGCATGACACTCCGGTTGGATGGATAAGCAAGGAAAAAACATGATCTTGACAAACGAGATGATAGGACGAAGAGAACAACGTCACAATGCCTCCGGAACGAAAGAAAAGAAGGTAGATCATCAGAATAAGAGATCGGAGAAAGAAATGACAACTCTTGCAAATAGAATTGAAAGAGCATGCCTACGAAGAAAAAGTTGAACGGAGTTGTTGGAAAACCAACAATGAAAAGAGTAAGCTTGTTGTGGGCTTAAGGAAAACATCTCAAAACTATGAGGTGAAATTCTTCCACTAACAAAAAATAATAGATTCGATTGATATCAACAAGGAGAGGATAAACTTATTCATCGGAAGGATAAAAGAAGAACTTGGGTCATTTATAAGCACCATAAATAGCAACAATCCTTAGGGAAGGCTCTAGGTGAAATGTAACCCAAGATAACTCCAATGACGAGATTGATGGATTTATAAATACCTCATTCTTAACAACATGTGAATCATGAAACATGAACTCAAATTATCAAGAATGACATAATACCACCTCCAATGATACGGAAGAAAGAATTGCACTCCGGATTGCAAGATGAAGAATGCTTGAGCTCCTCTGAAAAGAATCTTGATGAACACTTCGAGAAGGAATTAAATCCTTTATGAAACATCATGTAGAGCCTACATGAAGAAACACCGGTAATAAAAGGATGATGAAAAGAAAGAGAAGTTGAAAACACAAGGTGAAACCTTGTAATGATTTAGATGGATCTCCGTGATAATCAGAGCTTTGAACTCAGAGAAAGAAAAGATGAACAAAAGAAAATCAAGAATTTGATGAGCCTCCGGAATAAAGAATTAATCACTTGGAAGAAACAAGAATAATAATTACATTATGCTTATCCTTCATCAATTAAATTGATGACAATCAACGGATTTGGCATACTACTTATTCTCGTGGAAAGTATTAAAGAGAGGTATAAATTAAGCTTTAGAAGGTCTTCAATGATCCATCGGTAGAATTGGGAAAGCACGAATGCATTTATATGATAAACGAAGGAAGAAGAAACTTGGAAGAACCACCGTAAGAATTGAACATGAAAATAGCAAGAGCACAAATTCGCCGGGAAGAATTGGAAAACAAATGAAGATACTTGAAGGAATTTAGATACAAGAGAACGAATAGATCATGAGCTGATTAGAGGATATTTGCACGATACACCGGTAAGATTTAGAGAAAAAGAGCTGAAAGCTGACAATGAATAATATTTGAAAAGATGGCCTCTGGAGAATCAAACTGAAAAGACTCCTGAATTGCTCCGGATGGTTGAAAAGAATTCTCACAATCGAAATAATTATGAGAGGATGGCAAAAGGCTAGAATCACGAGTCTTTGAGAGAACGGATAAGATTTGGAGGAAAAACTCTTCTTCGGTCTTCAAAATCTCAGAATGAAGACGAGAAACACCACCAATAATTGTAGAGGCACTCCGGAAGAATAAAAAGCGAAGAGATTGAGCCAACGATGAGAAGAATTTAACCGATCTTGGAGAAAGGCATTAGAATGATGATAATTCATTCTTAAGTCAAACTTCACAAAGAATTTGGGAGTAACTCCGGGAATAATTAGAAGAGTCAGGTAAGATCCTGGGAAAAGACCTGTGGGTTAGGGCCCACTCAGAGAAACACCGTTGAAAAGATTTAAAAGAGAGGTTGCACCGGTTGATTAACTGGCTTGAATGAGATAGCATTATCGAAAGATCTTGAAAGAATGAGAATAAACTCTAGCATCTTCTGATATATCTTGAGCACTCCGGAACAATTGAATAGCAAGCGGGGAATGATTATGAGGTGCACCGGCATAAGAAAAGCATTGACAAAAGAAAAGACGATGCTCAATACCAAAACTTGCATTGAATCCACCGGAGAAGAAAATGAGTGGCGAGTGACGAACTTGAAGCTTCGTTAGAATCTTCTTGAGAAACACCGGATAATAACATTGACGGAAAAGAATGGAGAGACTTCATAATCATAAGATAGATACTTGATAAAGAAATCTTAGTCCTTGAAAAAAAAAAAGGGGGGGGGGGGGGGAAAAACAAAGACAACTTGGATACGGATGAAAAACAAACACCGTTGAGAAGAATTGATAATTGATCTTGCGAATGTTGAAATGATCGGATCCACTTGAAGAGAAAACACACCGGTGAAAAGGATTGACATGACAATCTCGACTATCATGAAGGGTTGGTATTCACATCGGAGTATGAGAACACCGCTTGGGGAAGGTATGGAATCACACTTGACTTTGAAGCAACTCGAATACCACAACTCAAAACAAAACAAAAGTATTGGCTTGCAGAATAAGCCGGAACAAACATATGATAGAGATTTCGTTCGAAGTTTTCGTGGTGGGGCCTACACGGGATCGATCGTACAGCACTATCATGTACAAGGCAGTGCACATGACATACGAAGCGTCCCCGAGTCGGCATAGCCAAGGACTCTTTAAGACACAACGAGACCACTGTAAAACCAACCGTGGATAGACGGACCACTAGACGTCGAACCCCAATTTCATATCACACATCTGTCGGAAAGATATCTTAAGAGCTACTTGAATTCCCACTTATAAACTCCCGGAATTTTCCAGTTATGCAATTAGGTGTTGGGGATATAGGGGAAGCATAATATCTCATCCAAACTAGCAAATCCTACATCTAGCTGTATCCATCCTTCAACACATAACCAAGAAACCTTCGGAAATCGTTTACCTCAACCTTCGAAAAGCATCCGTTATACGAGTTATGGCAATACTCCCGAACTCCTGCCCCAATACTGGGTGGCGTCGAGGTTATCTCACCAACAACTGCATAAAAGAGATTTTCGATGTCGGCGAAACTCAGGTATTCCAGAACTACAACAATAAAATTGTGACGACAACACCTCGGAGCTCAACTCCCCGGGACACTGCCACAACCCCTAAATGTCAGGAGGCACCAAGAACAATGTTCTCGTCACAAAACCATCGGAATGATTCCAAGATACCCGCGTGATCCTAATTTTTTTAGTGAAATTTGAGAAGAGAAGAGTCAAAACTCTACGTCGGGATGTCTCACCAGAGCGACGAAGGGACTGAGGAGTAAAAAGAATCCTACTCTCCGATATATATATATATATATAATCCTAAAAGACTCAAAACATTTTTCTAGACTCAACAACGCCAGCGATTCGATCAAGCATGGGGCTCCTAAGTCGGGGAAGGCTCTTATTACTAACTTGTAACTCCCTCGATGCGGCTATATCTCCCACGTGTCGAAGCACGACTTAGAGGCATAACCGCATTGAAAGCAATGTCGCAAGTGAGGTAATCTTCACACAACCCATGTAATACATAAGGGAAAGAGTTACATAGTTGGCTTACAATCGCCACTTCACACAATTACATGAGTAAAGCATTACATCAACCAGATACAATCAAGGTCTGACTACGGAACCCAAAATAAAAGAAGACTACCCCAAATGCTACACAGATCCCTGATCGTCCCAACTGGGCTCCACTACTGATCAACTAGAACGAAACAACACAAAGGACAAGATCTTCAACCTGCTCCTCCTTGAGCTCGGTTGCGTCATCTGCACGGTTTCATCGGCACCTGCAAGCTGGTTATGGAAGTATCTGTGAGTCACGGGGACTCAGCAATCTTGCACCCTCGCGATCAAGACTATTTAAGCTTATGGGTAAGGTAAAAGGTATGAGGTGGAGCTGCAGCAAGCGACTAGCATATATGGTGGCTAAACATATGCAAATGAGAGTGAGAAGAGAAGGCAAGGCACGGTCGATAAAACTATGATCAAGAAGTGATCCTAGAACAACCTACGTCAAGCATAACTCCAACACCGTGTTCACTTCCTGGACTCCGCCGAGAAGAGACCGTCACGGGTACACACGTGGTTGATGTATTTTCATTAAGATCAACTTCAGGTTTTCTACAACCGGACATTAACAAATTCCCATCTGCCCATAACCGCGGGCACGGCTTTCGAAAGTTCAAATCCCTGCAGGGTGTCCCAACTTAGCCCATCACAAGCTCTCACGGTCAACGAAGGATATTCCTTCTCTCAAGACAATCCGATCAGACTAGGCATCCCGGTTACAAGACATCCTCGACAATGGTAAAACAAGTCCAGCAAAGCCGCCCGAATGTGCCGACAAATCCAAATAGGAGCTGAACATATCTCGTTCTCAGGGCACACTCACACAGGTCAAGCTACGAGTAAAACCAGCCCTCGAGTTTCCCCGAGGTGGCCCCGCAGGCTGCCCGTTTCGGACCAACACTTAGAGAAGCACTGGCCTGGGGGGTTAAAATAAAGATGACCCTTGAGTCTGCAGAACCCAATGGGAAGGTGGTAGGTTATTAGTGCAAATGGTAAAACCAAGGTTGGGCCTTGCTGGAGGAGTTTTATTCAACGCGAATTGTCAAGGGGTTCCCATTATAACCCAACCGTGTAAGGAACGCAAAATCTGGGAACATAACACCGATATGACGGAAACTAGGGCGGCAAGAGTGGAACAAAACACCAGGCATAAGGCCGAGCCTTCCACCCTTTACCAAGTATATAGATGCATTAATTAAATAAGAGATATTGTGATATCCCAACAAAATATCCATGTTCCAACAAGTAACAAACT
Source organism: Triticum urartu (assembly GCF_003073215.2). Classification (NCBI taxonomy): domain Eukaryota; kingdom Viridiplantae; phylum Streptophyta; class Magnoliopsida; order Poales; family Poaceae; genus Triticum; species Triticum urartu. The sequence goes on along the minus strand of NC_053023.1, from coordinate 333,209,760 downwards.
CCAATCTTCACCTGCAACTAACAACGCTATAAGAGGGGCTGAGCAAAGCGGTAACATAGCCAAACAACGGTTTGCTAGGAAAGGTAGGTTAGAGGATTGACATGGCAATATGGGATGCATGATAAAGCATGTGGTAGGTATCACAGCATAGGCATAGCAAAAGAGCGAGCAACTAGCAAGCAAAGATAGAAGTGATTTCGAGGGTATGGTCATCTTGCCTGAAATCCCGCAAGGAAGAAGAACGAGTCCATGAAGAAGACAAACGGACGTAGTCGAACGAATTCCTCACAAACACAACATTATCGGAACCAACCCGAAGAAGCAACACCGGAAAGAAGCAAACGACATAGTAAACAACCACCACATAAGCATGGCATGATGCACAACCAAGTATGATGCATGTCCGGTTTAATGAAGCATGGCAAGACAAAGTGCACAAACAATACTACAAATTAAGTGGAGCTCAATATGCAATGAGTAGCATATTGACGGAACACCACATGACTTATTTAGTTCTCTCTCTGTTATGCACTCAACAATATTAAATGTTGGTTAACATGCAAGAGGTGAAGCATAACAAAACTATACCATCTAAACAATTTAAATGGGGCCGGATATAACAAACAACAAATCCGGTAAATCCCCATATGCATTAGCAATTTAAAACAAATGAGAATTTTAAACATTTTAGTTGTTGTTATCATGATGCGGATGACATGAGCAAGTTTTATGCAATATTTATGAAAATGTTGGCATGATAAGATATGAGGCATTTGTCATCGTGGCGGAAACGAAAGGGGTGCCACGGCAACGAATCCGAAAGTGATGCCACGGCAACATATCGGTTCCGGTAGCTCATGGAGATACCGGTGCAAAAGGAAGTGGTGGGAGCGAGCAAAAGAAGGTGGGGCGCTCCGAGATACCAGGTGTCCCATGTGTCGGCGGCATGGCAACCGAGGGTCGTGCACGTAACAAACGGGCACGCTGCAAACACGGGGTTCTTCTCGTATCACACAACATTCGTCAACGGCGGTCGTCTCGACGTTATACCTCTGAAGCGTGCATTATCGGAGCGGTTCGAGTCGGCGTAAAGGAAGTAGATGTTCTCGGGACGTTCGTAGTGGAAGTAGGGGTACATGGCGACGGTAGAGGTACATGTTTTTCTGTAGATGTTCGGGTCATTGTGGAGGTACTCGGGGTTTTCGGACTCTCCGGTCCCGTTCTTGCGACGGTAGTAGAAGTAGTGGCACTATCGGTCCTCGAGACGTCGATCGTTCGGGGTCCGACTTGCGGGTTTTGCCGACATGAGTGATACTTGGCGTTTTTGTGTAAACGAACTTGGCACATCCGAAGGGTCACACTTGTCGTCGTGGGAACTTGGTGAATCCAAGGTCTTCAAGGTCGATGGTAGTTGTACATCTCATAATGGAACTTGACGGATCCGCGGACTCCGGCGTAGTGGTACACACACGTAGATGAACTTGACGGGTCGTTGTAATCTTGGTACTTGGCGTCCTCTTGGTCTCGACAGAGATGAAACGGAATGCAGCGGTTATGGTACATGGTGTCTAGGGGGCTTCGCGGGTCATCCCATACTTGGCGATCTTGATCGGGGCAGCAAAACGTAATCGAACTTGGCGGACGCAAGCAGCAGCACGGGGCTGGCAGAGGTGACGCAGGGCCCACACAGAGGGTTGAATCAGCCAACGGGCGAGGCGGGTCTTGGCGCTGGCTCGCGGATTCGTGGGTCTTAGGCGGCGGCAAGGTGGTGGTCGTCGACGGCGGCCGGACGGCAAAGCAGCACGGCGGCAACTCACGGGACACTTTTGCAGCCATGGTAGAGGATGAGGCAAGGGGCGGCCTCCATGGGGGACCTCATGTCCCAGGCGCAGCAGCGGGGGATTCGGCATAGGTGGTCGGGGATGCGTTGCAGGAGAGGAAGGGGGAGGTGACGACGTGCTTGAGGGAAGGGACGCGGCCGGCGCTGGATTCCGGCGAGATCGAGGGAGGAGCGGGCGGCGGCTTCTGGACGCGTGGCTGCGCAGGCACCAGGCGGAGGAGACGGACGGCAGCAGCCTGCTGGGGCACCGGCGGCAGTCTCGGGAAGGAGAAGGGGATGCTTGGCGCGGTGGAGGAGGAAGGAGGCAGAGAAGGGAGATGGGGGATCGGGTGCAGGGAAAGAAGGAGACGAGCGAGAGGAAGGGTTCGATGGGGAGAGGGCGAGGGGATCGAGTGGGTCTCTCTGGCGATGGGGTGGAGACGAGGGAGAGGGAGAGAGCGATGCGGGAGTGCTAGGTCGCTCGGGCGTAGGGTTGGGATTAGATGGGCCGGTGCGGGATGTTGTAAGGCCCAAGAGAAGCAGCAAGCTGGTTGTTTGGGCAAGTTGCAGCTGGGCTGGGAGGCCCAGCTAGGCTCTTCTCTCTCCTATATCCTTCTCTTTACATTAACAGGGAAATAAGAGAAAGGAAAAGAGAGAAGAGAAGGTTATAGGAAGAATTTGGGCATGTGGTTAATTTTCTTGGACTCACAAAAATATGCTTGGTCCGAGAAAATTAGAAAAGTCCAGATCGAACGATAAGAATTCAAACTCATTTGAATTTAATTCAAATGGGTTTGAACTAGGACGAGGTTTTAGGAGTATCCAAAATTGTTGAGAATTTGGTAGAGCTCCGGAAAAATTACGAAAGAATAAAAGGCAAGGTTAGAGAGTCAACACTGGAAGAAGAAAAGGCCAAGGGATTTAATATGCAAGTATGTTAAGGTGAACTCCAAAAGAATGGAAATATTTATAATAGCTCCCTAATATCGGGAGGATATGTTATAAAGAGAATCACCATGTGAATTCCCTCGGTTTAAATGGACCGAAGATCCATGCAATTTATTTAGTGAGTTTTAAAACGGTTTGCATGATGACATGATGCAATGCACATGATGCAAAGATGAAATGCAATGGACCGAAAAAATCACACAACGGAACCCGGAAACCCTGGAAGGCATCTGAAGCTCCGGTCTTGGGGCGTTACACTCATAGTCTTCGTGCTTTCACTTCATTGCAATCTTGACTATGGCTTGTCTAGTGTAGTCTACCTTCCGCTGCATATCAATAGGTTCATTTCTATTGTTTGTCTTCAAAGACCTCGTGTTTTTGAAGACTTCCATAAAAATTGCCTATTAACCCCCTCTAGTCGATAACTAGCACTTTCAGTTTGCAACACCCTGTGCATCCTCTATGGCTTTGAGCCTCTCTTCGGCCGCAATCTGAGCACCCTCAAGTTGGGCGAGGCGCTCGATGGTGACTTTCACATCTGCGGTGAGGCCCTCAAGTGTGGGTTGATCCTGTGCCATTGTTAGCGAAAGAGAAAAAACATAGTGTATAAACCCTATCAACTAGTAGGATATGGTGGACAAATTTCTCTCACACTCAAACTTAGTATCAAATTATTGCTTGTTCTTACCAATGCAATAGGTGGTGATCGGCGCGTTGGTGTTGGCATCAAACTACCGATGAAGATTGGATGGAGCGATAACCAGGAACCAGTAGAGCCAGAACCTGTACTTATTGGTAGAAAAAACTGTAGCTTGGCAAAGGATTATCAACTCACAATATTAGTGGCACAATTTAGCAAAAAGCAATGCAAGTTGAATAATTGCTCAAACTCCTAACTAGTGTTGGTAGTCAACTAGTAAGAGATAAAACAATCTAAGCCCAGATATTGAATCAAGGGAGTGAAAACCAAATGAAAATATATGACAACTCTAAGTAGCTAGATATAAGTGAATTACAAACGAGTGTATGACAAAGCTCGAAAATATATAATAGATGGAGTGGCAAGCACATCAAAAATAATGTCCAGAGTAGCTAATAGAATAAAGAGTCCAAAAAATATGCTAGCCAGCTTGATCTCTTTTTTTCAACTTTTTTTGCTCCTTTTCTTTTTTCATCTCTTTTTCCCCTTTTTTCTTTCTTATTTTTCTTTCTCTAGGCCGTTACCAGACAAGTATACAGATGATGAGGAGAATGGGAAATAACAATGGTATAGAATTGATTGCTACTTGAGACTATATGAGATCAATGGGGTACGTCTGACAGGAGAACTCCAATATTGCTATAATCAAGTAGCAGCACACAAACACAAATAGACAGTGGCGCTGGAGGCCATAGGGAACATTGGTGCTAGAGGCCAGGGACACATGTGTCTAGGGTAAAGCGTGGTGCAAGAGGACGACGCGAAGAACAAATAAAAAGATACGCGGCAGGCGGAGAGACGAGTATGACGGACACGTAACCAACAAATATTTGTTCTCCCAATGAACATCCAACTCACGACGGACAAAAACACAAGTGTGATCTAGTAGATAACTTTTTCCTTGGACTAATCTAGACCAGCACTAGTATAAGATGAATGCAACCAAAAATTCAACTACACAAATACTAGGTGCAAAAATTGCTAAAGGCTAAAAAGATAGGTGCAACGGATGAAATAATCTATTTTTTTGGCTTTTTTGTGGGTTGTAGGACTGAAAAACAATCTTACCTAATAAAACTATAAATCTCTCACCGATGAACCCGAAAACTGATACCACTTGATGTGAACTAGGGACCCGATCTTTCCATGATAGGGAGATAACTACGATTTTTATGGGACTTGACCCTCATGATCCGGCTACCAACCGTACAGGGAGAACCGTACACGACTGATATCCATGGCAATCGCTGAACCAACTCCACAGTGTTATCGACCGAGCCAATGGCGCGATTGATCTATCCACAAAGGATTTTTCCTACAAGAAAATCGAAGAACATGCAACAAAATCATAGCCAAGCAATCTAAAAATTGCAGATATGCTAGATGAATAAATCTCACAAGTTGGGGTTTCGATAGGATGTCTTGACAGTCGCACTAGCCGCTACGAGCGAAGACAAATGAAAGTAGCAATGGCTAAACTTCTCTAAACAAAACCCGAGTCTAAACCCTAATTTTAGCTAACTATTTATTAAGAGCGGCGGAGGCCTTGCGCTGGTTGACGGACGCTAGTCGTACAGAGGCCGGATACTCCACGACTCAGAAAGACGTGACGTGCTTCGTTTGTTGACAATACATGGCCCAACTGTGTATAGGGGCACTAATTGATCTTTTATCGCTGCCTCCTTGCACTCAATGATGGGCTCATCTACATACACGCGTGTGATTGAAGCTAGCAAAGGCAGCCTCCTCCTTCCTGATGCCTTGTACGTAGGGCCTTGGTTGATTGTATGTGTACCAACATGCATATGAAGGGACGTGTGCACTAGTATGCATCATGTAATCTTCAACACTATCTCTCATCTTCATATTTATTTCACAAATGCCTTCAATAATTCTACAAAGGAAATAAAATTGTGTAGTATTTTTGCCCTTGATAATATAATATAATATTATAGAATTATCAACAAAAATTACCTGAAAAATGTCTCGTGTAATATTTGTAAAAGTATCTATGGTGTCTATGCCCACATCACTCAGTAGATCAAGACTGGAAAGATGATATGTGATTTCATCCTACTTACTTCGATAGAAATAGAAAATTTGGAGTGATTCTTTGTTGCACCTTAGCTATTATCATGTGGTTTAATTATGTTAGTGATGTTGAGAGTTGGCACTAGTGAAAGTATGAACCCTAGGGCTTATTTCCAAGCATTGAGACACTATTTTTACTCACTTTTGTTACTTTCTATCTTGTTGTGTTTACTTCTTGATATTACAAAAAGCTATTTCTACCACCCATCATCTCTTCGCCGAGCTAGTGCACCCATACAACTGACAACTATATTGGGTGGGTTGGGGACACAGGAGACCACTTGTATTTGATTGTACGATTGTTTCAAAGAGAACCACCTTCATCCTACACCTCTCTCGGATTGATAAACCTTAGGTCCTCCACTCGAGGGAAATTTGTCGTTGTCCTACAAAACTCTGCACTTGGAGGCCCAACAAAGTCTACAAGAACAAAGTTGTGCAGTAAATATCAAGCTATTTCTGGTGCCGTTGCTGGGGAGGTGAGTGCTTGAAGGTATCTTCTTGATCTTGCAATTGGATCTTTTAGTTTCTTGAATTTATTCACTACTTTGGTTTTATAACAGAAAACTATAAAAAAAGGAAGTGAAGTTGTGTGAAATGCTTTATCTTTATAAAGTTTTTTCTTGAAAACTATGAATCTGGTAAATGCTATGAAGTATTAGAAGAAGAATTTAACCAAATGTTTGGTGTGAGTTCCTTGAATGATAAGAATGATTGCAATGTTATTAGTATGTTTTCCCTGAATGCTATTAATGTTAATGATTATTGCACTAGTCACATTAAAATTTCTAAAGAGAAAGTTCCTTATAAGCATATCAATTTTTGTGGAGAGCATAGACCTGGTGAAAGAGTGCAATTTATGGATGATCAATTTTGTAAGAAGCATAGACATGATAAAACTAAATGGTGGCTTAGGATATTAGATGATTATGCTAAAGAATTATGTTCTCTTCATCCCATTACTTGTGAACTATGCAATGAAGTTGTTATCTTAATTTCAAATGCACGTAATATCATGATCGAATCATGGCCAAATATTGTGACGACATAATCACCCTTGAGCTTTATATGTCTATTTTGGGAGTGTGAAGAATTGTGGCATAAAAATAATTGGTTTGAAGAATTCATTCCAACAGATGCAATTGAATGACATCTAAGGGCAAACTATCTGTGTTGTGTGGTGAATTGCAATGGGAATGTTTATATATCTAGTTATAAAAGACAAAACTCCAATAGAATATAAAAAGACTGTTGCTTCTTATGTTTACTACTAATGAAAGGGAAAAGGTTTCCCAAGCTCCTCCTATTGTTTCTCATAATGAATTATATCATGAGAAGGAGCTTTCTTTCAAACCAATCTCTCCAAAGATAAGCTCGGAAAATTACTTGAGCCCACCCCTAAGGTGTTGAAGAAGAAGAAAAAGAAAAGAAGGAGAATAAATATAAAAAGGTGTCTCTCCCAAATAATGTTTCTCTTATTATGTTTGTGCCTTATGAACATGAATCCCAAATTGTTATTGATGATACACTTGATGAAAATATTGCTTTTTATTGTGACACTACGTCTGCAGGCACTATTGACGATAATTTTGTTATGCCGACTACTCACTATGATGATTGTGGAGATAATTATGATACTTATTATGACCTTGAAAATATTTTTGGTGACCAATTAGAAAAAAATATGACAATAATGATTGCTATACTATTGGTGATATTCATGCTATATATGATGACGGTGATTATTTAGAAGAAATACCTAATGATATAGAAAGCAATAAGCTTGGGGATGTGGGGTGTGAAAATCCTTTTGCTAGTGAGAATGAAAATGATATGTTTGAAAATATATTTTCTGAAAAATATTCTCATCCTCTTGCTTATGATAATTTTAAAGTGAATGATTATAAACTTTTTGGTCCTCCTAATCTTAGCTTAGAAAATAAAATTTACTATGATGAGAATGTACGTCCTAGTTATGATGATTGCAATGATGATGAGCGTGGGTTTGGAAGAGTGTCAACTTTGGGTAGCAATGATCCCACTATTTTGGAGGGTGTTAAACCTTATTGGAATAATGATAAAAGTGGATTTGGAGAGGTTGTGACTTTATTTAGTGATGATTCCACTATTTTGGAAAAGGTTTCAATTGATTATGATGAGAATAAAGTTGCTACTTATGATGATACTTATGCTATAAATAATAGTGATAATTATTCTTGTGAAACTTGAGATAATTATGAATATTATTCTACTTAACATTACTCTTTTAATGCGGAATTAATTTGTAGTGTTCAATTTTTATATGATACTCCCATTATTATGAATATGAAGAATTTTGCTTATGTGGAGAATAATAAAAATTATATGCATGTGAATCATGAAAAGAATGATTTATGTGAGTGTTAGGTTGTTGAATTTTTTTATTGATGCTACTGAAAATTATTATGAGAGAGGAATATATGCTTATAGATATCTCAACAACATCAAGTTTTCTCTCTTTATGTTGAAACTTTTAATGTTGCACTTGTTTTGCCTTCCTATTCTAGTTGCTTTGTGCTTCAATAAATTGTTTTCTTACACAGTTCCTATGCATAGGAAGTGGGTGAGGCTTAAATGTGTTTTATATATGCTTCATGATGCTCCCTTTTTGTTTGAATTCCTACTTTTATGTGAGCATCATTAAAATCATAATGTCTAGCTAAAATGCGTTAAATAAAAGCGCTTGTTGAGAGGCAACCCAATATTTATCTTGTCTGTTTTTATGTGTTTACATGATTAATTATAGTTTATTAATCATGTGTTGTATCTTTTGTTTTAATAAAGTGCCAAGTATAGCGTTTACCATGCTCAGATTGCAAGTTTATGAGTTGCTGTTTGAAAATACAAAGTTTTATGTTATCTCCTGAAAATTCCTGGAAATTCAGAACGTGAATGAATCTTTAATTTTTTTACACAGTAAGAATGATGAGTTATATGTTACATGGGAATTTTTCAGAATTTTTGGAGTTGAAGAAGTATGATAATCTATACCTCCTTTACAGACTATTCTATTTAGACAGATTGCTGTTATAGTTGCATTGTTTGCTCATGTTTGCTTGTTTGATGTTTCTATTAGTGGATAGAGATGTTAAATATGTGTAGGCATTTAGTATGCAATGTTTAGTTATAATTTTTCTGAGTTTCTCCAGTAGAGAATGTTAAGGTTTTAAATTTATTTTGTACTAACATATCTCATGAGTTATGTTAAGTTTTGCGTGAATGAAGTTTTTAAGACTAGGGGGAGACTGTGATATGAGAGGAATTAGGGAGACAAAAGAGCTCAAGATTGGGGATTCCCAAGGCACCACAAGGTATTTTTTCAAGAAGTTTGAAGCATCTAAGCTTGGGGATGCCCCACGTAGGCATCCCACCTTTCTTCATCAATAACTATCGGTTAGTCTCGGTTGAGCCTATATTTTTATTTTTTCACATAATTTGTGTTATTATGGGAGCATCGTTTTGTTTCATTTTTCCTTTGTTTACTATTAGATACAATAATTATATCTTAACTTCTTGATTCGGATAGATTTTATACATAACTACCTATTTACCTAACTACTCTTTATTTTTTGCTCATATCATTTGGAGTAGTTTATTATTTACGCTTGTGCTTAACTTATATCTTTAAAGTAAATTTAGGAATGAAGGGAATGCCATGCACTTGAAATTATATATGTATTGAGAAGTAAACATGCATCTTCCATTTAATTTGATAAAATAGAAGTGAGACTATGATATTGCATATCTTTAATCAAGGGGGTATTAGTTTTATTAATTTGAATCTATCATATTGTGGTGGTAACTATCTCTCAATGAAGGACGGGTGATCGGCTTGGCACATGTTTACATATGTTTGATAAATTCCAGTTCAGCCTTGGTGCTATTCAGGTTTGTAGGTTCATCGTTATATATTTTCTCAATAATTACTATTAGAGAATGCATGATTGTGGTTTTTGTGCTTGGTAAAGTGTTTGCTCCCAGTTTTTTATGCTAGCTTTTTCTTATACTAAGAAGAATTACCACTTATGAATCTAATCCTTGAAACAATTATGCCACAAAGTATCCACCATACCTACTTATAGATGGCATTTCACTACCATTCCAAGTAAATTTGCATGTGCCACCTCTAAACCTTCAAATAAACTCATGTTTTGTGTGCATGTACAGCTCATGGAGCGGCGGGGGAAGCCATTATCTTCCATGCTAAATGTGTTTTACTCATGACAAATATTTATTTGGCTTGCTAAATTTATGAGAGAGGCTGGCAATAGGGATGCCCAATCCCAAATATATTTTTTGAAAAAATGACACTCCCCTAGAAAGTTGAAAGTTGGAAGACACCCTTGGATTCGGCTAGCCATGGTTTGTATTAGTATGGTTGAGGGGGTGTGTAAATACATGGGAACTATCATTAACATGTTTAGCATGGAAGATATTGAAAATCTTTGTCGTTAAACCATTGACATGAAAAGTGCACCTCTGATACGTCTCCAACGTATCTATAATTTTGATTGTTCCATGCAATTATAATATCAATCTTGGATATTTTATATGCAATTATATATCATTTTTTGGGACTAACCTATTAAGTGCCCAGAGCCAGTTGTTTTTTGCTTTCCAAAAAATCAATATCAAACAGACTCCAAATGGAGAAAAAACTTTGGATTAATTTTTTCTAGACCAGAAGGGCCCCTAGAAGGTTCAGGAGAAGACCAGACGAGCCACGGGGGAACGACAAGCTCGGGGGGTGTGCCCAAGGGGGTAGGCATGCCCTCCAGGCTTGTGGGCCCCTCATGGCATGCCTTGACCTAATACCACCTCTATAAATTTCCAAATATTCCCACTACATCAGAGAGCCACCTGAAGTACTTTGTCCGCCGCCCCAAGTTTCTATTCTTCTGAGATCTCATCTAGAGGCCTTTTCCGGCACCCTGCCAGAGGGGAAGTCGATCACAAAGGGCTTCTACATCAACCTTGTTGCCCTTATGATGATGCTTGAGTAGTTTACCACGGACCTATGGGTCCATAGCTAGTAGCTAGAGGGCTTCTTATGTCTCTTTGATCTTCAATACAATGTTCTCCTCGATGTTCTTGGAGTCATATTGATGTAATCTTCTTTTGCGATGTGTTTGTTGGGATCTGATGTATTGTGGGTTTATGATCAGATTATTCATGAATATTAACCGAGTCTTCTCTAAATTATTTTATGCATGATTGTTATAGCATTGTATTTCTCTCATATCTATCCGTTTAGTTTGGCCAACTAGATTGATTTTTCTTGCAATGAGAGAGGTGCTTTGTGATGGGTTCAATCTTGCGGTACTCAATCTCAGTGACTGAAACGGAGATGACACGTATTTATATTGTTGACATTAAGGATGAAAAGATGGGATTTATTCATATTTCTTGGGTTTACTTTGTCTACATCATGTCATCTTGCTTAAGGCATCACTCTGTTTCCATTAACTTAATACCTTAGATGCTTGCTGGATAGTGGTCGATGGGTGGAGTAATAGCAGTAGATGTAGGAAGGAGTCGATCTACTTGTCTCGGACGTGATGCCTATATACATGATCATTGCCTTGAATATAGTCACAACTATGCGCTTTTCTATCAATTGCCTGACAGTAATTTGTTCACCCACCGTACTTTATGTGCTCGAGAGAGAAGCCTCTAGTAAAAACTATGGCCCCGGGTCTACTTTTATCATATATAAAATCCATAAATACCTTTCTGCAATTTATTTACCACTATTTTATTTTGTGTTTTTATTTATCTATCTACTACTACAAGATTTGATCCTTGCAAATAACCGCCGAGGGGATTGACAACCCCCTTGTTTGCGTTGTTTGCAAGTATTTGCTTTTGTGTGTGTGTGTGCAGGTGTTGCTAATGAGGTTCTGTGTGGTTCTCCTTCTAGATTTATAACCTTGGTTCTTAACTGAGGGAAATACTTATCTCTACTGTACTGCTTCATCCTCTCCTCTTCGAGGAAATCCCAACGCATCTCACAAGTCATAGGAAGAATTTATGGCGCAGTTGCCGGGAGACATCACCAAACCCTATCAAGTACCTCTGCATAAACTATCATCTACTTGTTCTTACTTTCATTTGACATTTGCCTCTCATTTTTATCTCCCCCACTTCTAAAATAATTTACAAAAACACAGAAATATTTTAGTTTGCTTGTTTGCTTACTTTGTTGCTAAGCAAATACCAAGTTGTGTGACTTTTCCAATACTAGTAATAATGATTTTATTAGTACTCCAATTTCTCCTCCCGCCACTAGTGCGGAGTCATGTGATATTAATGCTACTTTGCTAAGTCTTATTATGAAAGAATAATTTCGAGTAGTCCTAATGAAGATGATGCATCTCATCTTAATACTTTCACTGAATTATGTGATATGCAAAAGAAAAAAGATGTGGATAATGATAATGTCAAATTGAATTTATTTCCGTTCTCACTATAAGACCGTTCTGAAACTTGGTTTTCATACTTGTCGTGAAATAGTATTGATTCTTGGGACAAGTGTAAGGATGCTTTTATTGCCAAGAAATCAAATTATGAATTTTAAGCAACTTGAGCATGAACATGTTGCACAAATGCTCATGATGTGAAAAAACTCAAATCTAAAACTTTGCCACCCAAGATTGATATTAATGAGTCAATTAAAGCTATCTATGTCTCCATTAATGAAAGTAAAGAGAGAAGCCCTAGATTGAGGGCTAAGCGAGAATTCCTAGAAAAAGTGATTCCGGCCAATTTTTATCGTAATCATGATATAGATATTAAAATGATTGGCTTCTCACCCATAGAATCTTTATTTAGTAATATAAAACTTGATGAAAAAGGGAATGAAGATGATTCAACTTTATCTAGAGGGCGTCCCAATTGTTCGTAGGGTGACAATCTTAATGATAAAAATGATAAAGTGGGATTGGAGAGGTGAAAACTTTAAATAGTGATGTACCCACTACTTTGGATTTCAAGGATTTTAATTATGATAGTTGTTCTTTAATTTAATGCATTTCCTTGTGGTAATCCATGATAAATTCACCCAATGGCTATGAACAAAATAAAGCTTTTACTAAACATATTGTAGAAGCTATGATGAAGGCTTTAGAAGAAAAGCTAGAGTTGGAGGTTTCGATACCTAGGAAATTATATGATGAATGGGTACCTACTATTAAAATAAATATTAAAAATTATGAGTGAAAGCTTTATGTGATCTGGGTTCTAGCGTTTTCGCAATGCCAAAATATTTATGTGATGTGCTAGGTCTTGATGATTTGGATGAATGTTCCCTTAATTTGCACTTAGCGGATTCCACTATTAAGAAACCTTTGGGTAGAATAAATGATGTGATTATTCCTGCAAATAAAAATTATGTGACCGTTGATTTCATTGTGCTTGATATTGATTGCAATCCATCTTGTCCTATAATACTTGGTAGGCCTTTCTTACGAACTATAGGTGCTATTATTGATATGAAAGAAGGTAATATAAGGTTCCAATTTTCACTAAAGAAAGGAATGGAACACTTCCCAAAAAATAGAATTAAGCCTCCATATGAATCTATTATGAGGGCCACCTATGGAATTAATTTGAAGGATGACGACACTTGAAACTATGCACTACGCCTAGCTAGGGGCGTAAAACAGCTTGTTTGGAGGCAACCCAATAGTTATCTTTATCTTTATTTTTCCTTTTACTTTCTATTTTTGAGTGTGCACACAATTATGCTAGTGTTATGGTTGTGTTTTTGTGTTTAAATTAGTGTTTGTGCCAAGTAAATCCTTTGGGGTGATTTGGTTGATAGTTGATTAGATTCTGTGAAAAACAAAAACTTTTGCGCCCAGTAGCAGAATTGTTTAAGTTCACTAGAATGTGATAAAATTCTCATTTTTTTACACATGATTGATATACAAAGTGCCCATGTTTTACTGATTTTTCAGAATTTTTGGATTTACAGAAGTATTGTGTTTGTTCAGATCATTACAAACTATTATGTTTTTGACAAATTCTATTTTTGTTGCATAGTTTGCTTATTTTAATGAATCTATGGATTGTATCGGGTGTATAAGTCATGGAGAAGTTAGAACATAGTTGGTATTATGCAATAATAAAATATGAATGGGTTGACATAAGTACATAAAGTTTATGATTTGCTTGTTATACTAACGGATCTCATGAGATTTTAATTGAGTTTGGTGTGCTGAAGTTTACAAGTTTTGGGTGAGATCACGATGGATGAAGGAATAAGGAGCGGCAAGACCCTAAGCTTGGGTATGCCTTAGGCATCCCCTCTTTCTTCTACCAACCATCGATATATTACTTGGAGCTATATTTTTATTCATCACATGATATGAGTTTTGCTTGGAGCGTCGTTGCTTTTTTCTTTTTATTTTGCCACAATCATCTTTGCTGCACACACCTTTTGACAGGGGCACGTATTTAATCATGATTAGTTAGAATACTCAATGAGCTTCACTTATATAATTTGATCTAGGCAGTTGCTCTAGTGCTTCACTTCTATTTTTTAGAGCACGGCGGTGGCTATATTTTAAATAAATAGTTGCACTCTCAGGCTTCACTTATATCATTTTGAGAGTTTAATAAATAGCAATGGCAATATGCACGGGTTATGAAATTGGTCCTAATATGATAGATATTCAAGAGGGATATAATAAAAACTTTGTTGTAGATCACTGAATAAGATTAGTTTGATTCCTTCCAATAGTTTTGAGATATAGAGATGGTGATTTGTGTCTTGTACCAGTGATTAATTGTGGTTTACTAAGAATATTGGTGTTAAAGTTTGTGATTCCTGAAGCATGCACTTATAGTCTCCCATTATGCTAAGAAGTTGGAGCATGATTTATTATTGAGTGTCTTCCTTTGCATGAAGGCCGGGGGCGCGCGATGGTTAACTCCTACCAACCTCCCTCCTGGGGGCATGCGTAGTAGTACTTTGCTTCGAGAGCTAATAGACTTTCGCAGTAAGTATGTGAGTTCTTTGTGACTAATGTGAGTCCATGGATTATACGCACTCTCACCTTTCCGCAATTTGTTAGCCTCTTCGGTACCGTGCATTGCCCTTTCTCACCTCGAGATGTGGTGCAAACTTCGTTGGTGCATCCAAACCCCATGATATGATATGCTCTATCACACATAAGCCTCCTTATATCTTCCTCAAAACAGCCACCATACCTACCTATCATGGCATTTCCATAGCCATTCAAGATATATTGTCTTGCAACCTCCACCATTTCGTTATTATGACACACATCATCATTGTCATATTGCTTTCCATGATCATATAGTTGACATAGTATTTGTGGCTCAGCCACCATTCATCATTTTTTATACATGTTACGCTAGATCATTGCACATCTTGGTACACTGCCAGAGGCATTCATATAGAGTCCTATTTTGTTCTAATATCGAGTTGTAATTTTGAGTTGTAAGTAAATAGAAGTGTGATGATCATCATTATTCCCTATTAGAGCATTGTTTGAGTGAGGAAACAAAAAAAGAGGTCAAAAGAGCCCACCATAAATGAGAGAAAAGAAAGAAGGGGCAATGTCACTATCTTTTCCCACACTTGTGCTTTAAAGTAGCACCATGTTTTTCATATAGAGTCTCCTATATAGTCACTTTCATATACTAGTGGGAATTTTTCATTATAGAATTTGGCTTGTATATTACGATGAAGGGCTTCCTCAAATGTCTGAGGTCTTCTAGAGCAAGCAAGTTGGTTGCACACCCACTTAGTGTACATTTTGAGCTTTCATACAATTATAGCTCTTAGTGCATCCGTTGCATGGCAATCCCTACTCCTTACATTGACATCAATTTATGGCATCTCCATAGCCCGTTGATTAGCCTCGTCAATGTGGGACTTTCTCCTTTTTTGTCTTCTCGAAATTAATCTCTACCACCGCGTTCTATTCCACCCATAGTGCTATATCCATGGCTTGTGCTCATTTATTGTTTTTGGGGAACGTAGTAATATAAAAAAATTCCTACGATCAAGCAAGATCTAACTAGGAGATGCATAGCAACAGCAGGGGAGAGTGTGTCCACGTACCCTCGTAGACCGAAAGCGGAAGCGTTTAGTAACATGGTTGATGTAGTCGAACATCTTCACGATCCAAGTACCGAACGTACGGCACCTCCATGTTCAGGACACGTTCAGCACGATGACGTCCCTCGAGCTCTTGATCCAGTAGAGGGTCGAGGGAGAGTTCCGTCAGCACGATGGTGTGGTGACGGTGTTGGTGATGTGATCCGCGCAGGGCTTCACCTAAGCACTACAACAATATGACTGAGGTGGTAAACTGTGGAGGGGACACCACACACGGCTAAGACAATTGATGATGTGCCTTTGTGGTGCCCCACCCTCATATTTAAAGGAGGGAGGAGGAGGTGGCTGGCCCAAGGGGGGCGCGCCAAGGGGGGAGTCCTACTTGGACTCCTAGTAGAAGTAGGGTTCGGCCCCCTCCTTCCAAATAATGGAAAGGGGAAAGGGGAAAGGGGGAGAAGGAGAAGGAAAGGGGGGCCGCGCCCCCAACCCTAGTCCAATTCGGTTTGGGCTTGGGGGGCGCACCCCACCTCTTGTGGCATCCTCCCTCTCTCCACTATGGCCCAATAGGCCCATTAAATTTCTCGGGGGTTCTGGTAACCTCCCGGAACATGTATAAGTCATGAAGAAAGCAATGGCCATAAAACTAAACGATCATTATGCTAAGCTAACGGATGGGTCTTGTCCATCACATCATTATCTAATGATGTGATCCCGTTCATCAAATGACAACACATGTCTATGGTTAGGAAACTTAACCATCTTAGACTAACGAGCTTGTCGGATTTCGGGTTCCGGCAGACCCTTAAGGTTCGAACACTGGGGTGCGTGCGAAGGTCTCTCCCCTACCGATCTACACCTGATCTCCTCACGTGATTTTAGCTGGAAACAATGAACAACTCAAGGGACACAGGGTTTATACTGGTTCGGGCCACCGTTGTGGTGTAATACCCTACTCCAGTGTGTGGTGTGGTGGATTGCCTCAGGGGCTGATGAGGATCAGTACAAAGGAAGAACAGCCTCGCGAGAGGTGTTCTTGAGCTGGTGCGATGAACTGCTACGGTGAGTTCAGTCGCCTCTCCCTCTCTCTCTGCTAGGGTTCTACCAGATTTCTAGATGTCCCTTCCCTCTGCGGTGGCTAGCTCTATTTATAGAGGCCCTAGGCCTCTCCCCAAATAATGAGCAGGAAGGGCGCCAACAATTGGCCATTTTGAAGGGGAACATATGGTACAAGTTATCCTGACCAAAGGTGGTCTTCGGCTGCCAAAAGTACTGGTGATGACGCCGTCTTGGGCTCCACGGTGACCTCCGTCCTGCCACTCTGCTAGTCTTGGTCTCCTTGCACCGGAATGGTAACCTTTGCCCAATGCCTTGGCCTGTGCTTGCCCCCTTTGCACCAAAGGGGAAACAAGGACACTGCGCAGACAGGCGCTCGCCTGACGCCCGCCTGGCCTCGATTGTCATCGCTTGCGTCACAGGTTCCTCGCGAGGTACCCCTGCCTTGATCTCTCCGCCTCCTCGCGAGCCTGCCTAACGAGGCTGCCTCTGAGGAAGCTTCCTGTCGCCCGCCCCGCGAGGCCTGGCCCCTCATGAGGGTCTTGAGCTTGAGCTGATGAAGATGGGCCGCACTGGGCCCCCGCTTGAGCCACGTCGCAGGCCGCAGGCAGGCAAGTCTGGGGACCCCCTTTCCCAGAACACCGATAGTAGCCCCCGGGCCCAAGGCGCGCCCGGGCTTGGCCTAGCAGGAAAGCGACGGGGCAAGCGTGAAGCGCCGCGAGCCCCAACAACCTGTGGCCTTGGGCGCCGCGTGGCGATTGGTTGGACGTGGGCGACTGTGCTTCCCCATGATGCCTCGGCAACTGCATGACTTGACAAGTCCCTGCATGCAGAGAAACCGGTCATCATTACCTGCAATCGTGGTGCACGGCGGTTGGCCTCCTTCGGCTATAAGTACGGGGCTGGGCGAGCCCCTTCGGCCGGTCCCTTCTTGCTGCTCCTTTCCTTCTTCTCGATTACTCACCGCTCCCATGGATCAAAAGAGACTCTCGGCGGTGAAGAAAGGAAAGGCCCCTCAGGCTGGGCCTGACTCCCCCCCGGCCAAGCGCGGCCGAGGCCGCCCTCGCAAGTATACCACTATCCCCGTGGTGGCCCCCCGCGGCCATGGAGGCGGTTCCCGGCGCAGTGGTGAGCGCCCGGTTGCCGACGGGGGGCACGCCGTGGGTGTGCGCCCCCCTAGGCCACGCTTTCGCTGTGCGGAGGTGCTGCCGGAATTCGTCGTGTGGTCGGCGGATCCATCCAGCACCAGGCTCTAGCTCCCCCATTTCTTCGTAGATGAACTGCCGGCCAGCGCCCGGTGCGGCTTCTGGCTCCAGGCAGACGGATGCTGCAGTAGGGCCTCCTGGGCGTCGCTGGAGGTCTCCGTTTCTGGGAATGGGGCTCTGACGCGCGGCTGGCAAACGTTTGCCCGCGCGTGTGGCCTGAGCCAGTGGTGCACCCTATACTTCAAGTTTGATGGCGACGCCACCCTCTACGTGAGGGTGTTCAGGGAAGACGGTCGCCGTGCCGGGTGCTGCCCTAAAGACAACGACCGCGGCCGCCTGCCCAGCCCCGGCACTGACCAGGATGAAGATTGCGACTGGCGTACGGGCGGCGGTGCTCGGGGTTCGCTGAGCTTCGGCGACCCCCTCTCAGGCAGTAGCTCCTCCAGCGGGGGCCGCGACCAGCCTCCTCGCCATCGCGCCCGCCTGGGTGAAGGTAGCGGATCAGCCCGCCGCCGCGCCCCGATGAAGCGAGAGGAGGGATCCGCTTGAGCCCCAGGAGCATCTCGGGCCTTCACTGTGGGTTGGCGCAGGATGAATCGCGCCCATTTTGTTTTCTTTCTTATCCTGCGCAAAAATAGAAAGTAATGTAGGGCTCCACGGGGGCGTATTAGAACTGCTGCTATTTAACCATCGCGTTGTTTCCGCTATTTCTGCGCCGTGTTTTTGCACCACACACCCATGTGCGGGAACTATTTTAGCTCGGTGGGGCATGGCGCGGTCCTCGCCCCCCGAGGTCGTGGCCTCCTCGTGCGCTTCGTGCCCTACAAGGATCAGTAGGAGGGGTAACTTACGGTCTTATTTGTGGGGGCGATCGGCCCAGGTCCTGCGCTCGTGTCGCGATGCCCGTGGGGCACGGACTGGGAGGGGTGCTCCTGCAGAGGACTCGGATAGGAAAGCTCCAAACGATCGGGGCAGAAAACACTCGCAAGGGCGCCTGCAAACCTCCCTCGCGAGACTTGTGCGAGAGAAAACGAGGCGAGCGAGCGAGAAAGACAAAGAATCACAAGCCAGGAACGTCAGCAACTCCAATAAAACTTCAAACGAGAATAAACAAGCCAATTGCAGAAAGCAAATGGGAAAGCCGCGTCTGGCACCTATTCTAGTCTTCGACGTCTTCTCACCAGCGCGGAGCTAAGTGCTGCCACTGGGCGTGGGCGGGAGCCCCCGAGGCCCGAGGGCGGCACTTCGGAGACTCCAGGGCGTGTACAGCCTCACTCATTATTACGTGAGAGTGTCACGGGCGGCGAGCTTCACAGGCATTGGCCTTCTTCACAGGCACCGGGCCTTTCTCGAAATGCGGCAGCTTCACAGGCATTTGCCTTCTTCACAGGCACCGGGCCTTTCCCAAAACGCAGCTTCACAGGCATTCACATTCTTCACAGGCACCGGGCCTTTTCCAAAACGCAGCGGCTTCATAGGCATTCACCTTCTTCACAGGCACCGGGCCTTTTCCAAAACGCAGCGGCTTCACAGGCATTCACCTTCTTCACAGGCACAGGGCCTTTTCCAAAACGTAGCGGCTTCACAGACATTCGCCTTCTTCACAGGCACCGGGCCTTTCCTAGGCGCTAGGCCTCGCTCAAGGATAGAACCTCCAGAGATGTTGAACGTTCCACACGTTCTGGATGGGTACCCCCTCCGTGGTCTCCAAGCGCGCGGAGCCAGGCCTGAAGACATGAACAACCTTGAACGGGCGCTCCCACATGGGAGAGAGCTTGTGCAGTCCCTCCATGGAGAGAACCCATCTGAGCACGAGATCCCCTACCTCAAGAGTTCTGGGGTGGATGTTGCGGCAGTGGTATCGTCGCAGCGCCTGCTGATACCTTGCCGCTCGCAGCGCGGCTTCTCGACGGTGTTCCTCCCCCAGCACAAGATCCGTCCCCCGCATGGCGTCCTGCTGCGTCTCGTCGAACTCCAGGACCCGTGCGGAGCGACGCCTGACCTCATGAGGGAGGACAGCCTCTGCTCCGTAGACGAGGAAGAACGGGGTCTCGCCAGTCGGCTTGGTCGCAGTTGTGCGGATTGACCACAGCACAGACTGGAGCTCGTCGTACCAGCCCCTGCCGTAGGCCTCCAACTTCTTCTTGAGGTCCTGGCTTTGAGGCCCCTCAGGACCTCCGCGTTGGCCCGCTCGGCCTGGCCGTTGCTCCAGGGGTGTGCTACCGAAGCGTAGCATATCTGCGTTCCAAGTTTAGCAAAGTACGTTTTGAAGAGATTACCGGTGAATTGCGAACCGTTGTCGGTAATGATGCGGTTGGGCACCCCAAATCGGCTCATGAGGCCCTTGATGAATTTGACCGCAGAGCCTGCCAGGATTGTGCGGACGGCTTCCACCTCAGCCCACTTGGTGAATTTGTCCACGGCGACGTAGAGGTAGCGATAGCCCCCTGGCGCCCGAGGAAACGGGCCCAGAATGTCCAGCCCCCAAACTACGAACGACCATGAGAGGGGTATAGTCTGTAGACCCCCCGCAGGCTGATGGATCTGCTTAGCGTGAAACTGGCAGGCCTCGCAAGCCTTCACAAGCTCAACGGCGTCGTTGAGCGTCGTGGGCCAGTAGAATCCACTGCGGAATGCCTTGCCGACGAGGGTCCGCGACGACGAGTGGTGCCCGCAGTCTCCACCGTGTATGTCCGCCAGTAGCTCCTTCCCTTGCTCTCGGGAGATGCAGCGTAGGGACATGTCATTTGGTCGCTTCCTGTAGACCTCTCCATCCCTGATGCAATAAGCCGTGGCCTGCCGCGCCACTCGCTCCGCTTCCTCCTCATTCTCCGGCAGAGTCCCTTGCGTCAGGTAGTTCTTGAGCTCCGGGATCCAACACCCTTCCTGAGGCTCTAACGCCAGGAGCAGGTGTGCCCCTGAGGCTGGGCCGCAGACCAGGGCTCCTGAGGCAGGCGGCTGAGGGAGCTCCTCCCTTGGTTGCGTCGTGCTCGATAGTGGCGGCACCGCCGAGGGTTTGAAGAGCCGCTCCTCGAAGACGCCAGGCTCCTGAGGCAGCCGCCGGGACGCCCTCTTGGCAATGTCATCGGCCTCCTGATTGGTGCCGCGAGGCACATGCTGCAACTCCAGCCCCCAGAACTGTTTCTCCATCTTGCGAACCTAGGCGAGGTAGGCTTCCATGTGCTCGTCCTTTGGCACGTATATCTTGTTGGAGAAGTTGACGAGGAGCTACGAATCGCCCTCGACGACGAGGAGCTTTACTCCTAAGGCAATTGCGGCCTTCAAGCCTACTATTAGGCCTTCGTACTCTGCTATGTTGTTGGAGACCTTTTCTCCGTGCTGGAAGCAAAGTTGTACGACATAATAGAGTTTGTCCTGGGTAGGGGACACAAGCACTGCGCCAGCTCCCGCATCGTGTCGGGAGAACACGCCATCGAAGTACATGAT
The DNA here is from genome assembly GCF_003073215.2 of Triticum urartu. Taxonomy (NCBI): domain Eukaryota; kingdom Viridiplantae; phylum Streptophyta; class Magnoliopsida; order Poales; family Poaceae; genus Triticum; species Triticum urartu. The sequence continues at coordinate 333,188,368 of NC_053023.1, read as the reverse complement.
CCAGCCATCCGGTGCTTCACTTCCTGGGGAAAGTGATCGTTCTTCGCCTGCCTCGAGACCCGGCGCTTCTGCCCATTCTGCCACGAAATCTGCAAGTGCGGCTCCCTTGATGACTCTGGTCGTGCTGAATTCTAGATGAAATGCCTGTAGCTCGATGTTCCATTCAGCGACCCTCCCAGCTGAGTTGGGGCTGCTGAGCACTCTTTCCAAGGGGTATGCTGAGACGACTTTGATGGGATGTCCTTGGAAGTAGTGGCGCAGCTTGCGCGAGGCCACTAGTAGCGCGAGGAGGAGTTTTTGAGGCATGGGATACCGTGCCCTTGCGTCCCGTAGCACCGTGCTGATGAAGTACATGGGATGCTCGACGAGGTTGAGGGTGGTCGCGCAGCTTGCGTCCTCCAGAGGTCGAGGCGTCTCTTGAGACGACGGAGCTCCCGGTGCTTGGTCACCTGAAGAGGCCTCTCCTGCTCCGGGTGCGTTCTCCTGCTGCGGCTGTTCCTTTCCGGCTGTGGTTGCGGCCTTCGCGAGGCCCTCCTGGCTCTGCTTTGCTTCAGTTCGGACGGTCGATGCGGCCTTGGCACATCACTCCTCCCTGACCGCCACCAGGGCTGCGCTAGCGGAGTAGGGGGTGGACGCAAGGTAGAGCACCAGGGGCTCCTGAGGACGTGGAGCTACCATCACTAGCGGACTGGTAAGGTACCTCTTGAGGTCTTGGAATGCCTTTTCGGCCTCTTCAGTCCATTCGAAGGGGCCCTTTTTCTTCATCAGCTTGAAGAAGGGCAGCGCTCGTTCCCCCAGCTTGGAGATGAAGCGCCCCAACGCTGTCAGACGCCCGGTGAGCTTCTGCATTTCTCTGAGGGTCCTCGGCGGGCTCATGTCTTCGACTGCCTTGACCTTCTCCGGGTTGGCCTCGATGCCCCTGTGGGATACGAGGAAACCCAGGAGCTTGCCCGAGAGGACTCCAAATACGCACTTCTCTGGGTTGAGCCATAGGTCCACTTCGTTGAGGCTTTCAAAGGTTTCTTCCAGGTCTTGTATCAGGGTTCTTGCCTCACGAGACTTCACCACAATGTCATCGACGTAAGCTTCAGCGTTCCTCCCGAGCTGCCGGCCTAAGGAGATGTGCATCAGCCGCTGAAAGGTCGCGCCTATGTTGCGCAGCCCAAATGGCATGCACATATAGCAGTACACTCCACACGGGGTCAGGAAAGCCATCTTCTCCACGTCTTCTACTGCCATCTTGATCTGGTGATAGCCCGAGAAGGCATCCAGGAAGCACAATAGGTCACACTCTGCGGTGGAGTCGACTATCTGGTCGATGCGGGGGAGCGGAAAAGGATCCTGCGAGCAGGCCTTGTTGAGGTTGGTGAAGTCGACGCACATGCGCTCTTTTCCTCCCTTCTTAGGCACAATGACCGGATTAGCCAGCCAATCAGGGTAGCAGACCTTGCGAATAACCCCTTCCGCCTCTAGCTTTCGGGTCTCTTGAACGATGAAAGCCTGTTTCTCAGCAGACTGCCACCTTGCCTTCTGCTTCACGGGGCGCACATTGGGGCACACGTTGAGGTGATGCTCAATAACTTCCCTTGGGACCCCCGCTAACTGATCTGGTTCCCACGCGAACACCTTCTTGTTCGCTCGCAGGAACCTGATCAGGGCCTCCTCCTGTTCGGGCTCGAGGTTGGCCCCTATGGTGAAGGTGGTGCCAGCGGACCCGTCCTCGTCGACTGGTACCTGCTTGGTTTCTGCCATGTCTTGGGTGAACAGCTGCTTCTTTTTAGCCGGCGCAGCCCCCTTGGGCTCAACAGCGTCGGTGCTAGTGGGCTGCGCCACCGCGGCCGCCCTGAAAACAAGCCAGAGCACCTGCAGCGCATCACTTGTGTCTCCTGACACAGTGAGGACGCCGCTGCTCCCGGGTATCTTCATGAGGTTGTACGCCGGGTGAGTTGCCGCCATGAACCGAGCCAAGGCCGGATAGCCGAGGATGGCATTGTAGGGGAGGCCGATGGGGGCGATGTCAAAGTCGATCAGCTCTGTGCGGAAGTTGTCACAGGTGCCGAAGGTAACTGGGAGGCAGATCTATCCCAAGGAGGCGGTGGAACTGGCTCCGACGCCCAAGAAAGGCCTGCTGGGTTGGAGCCGCTCCAGCGGCACGTGGAGGAGGCTGAAGGCCTCCACCGAGAGCACGTTGAGGCCAGAACCACCGTCGATGAGAGTCCTGGTGACGGCCACCTGGCAGATGGTGGGGGTGCACAGCATCGGGAGCGCGCCCCAACCAATGGGGTTGAAGGGGTGGTCCTCCGAGTCAAAGGTTAGATCAGCCTCGGGCGCCACCCAGCCCGGGGGGGCTTCTCGGCGCTTGGAGGCGGTGCTGATCCGGCGGGCGAACGACTTGACGTGAAGACTCAAGGGTGGTGCCTAGGAACAACCCAGGAGAGCTGCGACGATGGGCGGCGCTGGTGCGGCGAAACGGGCGAGGAAGAGGTCGCGCAGCTCCTCCCAGGAGGTGACAGAGGCCGTCGGCAGGTGGAGAAGCCACGCGCGCGGGATGCCGGTGAGGGCCATGGGTAACCAGTTGGCCATCACCCGATCGTCGCCCCCGGCTCCGAGGACGGCCTCCTCATACGCCAACAGGAACATCATCGGGTCCATCGCGCCGTCGTAACGCGGCGGCATCTCGGGCCTGAACTTGCACGGCCACCGCACCTGTCGCAAGGCGGGGGCCAAGGCCTGGAGCCCCCTGGACCCAGTGTCGGCATCCGTTGCTGGAGCGGGTGGCGCGTTGTCCTCCATGAGGGCGGGATGCGATGTTGGGGGAGAGCGGGTCGTCAGGAGGGAGGACTCCGGCGCACCCCTACCTGGCACGCCAAATGTTGGAATTCGGGTTCCGGCAGACCCTTGAGGTTTGAACACTGGGGTGCACGCGGAGGTCTCTCCCCTACCGATCTACGCCCGATCTCCTCGCGTGATTTTAGCTAGAAACAATGAACAACTCAAGGGACACAGGGGTTATACTGGTTCGGGCCACCGTTGTGGTGTAATACCCTACTCCAGTGTGTGGTGTGGTGGATTGCCTCAGGGGCTGATGAGGATCAGTACAAAGGAAGAACAGCCTCGCAAGAGGTGTTCTTGAGCTGGTGCAATGAACTGCTAGGGTGAGTTCAGTCGCCTCTCCCTCTCTCTTTGCTAGGGTTCTACCAGATTTCTAGATGACCCTTCCCTCTGCGGTGGCTAGCTCTATTTATAGAGGCCATGGGCCTCTCCCCAAATAATGAGCGGGAAGGGCGCCAACAATTGGCCATTTTGAAGGGGAACATATAGTACAAGTTATCCTGACCAAAGGTGGTCGTCGGCTGCCAAAAATACTGGTGATGACACCGTCTTGGCTCCACGGTGACCTCCGTCCTGCCGCTCTGCTGGTCTTGGTCTTGTTGCACCGGAATGGTAACCTTTGCCCGATGCCTTGGCCTGTGCTTGCCCCCTTTGCACCAAAGGGGAAACAAGGACACCGCAGAGGCAGGCGCTCGCGTGACGCCCGCTTGGCCTCGATCGTCATGGCTTGCCTCACAGGTTTCTCGCGAGGTACCCCTGCCTTGATCTCTCCGCCTCTTCGCGAGCCTGACTGACGAGGCTGCCTCTGAGGAGGCGTCCTGTCGCCCGCCCTGCAAGGCGTGGCCCCTCGCGAGGGTCTTGAGCTTGAGCTGATGAAGATGGGCCACGCTGGGCCCCCGCTTGAGCCACGCCGCAGGCCGCAGGCAGGCAAGTCTGGGGACCCCCATTCCCAGAACACTGACAGAGCTAGTCAAGTAGAGGCATACTATGGACACTCTGTTTGTTTATGTATTCACACATGTACTAAGTTTCCGGTTAATACAATTCTAGCATGAATAATAAACATTTATCATGATATAAGGAAATATAAATAACAACTTTATTATTGCCTCTAGGGCATATTTCCTTCAATTGTTTGGGGATTGAAAAAGCAGAGGCGCGTTAAGAAGTATGAACCAATTGCTCGGCTGACACCGAGGTAGTGCATGATTTATACTTTGTGTTAAGAAGATGGAGTATGACAAGGCTATATGATTTTGTAGGGATGGCATTCTTTAGCATTTATATTTTGAGAGACATGATTGTTTGCTAGTATGCCTGAGTATTAATGTCTTTATGTCAAATTATAGACTATTGCTCTGAATCATTAAGATCTAAATATTCACACCATAAAAGAAAGATTACATGATAGCCATGTTAGGTAGCATTCCACATCAAAAATTATGTTTTTATCATTTACCTACTCGAGGATTGATAACCCACAAGTATAGGGGATCGCAACAATTTTCGAGGGTAGAGTATTCAACCCAAATTTATAGATTCGACACATGGGGAGCCAAGGAATATCTGAAGGTATTAGCAGCTGAGTTGTCAATTCAACCACACATGGAGATTAATTATCTGCAGCAAAGTAGTATGATAGTTTTGATAATAGTAGTAGCAACAACAGTAATGGTAACAGTGCTAGCAATAGTTTTGTAGTAAGTGTAACAGTGATGATAGCATCAGTAACTTAGCAAGACCAATATAAGATAAATTTGTAGGCATTGGATCGGTGACTTCTTGGATGATATTCATCATGACACAGTTATAACCTAGGGCGATACGGCACTAGCTCCAGTTCATCCATATAATGTAGGCATGTATTCCATAAATAGTCATACGTGCTTTATTAAAAGAACTTGCATGACATCTTTTGTCCTACCCACCCATGGCTGCGGGGTCCATATTGGAAACTCAGGGATATTAAGGCCTCCTTTTAATAGAGAACCAGAACAAAGCACTAATACACGGTGAATACATGATCTCCTCCAACTATGGTAATCACCGGAAGAAGTCCCAGTTATTGTCACTCCGGGGTTACCGGATCATAACACGTAGTAGGTGACTATAAATTGCAAGATCGGATCGAACATGGATATAATGGTGATAACATAAACGGTTCAGATCTGAAATCATGGCTCCCGGGCCCAAAGTGACAAGCATTAAGCATGGCAAAGTCATAGCAACACCAATCTAAGAACATAGTGGATACTAGGGATCAAGCCCTAACAAAACTAAGTCGATTACAAATGAATCTCATCCAACTCCTCACCGAGCAGTGAGCCGACGAAGGAATTACTCACTCCTGGTGGGGAGCATCATGGAATTGGTGATGGAGAAGGGTTGGTGATGATGAAGAACGAAGACCTCCCTCTCTGGAGCCCCAAACGGACTCCAGATATGCCGTCCCGAGGAAGAACATGGCTTGGTGGCGGCTCCGTCTCGTGGATCGCAATAATTCTTTCTCCCTGATTTTTTCTCCAAACACTACAAAAAAATATCGTGATGATACATGTTTGTCACAGTAGGTCGCGTTTTTTGTCATGCATGTACATCCATGACAAATTTATGACAGAATCAAGATAGTCATACCTGTGCTGTCGTAGAAGTGTTCCATGACATTACCAAAATTATCATCACGGAAGTGTCCACTTCCATGACGATAAATAGCGCGTCACAGAAGTGCTTTCGTCAAGGATGACCGACACGTGGCATCCACCGTAACGGAACGCCGTTAAGCTATCGGGTTGGGTTTTGGATCCGATAACCCGTTAACAGCCCCGACCAATGGGGATTTTCCACGTGTAAAATCATCATTGGCTGGAGGAAACACGTGTCGGCTCATCGTTGGGACAGATGTCATCCACTCATTGGACAGAAGGCACCTATGATACGTCGACACGTGGCATGGCCCAACAGAGGCCCATTCCTGTGAAAAGGCCGACCCATTTGACTTGGTCAAAAGGTGGCGCGCCGGCCAATGGAAAGCGTGTTAACGGCCTGTTCGCATATAGCCCATTTACAGCTCGCTAACCCAAGGCCCATTACGCCCTATCCGAATTAGGCCCAGTAGCGTCATCTGGGCCATCCAATATGATTCCAGCCCGTTTTCACTTCTGGCCCATGTATGGCCCATGACGTCTTTCGGCCCATATGAGGCCCTATGTAACTCTTGGCCTATTAACGGCCCGTGGTGAAACTGGCCCGTAATGAACAGTGTATCATTTTATACCCATTAACGGCCCGTTATTCCGTTGGGCCGTTTCCAGCCCATGTTATCTTTTGGCCTTCTCAGAGCCCATTTATTCTTGGGCTCATTTCCAGCATTCGTTTACTGACGGCCCGTTACTGTCATTTTCTGCTAGTGGGCGAAATTCAGCCCGTGGTTACAGTCGGCCCGTTTGTGGTCCGTTAATACATTGGGCCGTTTTCATAGCGTCATCAAAGACGGCCTATTAACGATGGCCCGTTACGGTCGGCCCATGAACGGACAATTCCAACTCTAGCCCGTTTACGGCCATAATGTGGCATGTTATTGGCCCATGTTTGGCCAATCGATCATACGACCTGTATAAGGCCCATTGATGATACGGCCCATAGAAGGCCCATTGTTTCTACGGCCCGTAGAAGGCCTACTGTTTCTATGGCCCGTAGAAGGCCCACTGTTTCTACGGCCCGTAGGAGGCCCAGTGTCACTACAGTAAATATTAGCCCATGGTTATTGTGGCCTAGTTTAAAAAAATAGGTTATTGCAGCCACTAGTTAACCGCGGAAAAAGAACTTCAATGACTACAAGCAAACAAATAAACAAGACAACAAGGAAATAAATAAGCAGGCAACTAACGCTAGGCTATCACGACTATTACACATATTACATCCACTGGGCATCAAAGTTCGCCACCAGTGCAAATATAGGGAACAAAGCAGCATATCATATACACTGGCCGTCAAAATTGGCCACTAGTGCAAATAAACGCGGCAGCAAAACAAGAGCATAACTGAAACAACTTCAGAAGAGCTCAAGAAACGTTATCCTGGGTATCCACCATGCTGGCAATAAGCTTAGCAAGCTGATTAGCTTTGTCCTGTTTGGCGCTAAAATCCTCCAACGCTTGTTGTTGCACCAGAAAGTATGCATCTGAATGCTCCAGGGACTTCCGCAGTCCTTCCGCTTCTTGTCGCAGCACAGCTGAATGATGTCTTTCAGCTTGTAGTTGAGACTCAATAAACCGAACTGATTCAGACAGTGGTTTGAATAGCTTGTGAAAGATAGGATGTGTCACATCCTGAACCTTATCTGCATTACTTCCTTTGCCATTGCTTAATAAGGCACTCTTCCCCAATATTCTGTTAGCATTCTAAAAGAAGAAACAAGCAGACACATAACAAGTTTAGCATGTACTAGTATATGAAACTCATTTCGGTGAACCAGTTCATTAGTAAGGTGGACAGGATTAAACTACCAAGTCTTCTACTGCCAAGTACTAGTACATAATAAAAGCATCAAACAGACATATATCTATGTCCTATGGTAGCAATGGAATCTTAAATTAGAACAGTTGTTCTTCAGGTTTAGGCACTTGTTCTACATGAACAGAGTACAGTAAGACGCAAGAATATAATACTTAAAAATAGAAAATGAGCCCATAGACCTTACCACATTCTTGGTTCGGGACCAGTACAGAACAAGGCATTCCCAGTCATCGTCCAGTAAATGTGTCTCAGGAGAACGTAAGGGAATTTGATGAGTTTCTTTGCCGGTGAAGTACGTTTTCTTCAGGTAATTCTGATACTGCCACCAAGCATTCTTGAATATAGCAGAGGTATTAGCACAGGTTACCTCATCCTGAGTTTCCAAATCGGGCCTTCTCTATAGAGAAAAATGGGAAAATTTGTTGTATTATAACCATCATGGAGGTAGGATGTATGGGACGAAGCAAAGTAATTGCCATGAATAAAATTAATTACACATAACTCCTGGACAAAAACCTGCAACTGGCATTTTCCTTCATCTTCAGTATAATATTTCCAATATGGGAAGATACACACATACGATTTAACAACATCAAATGCGATAGATGCTAAACAACGACTAGCTGGTTGTGCTTCCTCCATAGGAATAGGCATACTAACTGGTGGAGTTGGGGTTCGCCATGATAGTACTGGCCCTTTGGGCACTGGAGCTGCCTTACTAACTGCTCTTGTTTGGGAGCTCTGTGGTGGAGATGGTGCTGTGTCAACAGGAACTGGGTTACTATCGGCTGGGGTTTGGGTTAGATTGGGTGAAGCTGGTTCTCTGTCCATCGTAGTAGGGGTACAAGCTGCGAGAGTTTGGGTTATGTGTGGTAGGGCTGGTTCTTGTGCATGTACAACCGGGGTGCTATCTCCACTAAGAGGTAGCACTGTTTTATCTGAAGACCGTGTTTTTAGTCCGCTAGATACTGGCATCACCCGCTCCAATTCAAATGGCTGATAAACAGGAAACATAGTTGAATGTACAGACATTGTATGAGAGACAGATGCAATAGATAGTGTGGAAAAAAGAGGGCATGCAATAGTTGACATGTATATTGTTTAACTAAAACGGATAGCATGACATAATTTCACATATATGATGTCTATCTAAACTGGATAGCATAGCATAACATAATTCAAAGATATGATGAATAACTAAACATGATCGCATGACATAATTCACCTACATGTTATCTAAGTAATCAGGATCGCATCATTTAATTCACATATGTGATTTATATGCTAAACAGAGGGCATTCGATATGATGTCTGAACTAAGAACATGGTGTTGAATATTGTGTATATGATGTCTAAACTATGTAATGCAAGACACCGTATGCATGATATGAGCAGTATAACCGTGCCAAGTTAGAGCATACACCTCGGTGGGGGAATAGGACTGGTCATCTGTCTCTGAATCCATCTCTGAGGAGTTATCGGGACCCAACAAGAGATCTGCTTCGACAGGTAGCACTGCCTGCTCTGAAGGCCTTGTTTTCACTCCAGATTTTTCCATCTCCCACCCAAATGGACGATTCACAGGAAGAGTAGTTTAATGTACAAACATTGTCGATAAATGGAAATGTAATGAAGAAAAGGATGGGCAAGATATCATTCAAATATATGATGCCTGGTTAAACAAGATGGCATTGCACATTTCACATATATTATGGCTGGCTAAAAGACATGAGACTTCATAATTCCCATATATGATATAGAAACTAAACAAGTGGTATTATAGAACCTGTCTAAACTAAGCAGATGACATATATGATGTCAAATGTAGGCACTGCAAGGCAACATATGCATGATATGACTAACATCATCATGCCAAGGTAGAGCAAACACCTTGGGGGGTAAATAGGAGTGGTCAGCGGCGTCCGAATCCGCCTCAGAACAGATATCTTCCTCTGGATTACAATCTGGAGAGGGGTGGGGACGGTTGCCATTGAACCCACCATGGAGCGATGTCTGCATGACATCGTATTGCCGCGCAAAACTCTTCTCTTTTTCTCTACATGTTCAGCATGACTGTGTACAATATCTCACATGCATACGAAAAAATATGGTGAGATTATGTAAGGAGAGCATGTAGAAATTTAGACTGATGGTAACAACCAGTGGATCAATGTTTTTCCATTGAACCAAAATAGCCCTAATGGATCGACGTGAATGTATAGTAATAAGTGATGCAATAAGTGTACAACCTCTTTGACGTGGCCGTGTCGACCTCAGCATCATTGGGTTGGTCGCTGAAGCAGTTGAGGTAGAGGTGGCTGTCGGAGGTGTGGAGGAAGATCTGAGGAATCTGTAGACGGCGTCCAGGGCACTGCTCTATTGTGATGGATCATTCTGTCATTGGAGCAGCTCCGGTGAGCCGTAAGATGTCAAGGCTGAAGCAGCACAAGACAGACATCGTCAATCTCAAGTGGGATTCTAATAGCATCTCCAATAGATGATGTAAAATGGATGTAAAATTAACATCACCAAAAACCACCTGACTACAACAGATGAGGTAAAAACTGTTGACTCTGAACTTAACTGTCAAAACTGAAATTTACTATGGAATCTGAATGCTGCTGTCGAAACTGAACGCAATGGTAGCAGAGAGGCACTTGACATGTAGTTTAGGGAGGGCCTGCCGTTCATCTTCAACCTGCACCCCCCTGAGCCGCCAGCAACCACCGGCCGAACCGCCGGCCCCAGCGCCGCCTTGCCGCCCCGAAACAACTCGCCACCGCCGCCCCGGCTAGCCCTCTAGGCCCCCACCCCCACCCTGAACCCTAAGATAGATAGTGGGGTACCTCTCCGGCGAGCCCCCGTCCCCGCTGCGGGTGGTTCTTCCTTAACTCCGGCGAGCCCCCCAACCCCTGAAAATCGACTGACCCAAAAGTCGATTCAGTCGACTGAAGTGTGGCTTAATCGGAGCAGAGCAGTAGCATGAGCAAGGGAGAGAGCAGCAGCAGCAGCAGCAGCTGGGTGCGCGAGCGATCGAGCGAGAGCTGGAGCAGCAGCAGCAGCAGATCCGGCTGGTATGGATGCCACCGCCGAAGGGGCCTCGCACTGGGGGAGAACCGCCATGGAGATGTCGCCTGCGGAGCCGGCTTTAAGGTAGCCGCTCCATGGGGGTGCGGGATGGAACACCGTCGGCGCCGGGAGGTCGAGTTAAGGATAAGGTGCGATGCGATGAGTGTACAACCTCTTTGGTGGCGTTGAGTAGGCCTCGGCTTCGTCCGAGGAGTCGGTGAGGATGCTGCGGTTCCGGTGGAGCAGGTTAAGGCGGCGCTGTGGGGATGGAGCAGCCGCGATAGACGAGGTGATCGTCGGAGCAGCTCCTTGGAGGTGGAGGACGGGGCGACTAGACCGGCGGGACAGCAAAATGGACGATGGATCCTCATCCGGGGAGGTGGACGAGGGACGTCGAGCTGTTGCGGTGGACGACATCGTCGGGGAAGAGGCTCCAGCTGGGCAGCGGTGACGTGGCGGACGGAGGAGGGTGGGGTTTCGCGGCTGGAGCGGAGAGGTTATGGCGGCCTGGGTTTCGAATGGCGAAAAGGGGGCAATGGGAGGGGGTGAAGCATGACTTAGGAACGCGCTTTTCCAAAATGTAGGGTGTGTTACAAAAGTACCCCCCACCAATTTGAACTAGCGGCCCTTTCGGCTCAGGGTTAGAAGGGGGATTTCGCGTGTCGGGATTTGGCAGCTGGAGGGAGTTTTCGTGCGCGTTGTAATTTCGGGATAGCAAGGCGCGGGTTGTGAAGGCGCCAGTTTTGGGAGCACGATATCTGAATTTTCGGGATATAACAAGACGCGGGTTGAATTTTAGGGACAAACCTAACTTTTAGTAATATTGTACATGTACGTACCAAATCAATTCGCACTTCCCTCAACCAAAAAGAAAACGAAAAAATAAAACTATTCACACCACACAAAGAGAGAGTCTTGCCTCGTTTTACTATACAAATGCTATTCAAAGCTACTCCCTCCTTCCATCTATATAGGGACTAATGTGTTTTTCGATGCTAACTTTGACCAAATATTAGAGCAATGATATATGACATGCAACTTACACAAAGCACACCATTAAATTCGTCTGTGAAAGGTTCTTTCAATGATATAATTTTCACATTGTGCATGTCATGTACTATTAATCTTGTCAATAGTCAAAGGCGGTCTTAAAAATCTCATACGCCCTATATAGATGGAAGGAGGGAGTATGAATCCATGTTATGTCCGATTAAATTTTTTCGCTTGCTGTATAATGCATGTAACCTACTCATACCAACATTTTAGTGCATTCCAATTGTCTATACTACCGCTGCAATTCGAACTAAATTTGAATTCGTTTCTCTATTTCAACAAGAATCTACAATCATGATTGTTGCCAACTTCAACCATCATAGTTTCCTTGCTATCCGCCAGATATAAATCAGACGGCCTATAATGCAGGATGGCAGGCACACCATCATCAACAACTCCGTTTTTTTATAAGAGTAGAGATAAAATATATTAAATATAGTATACCATGTTCATAACCACACCATGTGTATCACCGTTATACATATTCACACATCCGTCGGTTTGAAACACTATGATAAATTCTTCAAATATCCGAATTCGCTTTTTATAATGTATATATGATCTCTATTCGTCTTTTACACCCACACAACCCTTTTATCTTTGTAGCTAGCGCTAACTTTCTCTTGTGCATGCACACGCCTGCATCCCTCTCACCCTCCCTCAGCATTCTCTAGCTCCATCGCGCAAATTCGTCTTTTCACTTTAGGTCGTTCACCCACGGTGTGTGTAGGCCCCCCAGCTCCTTCTTTACGGCACACATCGATCGATATGCCTCTCTAGCCAGGTGTGCCTAGCACAAACACAAGCTTCCCCTCTTCTCTTGTCACCGTCCATGCCTCACTCCCACCACTCTTTTCATCGTTCTCGTACTCGCACACTCCTCCCCCTCGATATAGTATGCCTCTCGTACCACCTCCTACATGCATCCCTCTCTCTCTCTATCCTTCTCCTCGTGCCTCATTTGCTTCTAACACACACATGCATGTATACCGATCGATCTCCCAACATATACCTAGATCGACTTTAACTACCCCCCCATTGATCGACGTACCTCACAAGTTATGTCTCTCCTTTCTCTTACAAAGGGCGATTGATCTTCCTATGTAGTTGCATCTGCTTACCACAGCCACATCGTCCCCCCTCATCATTCGTGCATGCCTCCTGACCCGTCTCTCACACGCATGTGCACAGACAACAAGCAGCCATCTCCTCTCTTATTGATATTGCGGACGTGCCCTCCATTTGTCTAGCAAGCCTATCCCACCATTTGTTAGAAGCAACTCCACTACCACCCCCTCCAACACTCTAGCTCTGTCTCTCTCCCAACCTTATTCATCTCCTGCACATAAGCATGGATGCCGATCGATCTCCCTTAATACATGAGGCAGATCGATCTCCTTAATACATGAGGTAGGCCTCTCTCCTCCTCCACACATATACCAGCCATGGTACATCTATAGTTAATTGGGCCTCCCTCTTCCCCCACCACACACTGATAGTCGAGCGCTGCAGGTAGGTATCCATGCCACAGAGACAAACTGCACATGTCCCATCTCACGTTCCAGTAGGCCAACCACTCTATATCTTTGACGTGGGCACACACAAATTCGATGGCACTCTTTATCGATCGCGCGCGCACACACACACACATCATCCCTCTCTTCGATTCTATGGACACCTCAAGCCGATGATACCTCCACTCTCTTCTCGTGGATCACCCCCTCCATATATATGTTATATCCATGACTCTATTTCACACACATTGCATATGTTAAATTTTTTGATTGACCCCCCCCCCCAAAAAAAACTCTCAAGAACCCACACACTATATCTCTCTAGGTATGTATCTCTCTCACACAACCCCACGTAGGTGGTGTACGTATACAAGAAGAGAATAGGTGCACCGTGCACGTACTCACGCTTCGTGCCCAGCCACACCCGCGCGGGTACACGGTGGAGCTCATTTCTCCGCAGAAGCTGAATTTGTTTTTGAAACATCAAGTGGCCAGAGACTCGAAAACTTATTTGCCCATTAGTAACTTGTCAGGGCGGTGGATTTTAGTTTGTACGATAATGCTGCATCCACCTAAAGTAACGAAAGTTCTTACGTAAACTTCCTAGTAATTCCCTCTTCGTAGGTGCAGCATTACTCCTAACATTTGTAATATCAGTTTGAAACTTATAATATTGTTGTGTCCAATTCCTGCGTTTTCAAAATCCTATGAATCAAACAGGTCATGTGTTGGTGATGATGTTGTGCCTCCCATCTTTCACCAATAGCCGTCAGATCTAGATCTGACGCATACAAACCACTCCAATTTTGCAAAAAGATGCCCGCACTTGTTCCATATTTACAAACAACTCCTTGTCTCTCACAATCAGCCTCATCTCCTCCCCACCACATCTAGGAGTAGAAGTCCGTGGGAAAATCTGGCGCGATGGCCTCTGCCGGAGCCGTCCACCCCCAATCTTGGTGTTCCGTGCAATGCACGGGCATCTACACACGGGAAATTATGTCGAACATGGCTAGTTGTAAGCAGGCTAGCTCTACAGCCATGATGATAGTGACTGCAGACGGTGAGATGACTATGGTATGCCGAACACGGCGCCTATACTCAGGTGTCATCTCCGACGCAGGGTCTTGTCACTTCACTGTGAGGAGCAGCATGTAATAATTTGACCAACGGATAGTACAGTGCTAGTACTCCTACTACTACTCCTACATTGGTAGTACTACTACTAGTACTAGTAGCACCACCGTCTGGATTTAGGAGTACTACCACGTCCATCTGGATTTTAGTATTTGACTAGCACTATCTAGTAATGCATGTCACCAAAAATGTACTACTCCCTTTGTAAATAAATACATGGTGTTTTATTCCTATCGGCAAGAGAACTTAATGTTTTTTTTCTACTCCTAACTAGAGTACTAATAGGATTACATGCAATGAACTAAACACTTCATGTCATGTTTGGTAGTCTCAAGTCATTGAAAGCATGCACGACCCACATCTCTCATTGGTTGATATGTCACGAAATAAGAAACAAGGAGGGAGTTAATGCACCGTGCCTAAGTATTTTGGGATTATTTGGTTTTCGTAAGGTGACTTACACAACATTTTTGTTTACATGCATTAACATTTTATTAGTTAAATCAAAGGTCAAAACTTGGTGCAAAATGCAAAGGGGACCAATAAACCAGTAAACATCAAACTTCTCTCGTTTGGCCCCAACTAGAGGTCCGGTGAGATGACTATGCTGCACCGGCACGGAGGGGGACGCAGCTTCATTGACTTACGGCAACTGCCTTTGGGTGAATGACACGTGGCCCCAGGGGGTGACTGGCCCACCTATCATACAGCCAAAGGCAGGTGTAGTAGAGGGCTGAGAAGTAGTATGAAATCCTACGCACCCACGCACGCTAACCAAGGGCTGAGTGATCACTCGAATCGCAAGATAAGTTGACTAGAAGCTATGCTAGACCCATGGAGGCGATGAGCGCGAGCATCAGCCGGCTGTGCCAGATGGTCCATGATACCGGCATGCGGCCCGGCTCCGAGGAACGTCTCCAGGTAGTATTGCTTGAGGCCGCCAGGGCGAGGGGCCGCTTGGACGACAACTTCGTCTCCTTGTTCGATGAGGTCCTCGTCGGTTTCCTCGACAAGTTCACCATCGTCAAGAAGCTTGTGGATGACTTTGACGTAAGCCTCCAGCCGACGCGCCCAGGCTCTGCGATGCCCGCCACCCTCAACAGCAACTATGGTAACAACCTCTTCGACGCACCGGTGGCCCTGCGACTGCCTGCCATCACGCCGGAGAATGTCCACCTCAAGGTCGCGCTCGCCGCGCAGCGCCTGGCACAGCAAGACACCATCAACATAATCACCCACGTCTACGCGCAAATCGTCCACACGGACTACTACATGCAAGAGGAGGACGATAGGACGATGGCCTTCTTGGAGCGCAAGGCAACCTTGGACAGCACTGTTCAGAAGCACGTGGAGCTCGCCGCCAATGCCGCTGCTCCTCACACGTCGGTTGGTGACCTGGCGCACTACAGCATGAGGATGTCGTTGAACATTGATGGATCAGTATGTATTTTTATATTTCTGTCAAATCCATGTAGTAGTATATGATACTACAGTAATTATCTTACCTTTCGCATCAACTTCATAATTTTCGTACGTACTCCATGCATGAACGGCGCCAGAACCAAACTTCTCATTACTCTAGGCAAAATCGTTATTTTCTATCTATCTGTCGCGCCATGGAGCAGAACCAAATTTTACAACTTACGAGTTCAAAAGGAAAAGCCTGCCGTGTTCGTGTCGCACCCCCACACGGTTGGTCCGGCACGCCGCTCAAGCGGGAATGCGTGCGGTGTTGCATTTTCACTTACAAGTGGGACCGCAGTTGAGCAAACCGACTATCGGCAAACCCCCCACCCCTCCCACCGCGTGATGGCTGAGAAAACAGGAGGGAGAAGAGATGGATGTAGCACGGACTCCAAGAAAATTAGTGTCGGATGGGACTCGTGCGGGTGGCGTGTGTCGTACTGCTAGACGTGAATGCTAGTTATGACCCATGCCACCCCACTATATCGAGCCTATATCGAGGTACGTAGAACAAATTTCCTGCGGTCCGTGCTCAGCCCTCCTCTATCTCTCTTCTCAGCCAGCCAGCGAATGCGCGGAGCCCATCGTCTGTTTGCTCACATGCGGCCCCACATGTCAGTGAAAACGCAAGAGGACCCACTGAAACTGCACATCTTTCACCTTGACGTGCTGGTGATGAAAAACAAATCCAATAAAGATCTTCGGTGGCCGCTTTTGGAGTTACTCAAGAGTAGTAAGATCCTATTTATAGTTTAACCCAAGATGCACATCTCGTGGCTTCAACTACCACTCTATTTTCTTTCATGACACGACCTGGATGCTGGATGTCCCACGTGTCGGCAAAAGGAGGAAGAACCCGACCAAATCTTCGGTTCTGCTATCGGATTAGACTAGTTGTGCTAACTTAAATTTTTTATTATGTACTCCCTCCGTTCTAAAATACTTGACTTCCATTTGTCCAAAAATGGATGTAGCTATATACTAAGACATGTCTAGATATAGATATATTTTGACAAATAGAAGGCATGTATTGTGCAACGGAGGGAGTAGAATGGATGCAAGTTTTTGTATTGGGAAGAAGAGTACATCCATATATTGATAGAGCGCAATTTAGTAGATGTTCTATCACTTTTAGCTAGCACAGAGGCTAGAGATGAGATTAGTTCACTCATTGATACTCCTACTAGAATAGAGGCTAGACATAAGACTAGATGCGAGGAAGCAACGTCTACTTCTTTACACTCGAAGAAGAAAGAAGCACGCAAGATCGAGCCTCCGTAGATCAACAATGAATGCATCGAGAAGGCACTAATCCAACTTACAGGAGTAGTAAAATGTATTATTGTGGTTCTTGTTTTCTTTGGTCTTGCTTTTCTAGTCAAAATTATCGTTGGAGTTCGTGCAAAATGGAGGTGCATTTGGGGTCGTGCGTTGGAGTTGGCCTTACAAGTGGGACCGCAGTTGAGGAAACCGACTATCGGCAAACCCCCACCTCGCCCACCACGCGATGGCTGAAGTTAGAGAAATGACGACGTTGAAGAGATTGCTCTAGCACGGACTCCAAGAAATAATATGGTGTCAGATGTCATGGTGGTGGCGTGTGCCGTACTCCTAGACGTGAATGCTTGTTCTGGCCCATGCCACCCTACTACTCCTACAACTTACTCCTACTAGTATACAGTATACTAGCATCGAGGATTCGAGGTGCTGGTTACGTACAACGAACACATTAACATATGGCTACAGTAAAAACACCCGCCCGACGCGCGAAGCATGTGAAGCTAGTACAAATTTAGAGAAGCGACTCGAAAGCCATTCATAAACTTAGTAAGTTTATCACAGGCATATCATTTTATTACGTACAACAGGTCATCAACCCACATCAACAACGAGGATACATTATAAATACTAAAGTTTTCACCACACAACAAATAACAAGCCACGAAATGAACTTCAACTCAACCATTCCGCGCTGTTGGAAATGCTTGCTTTGAACCACAAGTGATTCTCTGGGACGGGCCATCCGTTGTCGATCTGGAGACCAACGCAGGACCGATCATCCAGGCTGAAGCGGCCTACTATATCAGTACCAGGGTAGGGAACCACCCAAATGTCCGAGGTATAGACACAGTTGCTTCTCATAAATGTGTCAACAGCAGACGGATCGCCTTTCACCATCATCGGATAGTTTTGTCCAAGGAAGAGCGAGTTTTCTCCAAGACTATCAATTCTATGCCAGGGAGAAGGAGTTGGCGCTAGCACACTAGTATCCATCCCAAATACCATGCAATGGGTGTTGGAATAGGTCCGGAGAGTGCGACCATGGGAGACACCTGCTTCCTTAGCAGTAACATCAGCAGTGGGCTGTATACACACAAGAAGAGGTGATCCATCGGAATTAGTTGCCAGGTGCCACAGAGTATATGGGCGCTGCTCGTGATCATCACCATCGGCATCACCCCCTTGGTTATAAAAATATTCAAGTATAGGTGGTGGGCTGTTCAAAGGACCTTGGAAACACAAGAAGAAGGTTAATTAGTAGAGGGAAACTTGCTAACCCGCATGCATGTGGATGAAACAATTATAATTACGGTGGAAGACAAACGTACTGAAACTACTAGGATGCCTGCAAAAACAGTGCCACGAGTGGTGGCGGCAAACACAAGGCCCTCGTATTGAATTGCATCACAGTACTCATCCGTGTACAGAAAACTGATTTTTGAGCAATATCCATTGAGTCAAACCACGAAGGACGGCAACAAGCTTGTCGAAGATAGCAACAATCTTGATAGTTGTTGTAATTCGAAGAGCGGTTGAGAACTCAACAAATTGCTATCTTCCGTAGAAGACAATCACCATGATCGTATTTGAACGTGTGTACATTACCGGTGTGTTCAACCTCTGGGCAGTGTGCTGAGATTTTTGGAAGTGGAACCCGGTGACGAGTGTACACATTCACAAGTTCCCACTCGCAGTTGGACCCAATGTAAACAACCCAATCTCCATTTGCGCCTGCCCAAGCCTTGCCCTCAAGTGATGGCATCTTAACATCATACGTATCATTATCAAGCGGCATCAACTAGCACAGGGCGAGGCCTCCGTCGTGCCGGCACCAGTCATCAGGGTCACGACGAAGAAGATAGGGGAGATCAAACCGCTCCTTGACTCTTGGGTTCTTTGTAATGATGTTATTAGTTGAGTCGAGAATGAGCTTGAATGAACCTGCCATGCTAGCCGAGGTGATGACGTCGCACCGATCAATGAGTTCCTCCACCACGTCATCTTTCAGATCGGGGCAAGAATAACGGGGTCGTTTCCGGCCTGTTCCCTCCATGGAGAAGACGATCGAACAATGGCAGAAGAAAGGGTGAAGGGCTGAAGTAAAATGGAGGAGGGAGAGGAAGAGCGTGCGACATCAGTTCCAAATCGAGAGGGAAAGGCGAAGAGTCGGTGGACGGTTGCGAGTTTGCCATGGTTCACGAAGAGGCGCCCCGGCCTACACGTCCATTCGGAAATACTCCTACTACTCGCCATCGTCTCACTGATATGTTGGAACGGGACCACATGTCAACGAAACATGGTGTGTAATTTCTCGTACAAAATGCGATCTGGCCGTGTTGGCCCGAGGTGCCGCATTAGTTATCGACCTTTATTTTGTTAATGGCGTGCCGATCAGTTTTGAAGCACGACTAACTGGTACTGTACGTGGAGAGGATGACAGCAGGGACCCGCCAAGGTCATGGCAGTACGCAAGCAAGTGCCTCCTTATTTCAAGCCAATAAAAAATGGCTCCTCCTAGTGGATTTCTGACATCTGGGTCCCATGCCATTGTCAACGTAGTCAATAAAAGAGAGAATTGCACGACGAGCGGCTAACACCAGGGACCCAGCAGCTCACCCAGTTATTTTTGTTTTGGGTTAATTTGATAAATGCCACTCCAAATCTGGTGTATCCGAGAAATGCCACTGCAATTTCCAAACTTTGAAAAACGCCATTTCATGCCATTTCTAGTGGCATTTTTCGAAGTCTGGAGTGGCATTTTTTCAAAGTTTGCAAACTGCAGTGGCGTTTTTCAAAGTTTGCAAAAATTGCAGTGGCATTTTTCAAAGTTTGGAAATTGCAGTGGCATTTTTATGAATCGCCATAATTGGAGTGGCATTTATCTAATTTCATTTTGAGACAGAAGTAGGGTGTCAAGTGGGCTGTGCGGGACACTCTGGCCTGTCTAGACAGCCTTTTCTTTTATATTTACCACATACCAGCCCAGTAGTTTTTTTCTTTCTAAAAATGGCTAGCCCAGTTCTTTTGTGATTTGTCAAGTAAGTCGCTTTATCAGGCCTGTTGGGCTGCAAATCTTTCAAGACGAGGAGAGCTTCATTGGGATGGCCGATAAAATGGCCTATCAGTAATGAGAAATGGGCTGTACATTTTTAGAACACATCAAACCAGCAATTATTTTCAAATATCTTTTTTCATTTTGAGATTTTAAATTGCATTGATTTTTATGCATGGACAATTTATTGGATTTTATATTGATATACATTTATTTTTTAAATCAGTCTGAATGTGACTCGAAATATCGGGATTAAAAACAGTTTAGACCGCACCGACATATGCAAAATTTCGTATAATTTTTTAACCGTGGCCACAATATGGGCTATAATGCTAACATAAAGAATATGGGCTCCAAAAAACCCGTAAGAATTAGCAAATGGGCTGTAAATTATTTGAAATAATGCCAGATGGGCTGTATGCTGTTTTCCACAGATTTGAGGCTTTCCACAGATGGCATGTATACTGTTGGATGTCCATCCAACGGCCGTCGTGCTTCTTCAATCTCTGCTCTTCCTGCTCCAGCCGCTCAAACAAGCGCTGGCGGGACTGCCTGCTCCCTCCTCCCCACGGCCGGCTGTGCTGTCGCGCAGGCCTCACCGCCCCACCATAGTCCCATCACTGGCCTAGCCATCCCTCTACTCACCCACACCTGCTGTTATTCTCCGGCGACGGCAGACAAACCAGTAAACCCTCATACAGTCGTACTCCCCTCCGTGTGGGAAACAAAAACAATGGCGGAGTCTTCCCTGCCTCCGTGTCATTCCCTTCCTAGGCCTTGCCGTCGTCCACCGCCCTGGTGCTCTCGGCGTGGCGTGGTCAGCATGGTCAACGACGGACATGCATCTGAAGTGGACTGTAAATGGAGAGGCTAACAGCTGGGTCCACGGCCGCACGCAAGGAAATGCCTCCTTATTACGCGCAAAATAATGATTTCCTCCACCTGACATCTGGGACCCACCGAAACAGCCTCTGTATTTCGTGAAAAAAACGTTACCGCCGCTGACAGCTCGGACCCACCAGCTATATCTTGGCACGCAAGGAAGTACCTCCTTATTACGCACAAAAAAAATGAATACTCCCCCTACTAGCTGGGACCCAGTATAGTGGGCCTACTAAGTTGATGGGGACGAAGGGCTTTGTCAACTTAGTCAATATGCACGATTCTAGCTCGACTGACCGTATGATGTCCATCCAACAGCCGTAGTGCTTCTTCAACCTCTGGTCTTCTTGCTCCAGCCGTCCAAAGCAGCGCCGGTCGTGCCGCCTGCTCCTGACTCCCGTGGCCGGTTGTGCTGCCGCGGAGGCCTCACCGCCCCATACTATTCCCACCGCTAGCCAGACCATCCCTCCACTCCACTCACCCACACCCCCTGTTATTCTGCGGCGACGGCAGCGCAGCCGAACCAGTGAACCCTCGTACTTCTCTCCGCGTGGGCATCCACTGCCATGTCTTCCCTAGCTCCGCGTCGTCCCCTTCCTAGGCCTCGCCGTCGTCCACCGCCGTGGTTAATGTGGTCAACGACTGAATTCCATCAGAAGAATACTGTACGTGGAGAGGCTGACAGCTGGGTCCACGGCAGCCGCAAGGAAGTGCCTCCTTATTACGCAGAAAATAATTATTCCTCCACCTGACAGCAGGGACCCACCGGACGCCCACCAGTATATCACGAAAAAAACATTTACCCCTGACTGCTGGGACCCACCCAACGGGCCACCGTATTTCGCGAAAAAAACGTCCCCCCTGCTGTCAGCTCGGACCCACCGGAAGTGCCTTCTTATTAAGCACAAAAAATGAATACCCCCTGCTAGCTGGGACCCACCTTGGTGGGAGGCTGACTTGTGGGCCTACTAAGTTGACGGGGATGGAGGGCTTTGTCAACTTAGTCAATATGCACAATTCTAGCTCCAGTGACCGTACGATGTCCATCCAATGACCGTAGTGCTTCTTCAACCTCTGGTCTTCTTGCTCCAGCTGCCCAAACCAGCGCCGGTCGTGCCTCATGCTCCTGCCTCCCGTGGCCGCCTGCGATGCGGCGGAGGCCTCACCGCCCCCTACTACTCCCACCGCTGGCCAGGCCATCCCTCTACTCACCCACACCCCCTTTTATTCTGCGGCAACGGCAGCCTCACACCGCAGCGAACCAGTGAACCCTCGTACTCCTCTACGCGTGGGCATCCAGTGTCGCGTCTTCCCCGGCTCCGCGTTGTCCCCTTCCTAGGCCTCCCCATCGTCCATCGCCCTGGTGCTCTCGGCGCGGCGTGGTCAACGTGGTCAAGGAACGACTTCCATCGGACGTGGACTGTATGTGGAGAGGCTGACAGCTGGGTCCACGGCCGCAGCAAGGAAGTGCCTCCTTATTACGTGCAAAATAATTATTCCTCCACCTGACAGCGGGGACCCACCGGACGGGCCATCATATTTCATGAAAAAAACGTTTGCCCCTGACTGCTAGGACCCACCAGCTACATCTTCGCACGCAAGGAAGTGCCTCACAGTCGGGACCCACCTGGTCGAAGCGTACGTAGCGTTGTCATTCTGGTCGCGAACGTGTACGTACATAGATATTGGTGGATGTAGAGGCGCGCACGTGTCGTAGTAGAGGCGCGCACGTAGCATGTACACGTACGTACAGCGGCCAGGGTGCAAGAAAGAAAATACGGCCACGTATGTGTACATACGGGCGGGGTCTCAAACGCTTACTCGCGCATACGTACGGCCAGGGCTCGTGTACATGGCTGGGTCAGAACAGAGAAACAGCATCGTCGTCATGTTCATGGGGAGGCAATGGAATGTGTCGTGTTCATGGGGAGGCAACGAAATGTGCCGTGTTCATCGGGAGGGCTTGGATGGAACAGACGATTGAAACAAGGCCTGGCGTACCACAGAACGGAGGAATCGGCCTTGTGTTCGACCGGCCACGTTCGAAACGGGATCCTATTGATCGGGAGGGGTCTGGCGTACCGCAAACAGAGGAAATGGACCTCCTATGGTCGAAACGGGGGTCCTGTTCATCGGGAGGGGTGTGGCGTATCGCAAAACGGAGGAAACGGACTTGTGTTGGAGCGCTACGGTCGAAATAGGGGTCCTGTTCATCAGGAGGGGTGTGGCGTACCGCAAAACGGGACTCCACGGGATACTGTTCATCTCCACCGTCGACCCCCTCCAGCATCCACAAGCTACTGTACATCCATCGTCGACCTCCTCCAGCCTCCACCTGCGACTGTTCATCCACGGGCTCCTGTTCATCCAGCCTCCACTGCGCGCTACTCCACCGGCTACTGTTCAACCAGCCCTCTCCACGGGCTCCTGTTCAACCACCCCTCCACGGGCTACTGTTCATCCTGTCCTCCACCTTCTACTGTTCATCCTGCCCTTCACGGGGTGGTCCTGTTCATCCAGCTCTCCACGGGGTCCTGTTCATCCAGCCCCAACCGGCTCGATCGATCGGGGTCCTGTTCATCCAGAGGCAACACCACGGGGTCCTGTTCATCCACCCCCACCGGGAACTGTTCATCCAACCCCCCCCCCCCCCGCGCAACGCTCATTGTTCATCCAGAGGCAGCATCGACCGGCTTCAGTTAGCAGCAGTAGCGAAGGAATCGCTCGATCGGGTTCAGTTAACAGCCATCGATCGACCGCTCGGGTTCAGTAACGCGTAGCTTGCAGTGCAATCGCTCGGGTTCAGTTAGAGCCCAATGCCTCGCTCGGGTTTAGTTAGAGCCAATGCATCGCACACACGTGCATACGTGTACGAGAGAAGCGCGCATCGCTCGGCCCCCGACCTCCCACTGTAACCGGGAACTCCCCGAAATTTTCCTCCCCCTCGCTTCTACCACGTTTTTTTCCGTCATGGACGGCCCAAAGAATGTCATGCAGCTGCGTCTCCAGCCCGCCCAAGACGAAAAGCCCATTTTCTGTCATGATTTTTTGTCATAGAAGTAGGAGCCCACCACATCTATGATGATACTGGGTTTTGTCACAATTATCGTCATAGAAGTGTCATATGTATGGCAGAAATTTTTTTCATTCGGCCCAAAATGTCACGGATGTGTCTTTTTTGTAGTGAAAAATAGGATTTTGTAGCGTTGGTTTCATGGTCTGCAGGGCCACCAGGTGGGGACAACCCATCTGGGCACGCCGGGAGAGGGGGGCATGCCCTGGTGGGTTGTGCCCACCCAGGTGCCCCTCTCCGGTGGATCTTGGCTCCAGAAATTCTTGTTTATTGTATAAAAATCCTCGCAAAGTTTCGTTCCATTCCGAGAACTTTTATTTCTGCACAAAAACAAGACCGTGGTAGTTCTGCTGAAAATAACGTCAGTCCGGGGTTAGTTTCATTCAAATCATGCAAATTAGAGTCCAAAACAAGAGGAAAGCGTTAGGAAAAGTAGATACGTTGGAGATGTATCAACTCCCCCAAGTTTAAACCTTTGCTAATCCTCAAGCAATTCAGTTGATAAAATGAAAGTGAAAAATAAAAACTTTTACGAACTCTTTTGCACTTGTTTGCATAAATAAGCTTAAACAACACCGAGGTTTCCAGCCAACATTATAACTAACCATGCCAACAATAACTCTTAAAGATTATATTAACTCATATCAATGACATAATCAGCTAGCGAGCAATAATAAGACATATCGAACGGCTACACGTTGTTAAAACAACCATGATATAATATGACAATAGTGGTATCTCGCTAGCCCTTTCTGAGACCGCAAAACATAAATGCAGAGCACCTCCAAAGTCCAAGCAGCGACTAAACATTGTAATTCATGGTAGAAAAGATCCAGTCATGATGCACCCAACATTAACTACAAACAATGCATAAGTCATGACAGCTGTGCTCTCTCAGTTTCTAGCGCTTGTTTTAGAAGGTGATGACACAACATAGAAGTAAATAGATTGTCCCATCGCAGAGGGAAGTAGTGATTTGTAGAGGTGCCAGAGCTTAAAATTTTAATGCAGAGATAAATGATATTTTGAGACATACACCCTTCTCATTTACCTCATGACTATTAGTTATCAATATCTCCCATGCTAAACAGGCTAGTAGCGGTTCCCAAGCGATAAAAGTAAAGGTTTTGACTCCATTGGGAGTTTTTGTTTGATTATTTGAGCGATTAACTCTTTTTGTATTTTGCAGTTTGGGACTAGGCATCCCTATTACCTCCCTTTTCTCGTGCGATGGCGAGTGAATAAACACTCAACCTGAGAATAACCCACTTAGCATGGAAGATACCGACTACTGCATGTCTTTCCATGAATGATCTAGGCACACAAAACGGATATTTTTTAGAAGTTTTTTAGAGGTGGGCAAATTTACTTAGGACGGCAAGGTAATACCGCATATAGGTAGGTATGGTGGATTCATCTGGAATAACTTTGGGTTCAAGGTTTTTGATGTACAAGCAGAATTCCCACTTAGTATAAGCGAAGGCTAGCAATTAGATCGAGAAGCGGCCAACTAGAGAGCAATAACGATCATGAACATGCATTATGTGTAAGTAACATTGGACACTAGCATCAGTAGGATATGAACACCATGAACATAAATATCATAGGCTATGATGGTTTTGATTCAACTACATGCATGAACATGTGCCAAGTCAAGCCACTCAAACATTCAGAGGAGGATACCATATCATCATACTACATCACAATCATTTTAACGCAATGTTGATATCCAAGATAAATCATTATTCACTCCCAGCTACTTATGCATGGCATGAGAAACTATAATCTCTAATTGTCATTGCAAACATGTTTAATCATAATGGGCTGAATCATGGATACTAGGTTAAACATATTTACACAAATAGAACAAGTCGAGTTCATACCAGTTTCTCTCTGCCACGGCTAGTTTATCGAATATCATCATTATTGCCTTTCACTTGCATGACCGAACGATGTGAAAATAATAATAGTGCAAGAGTGCCATGGACTAAGCTGGAATCTGCAAACATTTTATTCAGCAGGAGAAGATAAAGTAAAAGGCCCTTTATTAGTTCAACAATTATTCATATGAGAGCCACTCAACATTTTCATCGTGGTCTTCTCCTCAGTACAACTCGAATAAAAGAAAAGAAATTCAGAGAAACACACCAAAATATTTTTGGAATTTTTGGTTTTCTTGAACAAGCAAATAAAAGGGGAAAGCAAAAATGAGAAAAACTATTTACACGGGAAAGCTCCCAACAAACAAAATAAGAACAAGGAAATCTTTTTGGGTTTCTTTTTAATGCTACAGCTAAGCATGCATGGAAAATAAACTAAGTACAACTAATTTTTTTTGGTTTTTCTAAAGTTTTTCAAACACACAAGAAGAAAGGAAGAAAAATAAAATTTAAACATGGATGATACAATGAAAAAGTGTGAACACCGACCAGATGAATAAGTGAACATGAATGTAATGTTGGTGAGAAACACGTACTCCCCCAACCTTAGGTTTTTGGCCTAACTTGGTAGTAGATCAGTAATCTGGATAGTAGTTGGCGTGGTAGCTCACGGAGGCTCTCGGTGTGGATGCCTCAGCTTGCTGTGCTACCTCCACTAATGTGTTGTGATCTCGGGCCTCGCTCTCAAGAACAAAATATATTCCTTTGATGTGATAATCAAAAAGAGCGGGCATAGGCAAATATGTGTGCACAATAGATGTTTGGTTAAACAACAGATTAGAAGTGAAGTTGTCAACCTTTCCCTTGAGAATGTTATGTTCCTTTAGGTTGGCAAAATCTAAAATACTGCATGGGTAGGATAGGATCACAGGGCAAGGGTGCAACACCCATCCCTCGTGCTAAACGCGTAGCATATATTCCACCATAGAAATATCCACTATTAGCGTTGTGCTGAAGTCTGCATGCAACAATCGCTACAATGTTATAATTCCTTTCACCGGTGAGAGCGGTGTGGATGAGGCTCAAGTATGGAGCACAGAGTGTACTACAATCTTGCTTGCCTACTATACATTTCCCATTAAATAATGCAAAGTACTGAATTGTGGGAAAATGAATGCTCTTTATTCTACCTTGTGTCTCTCCTCTGTTTTCACCGTAACAAAGACTAGTCAAGAATGTTTGGTACTCAGCCTTTGACGGTTCGTCAAGCAAGCCCCAATACGGGAGTTTGCAGTGGTAAGAAAATTTCTCTAGTGATATGGTAAATGGGTTATCATAAAGCATAAACGACACCCTAGACTCACGGGGAAATAATTTAAATCCTTTGACAAATGACTCAGTGAGAAGGTGGCATTGTTCACACTTATCTGAAAGGTAGGGACCAAGACCGGTATTGTGAACATATTTCTCAAATTATTCTTTAATGCCCACACGTATCATATACTCATCGCAAGGCCATAAGCATGTTTTGGTGGCAGCATCTCGAGTGGAACTTTCACTTAGTTCAACATATGACCGGCGAGCGGAGCTGTCACTAGAGGATGCCCCCGAGGATCGCCTCCTCAAGGAACTCCTTCCAAACAAGTTCATCATGTCCGCGCACAAATTTTAAATTCATCAACTTCATACCGTTCAAAAATGATCCATTAATAAGGTTGATCAAGTCTTATTAACAACCACTTTTGATTAGCATGAAACCGAAGAACTTTCGTAAATCACTAAGTGATACGTCTCCAATGTATCTATAACTTTTGATTCCTCCATGCTATATTATCTACTGTTTTGGACATTATTGGGCTTTATTATCCACTTTTATATTATTTTTGGGACTCACCTATTAACTGGAGGCCCAGCCCAGAATTGTTGTTTTTTGCCTATTTCAGAGTTTCGCAGAAAAGGAATATCAAATGGAGTCCAAACGGAATGAAACCTTGGGGAACGTGATTTTCAGAACGAACATGATCCAAGAGACTTGGAACCTATGTCAAGAAGTAAAGGAGGAAGCCACGAGGTAGGGGGCGCGCCTACCCCCCCCCCCCCCCCGCCCCCCCCCCCCCCCCCCCCCAGGCGCGCCCTCCACCCTCGTGGGCCCCTTGTTGCTCCACCGACGTACTCCTTCCTCCTATATATACCTACGTACCCCCAAACGATCAGAAAGGCAGCCAAAAACCTAATTCCACCGCCACAACCTTCTGTATCCACGAGATCCATCTTGGGGCCTGTTCCGGAGCTCCGCCGGAGGGGGCATCCATCATGGAGGGCTTCTACATCAACACCATAGCCTCTCCGATGAAGTGTGAGTAGTTTACCTCAGACCTTCGGGTCCATAGTTATTATCTAGATGGCTTCTTCTCTCTTTTTGGATCTCAATACAATGTTCTCCCCCTCTCTTGTGGAGATCTATTCGATGTAATCTTCTTTTTTGCGGTGTGTTTGTTGAGACCGATGAATTGTGGGGTTATGATCAAGATTATCTATGAACAATATTTGAATCTTCTCTGAATTCTTTTATGTATGATTGGTTATCTTTGAAAGTCTCTTCGAATTATCAGT
Source organism: Triticum urartu (assembly GCF_003073215.2). Classification (NCBI taxonomy): domain Eukaryota; kingdom Viridiplantae; phylum Streptophyta; class Magnoliopsida; order Poales; family Poaceae; genus Triticum; species Triticum urartu. The sequence continues at coordinate 333,160,003 of NC_053023.1, read as the reverse complement.
TTGGTTTGGCCTACTAGATTGATCTTCCTTGCAATGGGAGAAGTGCTTAGCTTTGGGTTCAATCTTGCGTTGTCCTTTCCCAGTGACAGTAGGGGAAACAAGGCACGTATTGCATTGTTGCCATCGAGGATAACAAGATGGTTTTTTATCATATTGCATAAATTTATCCCTCTACATCATGTCATCTTGCTTAAGGCGTTACTCTGTTTTCATGAACTTAATACTCTAGATGCATGTTGGATAGCGGTCGATGAGTGGAGTAATAGTAGTAGATGCAGGCAGGAGTCGGTATACTTGCCTCAGACGTGATGCCTATATACATGATCATACCTAGATATTCTCATAACTATGCTCAATTCTGTCAATTGCTCAACAGTAATTCATTCACCCACCGTAAAATACTTATGCTCTTGAGAGAAGCCACCAGTGAAACCTATGGCCCCCGGGTCTATCTTCATCATATTAATCTTCCAATACTTAGTTATTTCCTTTGCTTTTTTACTTTGCTTTTATTTTACTTTGCATCTTTATCACAAAAATACCAAAAATATTATCCTATCATATCTATCAGATCTCACTCTCGTAAGTGATCGTGAAGGGATTGACAACCCCTTATCGCGTTGGTTGCGAGGTGTTATTTGTTTTGTGCAGGTATGAGGGACTCGCGCGTAGCCTCCTACTGGATTGATACCTTGGTTCTCAAAAACTGAGGGAAATACTTACGCTACTTTGCTGCATCATCCTTTCCTCTTCATGGAAATCCAACGCAGTGCTCAAGAGGTAGCAAGAAGATTTCTAGCGCTATTGCCAGGGAGGTTCGTGCAAGTCAAGATTTGACTCCCGACAATGAGCCATTCCTGGCGCCGTTGTCGGGGAGTCTACTCAAAAGTCAACATACCAAGTACCCATCACAACCCTTATCTCCCGCATTACATTATTTGACATTTGCCTCTCGTTTTCCTCTCCCCACTTCACCCTTGCCGTTTTATTCGCCCTCTCTCTTTCTATCCTCCCTCTCTTTCTCTATTTGCCTCTTTTTGCCCGTTTCTTGTTTGCTCGTGTGTTGGATTGCTTGCTTGTGGCTATGGCTAGTCCCTTATCCACTCCGTTGTCCCCTGAGTTTAAAGTCTTTCACTTCAAACAAAGACAAGGAGAAAACTTAAAAGATGCCTGATTGAGGATAATGGAGTCTTATCGTAATTGTACCTTTGAAGTGAACCTGAGAATTTTGCTTCGCAATTTTTATGTTGGATTAAATATGTCTCATAGACAACTCTTGGATTGCGTTTCCAAAGGCAATTTTATTGAAATTGATCCCCATATTGCGCTTGAAATTATAGAAGTTATAGTGGGAACACTACCTCAACAGAAGGGGCCTCGTCCTACCCAGAGAGAGACACAAGTTTTTGAAAAAAATTGTGAAGTTACTAAGATTTTATAGAAGTCTCTTGAACCTCTTAAGAATGTTAGCGGAAATATTCACCGCATGAATATGTTGATTACTATTTGCAATAAGCGGTTGGATTCTTTAGATCTAAAAATTTCAGAATATGAAGGGAAACATAAAGAACCTCCCGGATTCGAGCTTGATTCCACTAAAAAGTTGAAAACCAAAGATGGCAATACCTAGATCTATCCTTGTTTTTTATGCCTAGCTAGGGGCGTTAAACGATAGCGCTTGTTGCGAGGCAACCCAATTTTATTTTTATTCCTTGCTTTTTGCTCCTGTTTAGTAATAAATAATTTACCTAGCCTCTGTTTTGGTTGTGCTTTTTGTGTTTAATTAGTGTTTGTGTCAAGTAGAACCGTTGGGAAGACATGGGGAAAGTCTTGATATCTTGCTGTAAAAAACAGAAACTTTAGCACTCACGAGAACTGCTGCCATTTTTATTTGGGAAGACCTATTTAGTTAATTCTTTTTGCAGATGATTAATAGATAAATTCCTCACTTCCAGCAATTTATTTTAGAATTTTTGTGGTTCCATATCTTGCGCTAGTTAAAGATTACTACAGACTGTTCTGTTTCTGACAGATTCTGTTTTTCATGTGTTGTTTGCTTATTTTGATGAACCTATGGCTAGTAAAATAGTTTATAAACCATAGAGAAGTTGGAATACAGTAGGTTTAACACCAATATAAATAAATAATGAGTTCATTACAGTACCTTGAAGTGGTCTTTTGTTTTCTTTCGCTAACGGAGCTCACGAGATTTTCAACTTTAAGTTTTGTGTTGTGAAGTTTTCAAGTTTTGGGTAAAGATTTGATGGATTATGGAACAAGGAGTGGCAAGATCCTAAGCTTGAGGATGACCATGGTACCCCCAAGATAATCTAAGGACACCTAAAAGCCAAAGCTTGGGGATGCCCCGGAAGGCATCCCCTCTTTCGTCTACTTCCATCGGTAACTTTACTTGGAGCTATATTTTTATTTACCACATGATATGTGTTTTGCTTGGAGCGTCTTCTATGATTTGAGTCTTTGCTTTTTAGTTTACCACACTCATCCTTGCTGTACACACCTTTTGAGAGAGCCATACATGACTTGGAAGTTGTTAGAATACTCTATGTGCTTCATTTATATCTTTTGAGTTATATAGTTTTGCTCTAGTACTTCACTTATATCTTTTAGAGCACGATGGTGGATTTGTTTTATAGAAACTATTGATCTCTCATGCTTCACTTAGATTATTTTGAGAGTCTTAAATAGCATGTTAATTTTCTTAAATAATCCTAATATGCTAGGTATTCAAGATTAGTAAAAAAATTCTTATGAGTGTTTTGAATACTAAGAGAAGTTTGATGCTTGATGATTGTTTTGAGATATGGAGGTAATAATATCAAAGTCGTGCTAGTTGAGTATTTGTGAATTTGAGAAATGCTTGTGTTGAAGTTTGCAAGTCCCGTAGCATGCACGTATGGTAAACGTTATGTAACAAATTTGAAACATGAGGTGTTCTTTGATTGTCCTCCTTATGAGTGGCGGTCGGGGATGAGCGATGGTCTTTTCCTACCAATCTATCCCCCTAGGAGAATGCGCGTAGTGCTTGGTTTTTGATGACTTGTAGATTTTTGCAATAAGTATCTAAGTTCTTTATGACTAATGTTGAGTCCATGGATTACACGCACTCTCACCCTTCCATCATTGCTAGCCTCTTCGGTACCGTGCATTGCCCTTTCTCACATTGAGAGTTGGTGCAAACTTCGCCGGTGCATCCAAACCCCGTGATATGATACGCTCTTTCACACATAAACCTCCTTATATCTTCCTCAAAACAGACACCATACCTACCTATTATGGAATTTCCATAGCCATTCCGAGATATATTTCCATGCAACTTTCCACCATTCCGTTTATCATGACACATTCATCATTGTCATATTGCTTAGCATGATCATGTAGTTGACATAGTATTTGTGGAAAATCCACCGTTCATAATTCTTTCATACATGTCACTCTTGGTTCATTGCATATCCCGGTACACCGCCGGAGGCATTCATATAGAGTCATCTTTTGTTCTAGCATCGAGTTGTAATCATTGAGTTGTAAATAAATAGAAGTGTGATGATCATCATTTTCTAGAGCATTGTCCCAAGTGAGGAATTAAAAAAATAGAGAAGGGACAATGCTACTATGCTTTGCCACACTTGTGCTTCAAAGTAGCACCATAATCTTCATGATAGAGAGTCTTTTGTTTTGTCACTTTCATATACTAATGGGAATTTTTCATTATAGAACTTGGCTTGTATATTCCAACAATGGGCCTCCTCAAGTGCCCTAGGTCTTCGTGAGCAAGCAAGTTGGATGCACACCCACTTAGTTTCTTTTGTTTAACTTTCATACATTTATAGCTCTAGTGCATCTGTTGCATGGCAACCCCTACTCCTTGCATTAACATCAATCGATGGGCATCTCCATAGCCCATTGATTAGCCTCGTTGATGTGAGAATTTATCCTTTTTGTCTTCTCCACATAACCCCCATCATCATATTCTATTCCACCCATAGTGCTATGTCCATGGCTCGCGCTCATATATTGCGTGAAAGTTTATAGGTTTGAGATTACTAAAGTATGAAACAATTGCTTGGCTTGTCATCAGGGTTGTGCATGATGAGAGCATTCTTGTGTGACGAAAATGGAGCATGACTAAACTATATGATTTTGTAGGGATGAACTTTCTTTGGCCATGTTATTTTGAGATGACATAATTGCTTAGTTAGTATGCTTGAAGTATTATTATTTTTATGTCAATATGAACTTTTATCTTGAATCTTTTGGATCTGAATATTCATACCACAATTAAGAAGAATTACATTAAAATTATGCCAAGTAGCACTTCGCATCAAAATTATCTTTTTTATCATTTACCTACTCGAGGACGAGTAGGGATTAAGCTTGGCGATGCTTGATACGTCTCCAAAGTATCTATAATTTTTGATTACTCCATGCTATATTATCTACTGTTTTGGACATTATTGGGCTTTATTATCCACTTTTATATTATTTTTGGGACTAACCTATTAACCGGAGGCCCAGCCCAGAATTGCTGTTTTTTGCCTATTTCAGAGTTTCGCAGAAAAGGAATATCAAATGGAGTCCAAACGGAATGAAACCTTCGGGAACGTGATTTTCGGAATGAACATGATACAGGAGACTTGGACCCTATGTCAAGAAATAAAGGAGGAATCCACGAGGTAGGGGGGCGCGCCTCCCCCCCCAGGCGCCCCTCCACCCTTGTGGGCCCCCTGTTGCTCCACCGACGTACTCCTTCCTCCTATATATACCTACGTACCCCGAAACGATCAGAAAGGGAGCCAAAAACCTAATTCCACCACCACAACCTTCTGTATCCATGAGATCCCATCTTGGGGCTTGCTCCGGAGCTCCGCCGAAGGGGGCATCCATCGGGCTTGTACATCAACACCATAGCCTCTCCCATTAAGTGTCAGTAGTTTACCTCAGACCTTCGGGTCCATAGTTATTAGCTAGATGGCTTCTTCTCTCTTTTTGGATCTCAATACAATGTTCTCCCCCTCTCTTGTGGAGATCTATTCGATGTAATCTTCTTATTTGCGGTGTGTTTGTTGAGACCGATGAATTGTGGGTTTATGATCAAGATTATCTATGAACAATATTTGAATCTTCTCTGAATTCTTTTATGTATGATTGGTTATCTTTGCAAGTCTCTTCGAATTATCAGTTTGGTTTGGCCTACTAGATTAATCTTTCTTGCAATGGGAGAAGTGCTTAGCTTTGGGTTCAATCTTGCTTTGTCCTTTCCCAGTGACAGTAGGGGCAGCAAGACACGTATTGTATTGTTGCCATCGAGGATAAAAAGATGGCTTTTTTATCATATTGCATGAATTTATCCCTCTACATCATGTCATCTTGCTAAGGCGTCACTCTGTTTTCATGAACTTAATACTCTAGATGCATGCTGGATAGCGGTCGATGAGTGGAGTAATAGTAGTAGATGCAGGCAGGAGTCTGTCTACTTGTCTCGGACGTGATGCCTATATACATGATCATACCTAGATATTCTCATAACTATGCTCAGTTCTGTCAATTGCTCAACAGTAACTCATTCACCCACCGTAAAATACTTATGCTCTTGAGAGAGGCCATTAGTGAAACCTATGGCCCCCGGGTCTATCTTCATCATATTAATCTTCCAATACTTAGTTATTTCCCTTTGCTTTTTTAATTTGCTTTTATTTTACTTTGCATCTTTATCAAAAAATACCAAAACTATTATCCTATCATATCTATCAGATCTCACTCTCGTAAGTGACCGTGAAGGGATTGACAACCCCTTATCGCGTTGGTTGCGAGGAGTTATTTGTTTTGTGCAGGTATGAGGGACTCGCGCGTAGCCTCCTAATGGATTGATACCTTGGTTCTCAAATACTGAGGGAAATACTTACGCTACTTTGCTGCATCATCCTTTCCTCTTCAAGGAAATCCAACGGAGTGCTCAAGAGGTAGCACTAAGTTACCTCAATGGGATATGAATGTCCCCAACAATAAGCATTTCATATTTCTTTTTGACAGTAGGTAGAGGTATTCGAAAACTTCCAATAGTGATTGTCGGAGATTTTTTTAATATCATTAATACCATTCACTTGGAATTGTTTCTTCAGAAAGTGCACCGTATGCTCATTACCATTGATATGAAAAGTGAACTTCTTTTATTGCAATCAATAACAGCCCCTGCAGTATTCAAGAAGGGTCTACCAAGGATAATCGACATGTTGTCGTCCTCGGGCATCTCAAGTATAACAAAGTCAGTCAAAATAGTAACATTAGCAACAATAATGGGCACATCCTCACCGATACCGATAGGTATGGCAGTTGATTTGTCAGCCATTTGCAAAGATATTTTAGTAGGTGTGCGTTTATTCAAATCAAGTCTTTTATATAAAGAGAAAGGCATAACACTAACACCAGCTCCTAGATCACACAAAGCAGTTTTCACATAATTCTTTTTGATGGAGCAAGGTATAGTTGGTATTCCCGGATCTCCAAGTTTTTAGGCACTCCATCTTTAAAAGTATAATTAGCAAGCATAGTGGAGATTTCAGCTTCCGGTATTTTTCTCTTATTTGTGATGATGCTTTTCATATACTTTGCTTAAGGAGGCATTTTCAAGATATCAGTCAAGCGACTACGCAAAAAGACTGGCCTCATCATTTCAGCAAAGTGTTCAAATTCTTCATCGTCATTCTTTTTAGTTGACTTAGGTGGAAAAGGCATAGGTTTTTGAACCCACGGTTCTCTTTCTTTGCCGTGTTTTCTAGCAATGAAGTCTCTTTTATCATACATTTTATTCTTAGGTTGTGGGTTATCAAGATCAACAGGTGGTTCTATCTCAACATCATAGTCTGGTTCCTTATTATTTGGTTGAGAGTCTTCATGAACATCATCATTATCTTTTTCGTTATCACTAGGTGAGTGTTCAGTACCAGACTGAGTTTCAACATCAGAGATAGAAAATTCATTATCTTTGTCAGGAGGTTTCTCTATTTCAGGTTCAGTAGGAGCATGCAAAGTCCTATCATTCTTCTTTTTCTCTTTAGAAGAACTAGGTGGACTATTGTTGGCTCTTTGTGAATCTCGTTCAATTCTTTTTGGGTGTCTGAGGGAGTCCTGGATTAGGGGGTCTCCGGACAGCCGGACTATATCCTTTGGCCGGACTGTTGAACTATGAAGATACAAGATTGAAGACTTCGTCTCGTGTCCGGATGGGACTCTACTTGGCGGGAAGGCAAGCTAGGCAATACGGATATGTATATCTCCTCCTTTGTAACCGACCTTGTGTAACCCTAGCCCCCTCCGGTGTCTATATAAACCGAAGGGTTTTAGTCCGTAGGACAACATACAATCATACCATAGGCTAGCTTCTAGGGTTTAGCCTCTCCGATCTCGTGGTAGATCAACTCTTGTAATACTCATATCATTAAGAATAAATCAAGCAGGACGTAGGGTTCTACCTCCATCAAGAGGGCCCGAACCTGGGTAAAACATCGTGTCCCCTGCCTCCTGTTACCATCCGCCTTAGACGCACAGTTCGGGACCCCCTACCCGAGATCCGCCGGTTTTGACACCGACATTGGTGCTTTCATTGAGAGTTCCTCTGTGTCGTCGCCGTTGGGCTTGATGGCTCCTACAATCATCGATAGCGATGCAGCCCAGGGTGAGACTTTTCTCCCCGGACAGATCTTTGTGTTCGGTGGCTTCGCACTGCGGGCCAACTCGCTTGGCCATCTGGACCAGATCGAAAGTTACGCCCCTGGCCACCAGGTCAGGTTTGGAAGCTTAAACTACATGGCCGATATCCGCGGAGACTTGATCTTCGACAGATTCGAGCCCCTGCCTTGTGCGCCGCGCGGTCACGATGAGTACGATTTAGCTCTACCATCGGACCGTATTCAGGAGATCGCACCGGCAGCCGCTCCGAGCCTCAATTTGGAGCCAGTTGCGCCATCCATGGACGGGTGGATGGACCCCGTCACGGAGGCCGTATCCTCAGCGGCGATCGAGCCGAATATCGACCTTACCCTTCACAAGAGTCGTGTTGCCAAACTGCCGGATCCTTCTCCGGCCACGGACTCCAAATCGCCTGCGCCCGTTCATGTCGAATCCGATTGGGCGCCGATCATGGAGTTTACCTCCGTGGATATTTTTCAGCACTCGCCCTTTGGTGACATACTGAACTCATTAAGGTCTCTCTCCTTGTCAGGAGAGGCCTGGCCGAACTACGTCCGGCAGGATTGGGATGCGGATGACGAAGAAATTCGCCGCCCACCCACCACCCACTTAGTAGCCACTGTCGATGACTTAACCGACATGCTCGACTTCGACTCCGAAGACATCGACGGTATGGACGACGATGCGGGAGTCGAAGAGGAAGCACTGCCCATAGGGACTGGACAGCCACCTCATCCTACGATATATACATGGTGGACACACCCAAAGAAGGCAATGGCGATGAGACAATGGAGGATGACCCCTCCAAGAAGCAACCCAAGCGCCGGCGTCAGTGGCGCCGCTCTAAGTCCCGCCAAGGCAAAAGTGGTGATACCGGCACCGGAGATAATAGCACTCCGGACAGTGCCGAAGACAACAACAATCCCCTCCAACAAGATTTAGAGCAGGAGGATGGAGGAGCCAGCCCTCCTGAGAGAGCGGCAGATGTAGAGGCGGAGGATGATAATTACATGCCTCCCTCCGAAGACGAGGCAAGCCTCGACGATGACGAATTCGTCGTGCCAGAGGATCCCGTCGAACAAGAGCGCTTCAAGCGCCGGCTTATAGCCACGGCAAATAGCCTTAAGAAAAAGCAGCAGCAGCTTCAAGCTGATCAAGATTTGCTAGCCGACAGATGGACTGAAGTCCTGGCCGCCGAGGAATATAAACTCGAACGCCCCTCCAGGAGTTACCCAAAGTGCAGGTTGCTACCCCGACTGGAGGAGGAAGCACCGAAACCTACATCCCCGACGTACGACGTGGCTGATCGGCCACCTCGTGGCCGCGACAGAGAAACATTCCAGCCAAAAGCTCAGCCCGCACCCCGATGCCATTGAAATAAAAAGGCATGGGGAAATACGCCAGACCTGTGAGACGTACTGGAGGACAAAGAAAAACGTGCAAGATCGATCTATGGATCACGAGGGCGCGCCACTATGCGAGACGATAATTGTCATGCCGGATATAGTAAAAGTAAGTCCCGCCGGGCCGAACACAGCGGGCAAGACTCATTCAAGCTGCATCGCGATATAGCCCAGTACAGAGGCGCCGCACACCCCTTATGCTTCACAGACGAAGTAATGGATCATCAAATCCCAGAGGGTTTCAAACCCGTAAATATAGAATCATATGGCGGCACAACAGATCCTGCGGTATGGATCGAGGATTTCCTCCTGCACATCCACGTGGCCCACGGTGATGACCTACACGCCATCAAATACCTCCCACTAAAACTCAAAGGACCAGCGCGGCATTGGCTCAATAGCTTGCCAGCAGAGTCCAATGGCTGTTGGGAAGATCTGGAAGCCGCATTCCTCGACAACTTTCAGGGCACTTATGTGCGACCACCAGATGCCGATGACTTGAGCCACATAATTCAGCAGCCAGAGGAATCGGCCAGGCAATTCTGGACATGGTTCCTAACAAAGAAAAATCAAATTGCCGACTGTCCGGATGCAGAGGCCCTAGCAGCTTTCAAGCACAACATCCGCGACGAGTGGCTAGCCCGGCACCTTGGTCAGGGAAAGCCGAAATCTATGGCAGCCCTCACGACACTCATGACCCGCTTTTGTGCGGGAGAAGACAGCTGGCTGGCTCGCAGCAATAACATATCAAAAAACCATGGTACTTTGGATACCAAGGACGACAATGGCAGATCACGTCGCAACAAGCATAAGCGCTGCATTAACAGCGAAAAATACCGAGGATACGACAGTCAAAGCCGGATTCAAGGGCTCTAAACCCGGTCAGCGGAAAAAGCCATTCAAAAGAAGCACTCTGGGCCCGTCCAGTTTGGAACGTATACTCGATCGCTCGAGTCAAATACACGGCACCCCCGACAAGCCAGCCAACCACACTAACAGGGGTTGTTGGGTGTTCCAGCAGGCCGACAAGTTAAATGCCAAAAACAAAGATAAGGGGTCACATAGCGATGACGAGGAGGAGCCCCGGTAGCCGAACACCGGAGGACAGAAGAGGTTCCCCCCACAAGTACGGACGGTGAACATGATATACGCAACCCACATCCCCAAGAGGAAGCGGAAGCGTGTGCTCAGGGACGTATATGCGTTAGAGCCAGTCGCCCCAAAATTCAACCCATGGTCTTCCTGTTCGATCACCTTCAATCACAGGGACCACCCCACTAGTATCCATCATGGCGGATTCGCCGCACTGGTCCTAGACCAAATCATTGACGGATTTCACCTCACTAGAGTCCTTATGGATGGTGGCAGCAGCTTGAACCTGCTTTATCAGGACACAGAGCGAAAATGGGTATCGACCCCTCAAGGATCAAACCCACAAAAATGACCTTTAAAGGCGTCATACCAGGTGTAGAGACCCATTGCATAGGCTTAGTCACACTGGAAGTGGTCTTCGGATCCCCGGATAACTTCCGAAGTGAAGAGTTAATCTTCGACATAGTCCCGTTCCGCAGTGGCTAGCATGCACTGCTCGGGCGAACCGCATTCGCAAGAGTCAATGTGATACAACATTATGCATATCTCAAGCTCAAGATGCCAGGACCTCGGGGGTCATCACAGTCAATGGAAACACAAAGCGCTCTCTCCGCACGGAGGAGCACGCTGCGGCCCTCGCAGCAGAAGCACAAAGCAGCCTCTTAAGGCAATCCACTAGTTCGGCGATTAAGGACCTGGACAATTTCAAGCGCGCCCGGAGTAATCGGAAACTGGACCGCCAGGCACATTCCGAGCTCACATAGCAATGTGGCCCCCACCCCGGTCCCAGCCAAAATGCGAAATCTGTGCCACCCGTACATAATTATGCATTAAAAATACCATGGGCACAGGCAGGGAAGGGCGCGCAACTACGACACGCCCCAAGACGCGTCTTAAACCGCACTAGGGGCTTCCCGCTTTGTTATTTTTTCTCTTTCGGGACTTTAATCTCTGGAAACCCTGTCCGGCAGCATGATTGTCGAACACATGATGCAACAACCAAGGAGGCAGAAAGCTACATCACACCACGAAACTCCCAGGTGGATTACGATAACGAGTGAAATATTTGCTTTAATACTATTCCTCAGCTTGCCCTTGGAAGGGACATGTCAAACAGTCCTACTTTTTGCTTATCACTCTACTTGTATAATTCTGCTTTGACGCCCCCTTTTAAATAAAACAATGCATAGCATTATGACTATTATTGCATTCTTCCTTTCTATACATATATGTTCATTCATGACATCTAGCACCCGTACACTCTGGTACGGCCAATACGCTAGGGGCTTAAGCATACCCCATAATATGACGTGAGAAGTCCGAACACTTTCGACAGTGCGGCACCCCGAACTTATAGCATTATATGCATCAGCTCCGAATCATGTCTTGGGTCAATAGTTGGGTTTGCCCGGCTCCCATGTTTTGGTACCTTAAGTTCCGCTCTATCGGCTAAGGTAGCACTGGGAGAACTACTGTGATTGTGCCCCAGTTCTGCTGGGCTAAGCACCTCAGTAGAGAAAGCTAAAACGGACTGTCATGATAAGGCGAGAGACTGGTCGCTGTTCGAGAGGTTTCAAGTCCCTAAAGACTTATGCTGCTTAGAGCGAGGAGTCGGCCCTGTCCGGCTTACGGTGTGTATCGCGCCCCGAATTCGGCCTTCCGAATACTAGGGGCTTCGCCGAAATTTAAAATTATAGAATTCTATGGCTAAGTGAGAGTGATAACGCATTATGGTCCGATTGCCTTGTTCGTTGTGCTGAGCACCTCCCTCGAAGGACCCAACAATGGGAACAAGAGTGCTCAGGTTTATCCCGAACACCCCAGCACTCGTTGCATGGGGGCAGAAGCCGACGACTAGCCATCTCTTAGATTTGATAAACACCCGAACAGAAGGTAATATTTTAGATTCAGACAAGCGTTGCATAGCGCATATGAACAAGTTTTCATAATACAGGATTACACGAGCAAGTTCATTCAAATATTACATCTTTTGCACACTCATCCGCTATGAGACGGGCACCCTTCAGGACACCCTCATAGTACATCTCGGGGTGGCGATGCTCCTTGCCCTGCGGCGGCCCTTCCTTCACCAGCTTCACAGCGTCCATCTTGGCCCATTGCACCTTCACACGGGCGAAAGCCCGGCGTGCACCTTCGACGCAGACGGACCGCTTGATGACTTCCAGCTGTGAGCAGGCATCCACAAGCCGCCTCACCAGGCCGAAGTAGCTGTTGGGAAGGGCGTCGCCAGGCCACATCCGGACTATAAAGCCCTTCATGGCCTGTTCGGCCGCCTTGTGCAGCTCGACCAGTTGCTTCAGCTGGTCGCTCAGAGGCATCGGGTGTTCGGTCCCAATATACTGTGACCAGAACAGCTTCTCCGTTGAGCTTCCCTCATCGGCCTGGTAAAACTGTGCGGCATCCGACACGCTGCGGGGTAAATCTGTGAATGCTCCTGGAGAGCTCTGGATTCGAGTAAGTAACAAGTAATTCACTTTCACATGCTTGCTTTGCATATAGAATGCCTTACCCGCCGCTATCTTCTTCATCGCATCAATCTCCTGGAGGGCCTTTTGGGCTTCGTCCTTGGCACTATTTGCGCTCTCAAGGGCCGTGGAAAGCTCGGACTCTCGCGTCTTCAAGTCAACCTCCAACGCCTCGTGCTTCGTCACGAGAGCGTGGAGCTCTTGCTGCACCTCGCCCACCTGTGCCTCATGCCTTTCCTAGTCAGTGTGCTCCTTGGCCGCTTTGTTTTCGGCCTCGGATAGCACTTGCTTCATGGTTGTCACCTCAGTCGTGGCCCCTGGCAAATTTACAATGATCCTGTCATTTTGCAATCGCATTCTTTTTATATATATCCATAGACTAGGTACTACTTACCTTTGTTCTCCTCGAGCTGCCTCTTGGCAAGGCCAAGCTCTTCCTTGGACCCTTCGAGGTCCTACTTCAGTGCGGCGACCTCCGCAGTCAGTGCGGCAGAGGCCAGCAGTGAAGCCTGCATACGCATATAGACATACTTATATTAGACTCCTGCGATATTGTTTGATCCTCTGTTCGGCTTTTCTTTGTGAACACCGAATAGAGCATCAGGGGCTACTGTCTATGCGGTAATATTTTTCCTATATTTCAAATTCTTACCTCAAAGCCTTTTAGAAGGCTGGCACAAGCTTCAGTCAGTCCGCTCTTGGCGGACTGAACCTTCTGGATCACCGCACTCAGAATAGTCGTTGATGGAAGCACTGCGAAGCGCTCCCAGCAGACTGTCCAGTGCCTTTGGATGGAAAGAGGTCACCGGCACAGGCGTCTTGCCCCTTTTGGAAGGACGCCGCCTGCCTGAGTCCGGAACCACTGGATGTTCCGACGCGGTGTTCGGCTGAGGGCCGACGGAGCCCTCGGAAGCCTTGCTCCCTCTGCTCCCAGAATCCGGAAGATCGCCTCAAGGCGCCTCCGGGATTGTCTCCCCTCGACCCAGTGCCTCTTGAGACAATACCTCAGCGTTGTCCGTAGGGCAAGGGGAGGTGGCGGTCGGAAGTGGATCGCTATCCATATCCGACGAGCCTAGGGAGTCGTCTGACGATGCGTTGATACGGGCTCGTGGCGGTCTGCATAATCATAATTCGGCGTTAGGAGAAGTAGTGCGAAAAAGGTATGCTATGAGTTACTCTGGCATCCGAATACTTATGACTTCACCAGGGGCTTGGCCCTGAGCAGCCACTCGTCTTCGCCTTCGGCGGCGGTGGTGGAGTAGTCCGGAAGGAGAGTCCTTCCCTTCTTGGACCCTTCGGCCCCCCGGTTGGGGCGGCCTTCCTTTTCTTGTCTCCCCCGACTGGAGGGGGAGCATCTTCATCTTCCTCCTCGTCTTCAAGGAAGGAGTTCATCGCGGAGTTATCGGACAATGAGTCCGATAACACCTGGCGTTGGGAACTCTTTCGGGTTCCCTTCGCCTTCTTGGTCTTCTCCGACACCTTGTAAGGAGCTGGAGTCAGCATCTCCGTCAGGAGAGCGTCCCTAGTGTCTTCGGGCAGAGGGGCCAGACAGTTAATCTGCCCCGACGTCTCCACCCAGTCTTTTCAAAGGCATGGAGCTCAGACCCCACACATGGTTAAGCTAGGGGAAATAAATATCCTACCAGATGTGTAGAACTCACCGAATGCGCTAGGCGCTTCGCGCTTAGCCCACGGTCCTCGGTGAGAGAGGGAGGGACCTCGGCACCCTTGAACAGCACCCACCAGATGTCCTTGTGCGTCGTGTCGAAGAGCTCGCTCAGAGTCTGGTGCTGGGCCGGGTCGAACTCCCACAAATTGAAATCCCGTTGTTGACACGGGAGGATCCGGCGGATGAGCATGACCTAGACTATGTTGATAAGCTTGAGCTTCTTGCCTGCCATATTCGGGATACATTTCTGGAGTCCGTCCAGCTCCACCAATGAACCCCAGGACAGGCCCTTCTGTTTCCAGGAGGTGAGCCGCATGGGGATTCTGGATCGAAACTCGGGGGACGCCACCCAGTTGGTGTTGCGCGGCTCGGTGATGTAGAACCACGCCGATTGCCACCCCTTTATGGTCTCCATGAAGGAGCCTTCAAGCCATATAACATTGGGCATCTTGCCCACCATGGCTCCGCCGCATTCTGCTTGTTGGCCTCCCACCACCTTCGGCTTGATATTGAAGGTCTTTAGCCACAGGCCGAAGTGGGGCTGGATGCGGAGGAAAGCCTCACACACGACGATGAACGCCGAAATGTTGAGGATGAAGTTCGGGGCCAGATCATGGAAGTCCAGCCCGTAGTAGAACATGAGACCACGGACGAATGGATGGAGGGGAAACCCCAGTCCGTGGAGGAAGTGGTGGAGGAAAACTACACTCTCGTGAGGTTCCGGGGTAGGGACGATCTGCCCTGCAGCGGGTAGCCGATGCGCGATATTCGCGGCTAGGTATCCGGCCCCGCGCAGCTTTTTGATGTGTCCCTCCATGACGGAGAACGCCATCCACATGCCTCTCGCTCCGGACATGATTGGAGAAGGTTGAGGGGAAGGATGTAGACTTGGGCGTTGGAGCTCGAGTGTGCAAGAATGGATGAGCAAGGAGGAAGAAGGCGTGGGTAGAAACAGGTTAAACCTTGTCCCTTTATAAGGGCGGATGAAACTATGTGCCCCCACTAGCTCGGTAAAACTCGCTTATCCCCCAAGCACCGTAATCGATGGCGCGGTTGGGTTACCCATGCCCGTATTGATGAGAATCCCGTAATAATGGGGACACAATCTCTGCTTTGACAAGACGTGTCAAGAAACTACCTCGCGTTATGTGCGGGGCTAGTTAAAGGAAACGGTTCGAATAATCACCGGGCCATGGCATAATGTCATGTTGCCAAAACGTGTCAGCAGATTAGATTTGTGGAAATATTATTCTCTCTACGGTGGTATCTGGAACTTATTTTGCAGCGTCGGACACTATCCTTGTATTCAAATTCTTCCATGGTGTATTCGGAGGAGGAACCCGCCTTGCAATGCCGAAGACAATACTGCGCGCCGGACTCATCGTCATTGAAGCCTGGTTCAGGGGCTACTGAGGGAGTCCTGGATTAGGGGGTCTCCGGACAGCCGGACTATATCCTTTGGCCAGACTGTTGAACTATGAAGATACAAGATTGAAGACTTCTTCTCATGTCTGGATGGGACTCTACTTGGCATGGAAGGCAAGCTAGGCAATACGGATATGTATATCTCCTCCTTTGTAACCGACCTTGTGTAACCCTAGCCCCCTCCGGTGTCTATATAAACCAGAGGGTTTTAGTCCGTAGGACAACATACAATCATACCATAGGCTAGCTTCTAGGGTTTTGCCTCTCCAATCTCGTGGTAGATAAACTCTTGTAATACTCATATCATCAAGAATAAATCAAGCAGGACGTAGGGTTTTACCTCCATCAAGAGGGCCTGAATCTGGGTAAAACATCGTGTCCCCTGCCTCCTGTTACCATCTGCCTTAGACGCACAGTTCGGAACCCCCTACCCGAGATCCGCCGGTTTTGACACCGACAGTGTCCCTCGGGATAAAGTGGTTGTCGGTGTTCTAGGAACAGGGGTCCCCAGACTTGCCTCCCTGCGGCCCACGGCTTGGCCCTGTGAGCGGGCCCGTACGGCCCATCTTCACCAACAAGCTTTCAAGACCCTCGCGAGGCGGACAACACAAGACCTCCTCAGGAGCGGCCTCACCAGGCTGGCTCGTGAGGGGCGGATAGTTCAAGGCAAGGCAAACCTCGCGAGGTTCCGATGACGTGAGCCATGATGATCGAGACCAGGCGGGCGTCAGGCGGGCGCCAGCACGCACAGTGTCCTTGTTTCCTCTTTGGTGCCAAGGGGGCAAGCGCAGTCGTGGAGTACCGAGGCGTCAAGCAAAGGTTTCCATATCAGTGCAACGAGACCAAGACTAGCAGGATGGCAAGACGAGGTCACCATGGAGCCCAAGACGGCGTCACCACCAGAGCTTTCGGCAGGCGAAGAGTGCTTTTGTCAGGATAAGTTGTACTAGTTGTCCCCTTTTGAATTGGCCCTTGTTGGCTCCCTTCCCGCTCAATATTTGGGGAGAGGACCAGGGCCTCTATAAAGAGGATTAGCCACCACCATAGGAGGGGGATCCACATAGGCTGGAACTCACTCAGCTCATCCTCTCACCCGCCAAGCACAAGAAGACCTCGCCTCAGGAGGTTGTTCTTCCCCTTGTACTGTTCATCCTCAGCCCAAGAGGCAATCCACCACCACCACCACACTGGAGTAGGGTATTACACCACAACGGTGGCCCGAACCAGTATAAATCTTGTGTCCTTTGTGTTGCGAGTTCGTCGAGTTAGCCCGAGAGATCTTAGCGAAGCTAGGACGCGGATAGGTAGAGGGTGTTCACGCGCACCCCAGTGTTCGAACCTTGAGGGTTTTGCCGGAACCCGTGATCCAACATTTGGCGCGCCAGGTAGGGGGTGCGCCGGAGTTTTCCTTCCGTCGATCTGCGCTCCGCCGCCACCTCGCTTCGCCCTAATGGCAGACGTCTCGCTCCCTGCTCCGATGACCGGTGCTAATGGCAGGGCCAGGGGCTGCTAGCCTTGGCCCTCGCCCTGCGGCAGGTGCAGTGGCCGCCCAAGTTCAAGCCGGAGATGTCGCCGTGCTACGACGGTGCGGCGGACCCGACGGCTTTCCTGCTGGCATATATGGAGGCCATCCTTAAGGCTGGGGGCGATGACAAGGTCATGGCCAACTGGCTTCCCATGGCTCTCACTGGCGCACCACGTGCCTAGCTACTCAACCTCCCCGGATCCATGGTGGCATCTTGCGAGGAGTTGTGCGGGCTCTTCGCCGCACGCTACGTGGCGCCGGCGCACCACGTGGTTCCGGCCCTCCTCGGCGGCTCGCAAGCACCACCCTCAGATCATCACGTCAAGCCGTTCTTTCATCAGGTCGACGCTGCTTCCAAGCGTCCCGGGGCTCCGCCGGGCTGGGCCGCGCCCGAGGCCGACCTCACCTTCGACTCAGGGGATCATCCCGCCTCCACCATCGGCTCGGGTGCGCTCCCAATTCTTTGCACGCCCACCATCTGCCATGTGTCCATCACCAAGACGCTCATCAACGGCGGTGCCGGCCTCAACGTGGTCTCCGTCAAGGCCTTTAGCCTTCTTCACGTATCGCTTGAGCGGCTCCTCCCTAGCAAGCCTTTCTCAGGGGTTGGTGGAGGCTCCGCCCGCTCCCCAGGGCAGATCCGCCTCCCCATGATCTTCGGCACACGCGACAACTACTGCACCGAGCTCATCAACTTAGACATCGCCCACATCGGCCTCCCGTACAATGCCATCCTTGGGTACCCAGATCTAGCCCAGTTCATGGCAGCAACCCATCCGGCTTACAACCTCATGAAGATGCCGGGGAGCGAGGGTGTCCACACCATCAAGGGGGACGCCAAGGAAGCCTTGATGACGCTCAAGCTCGCCCTCAACACCGCCGCAACAGCGCAGCCCTCCACTGGGATACCTCTGAGGCCAAGGGAGCCACACCAACCAAGAAGAAGCAGTTTTTTCACTCAGGCCAAGGCAGAAACCAAGCGAGTGCCAGTCGAGGAGGACGGGTCCTTAGGGGCAACCTTTACCATAGGCACCAACCTCGAGCCTAGTCAGGAGGAGGCGTTGGTGAAGTTCTTGCGCGCAAACAAGGAAGTGTTCGCTTGGGAGCCCGGTCAGCTGGTGGGGGTCCCAAGAGAGGTGATAGAGCACCACCTGAAGGTGTGCCCCAACATACGCCCCATGAAGCAGAAGGCGAGGCGGCAGTCCACGAAGAAGCAAGCTTTCATCGTCCAAGAAACCCGCAAGCTAGAGGCTGCGGGTGTCATTCGCGAGGTTCGGTACCCCGAGTGGCCGACAAACCCTATCGTCATCCCCAAGAAAGGCGGGAAGGAGCGGATGTGCGTCGACTTCACCAACCTCAACAAGGCCTGCCCCCAAGATCCGTTCCCGCTTCCATGCATCGACCAGATCATCGAATCCACTTCCGAGTGCGACTTGCTATGTTTCCTGGATGCTTTCTCAGGATATCACCAGATCAAGATGGCGGTAGAAGATGTGGAGAAGACGGCCTTCCTAACCCCGTGTGGGGTGTACTGCTACACTTGCATGCCTTTCGGACTGCACAACGCAGGCGCAACCTTCTAGCGGCTCATGCACATCGCCTTGGGTCGGCAGCTCGGGAGGAACGCTAAAGCCTACATCGACGACATGGTGGTGAAGTCTCGGGAGGCGAGTACCTTGATCCAAGACCTGGAGGAGACCTTTGAAAGCCTCCGCCAGGTGGACTTGCGGCTCAACCCGGAGAAGTGCGTGTCTGGCATCCCTTCCAGCAAGCTGCTGGGCTTCCTTGTGTCCCACAGGGGGATCGAGGCCAACCCAGAGAAGGTCAAGGCCATTGAAGACATGAGTCCACCGCAAACCCTCAAGGAAATGCAGAAGCTTGCTGGACGGGTGACTGCATTGGGACGCTTTATTTCCAAGCTGGGAGAGCATGCCCTACCCTTCTTCAAGCTGATGAACAAGAAGGGCCCATTCGAATGGACCCTGGAGGCCGACCGAGCATTTCAAGACCTCAAGAGATACCTGACTAGCCCCCCAGTGATGGTGGCGCCGCAACCTCTCGAGCCCCTAGTGCTCTATCTTGCCGCCACTCCCTACTCCACCAGCGCGGCTTTAGTGGCGGTTCGGGAAGAACACCAAGCCAAGGGTGCATCGTGCCGAGCTACACCTCCAGCAGAGACGAGCAAGACCAGGAGGGCGCCACAAGGGTCGCCGCAGCAACAGCAGAAGAGCAAGCTCAGCAGGATCACGCTCCCGAACCCGCAAAGGCCTCGACAAGCGATCAAGCGCTGGGGGCTCCACCACCTCAGGAGGCACCCCAACTCCCGAAAGATGCAAGCCTCATCAACACGCCTACCCTCGTCGAGCACCCGGTATACTTTGTCAGCACGGTGTTACAGGACGCAAGAGCACGGTAACCCATGCGTCAAAAGCTCCTGTTCGCGCTCCTGGTGGCCTCACGAAAGCTGTGGCACTACTTTCAAGGCCACCCCATCAAAGTCGTCTCGGCCTACCCACTAGAGAGGGTGCTCAGGAGCCCCAACTCTGCTGGAAGGGTCGTTGAGTGGAACATCGAGTTGCAAGCATTCCAGTTGGAGTTCAGCACTACCAGGGTCATCAAGGGAACCGCACTCGCTGATTTCGTGGCGGAATGGACAGACGCCCCTGCTCTTGAAGTAGGCGAAGATCGGTCCTTCTCACCGGGAAGTGAGGCGCCTAATGGTTGGGTCATGTATTTCGATGGTGCCTTCGCACACCAGGGCGCGAGGGCTGGAGCGGTGCTCATCTCACCCACTCAGGACAAGCTCTACTACGTCGTGCAGTTCTGCTTTCAGCAGGGTGAGAAGGTCTCCAACAACATCGCATAATACGAAGGCCTCATAGCTAGCCTGAAAGCTGCCGCAGCTCTCGGGGTCAAGCGCCTCACCGTTAGGGGTGACTCGCAACTCCTCGTCAAGTTCTCCAACAAGGTGTACGAGCTGAAGGACAAGCACATGGAAGCATATCTCGTGGAGGTGCGCAAGATGGAGAAGCAATTCTTGTGCCTGGAGTTGCAGCACGTGCCCCGTGGCAGCAACAAGGAAGCTGACGACATCGCTAGAAGAGCATCCAAGCGATAGCCCCAAGAGCCTGGCATCTTCGAGGAGCGGCTCTTCAAGCCATCAGCAACACCACCGCTTTGAACAACAGCTTAGCCTCGAGAGGAACTCCCGCAGCCGCCTGCCACAGGAGCCCCGGCCTGTGGCCCGACCTCGGGAGCGCGCCTACTCTTGGCGCTCGAGCCCCAGGAGGGAAGCTGGACTAAGGAATTCAAGGAATACCTAACACAAGGGACGTTGCCGGAGAAGGAGGAGGACGCGGAGCCTGTGGCCCGGCAGGCCACAGCGTACTGCATCCAAGACGGTGAGTTATATAGGAAGCGACCAAATGACGTTTCACTATGTTGTATCTCCAGGGAACAGGGGAAAGAGCTGATAGCCGACATACACGCCGGGGACTGCAGGCACCATTCGTCGTCACGAACCCTCGTCAGCAAGGCATTCCGCAGTGGATTCTACTGGCCTACGGCGCTAAATGACGCAGCTGAGCTGGTGAAGTCCTGCGAGGCCTGCCAATTCCACGCCAAGCAGATCCATCAGCCAGCTCAGGGCCTCCAGACCATTCCACTCTCATGGCCGTTCGTAGTGTGGGGGCTAGATATCCTGGGCCCATTCCCTCGGGCGCCTGGGGGATATCGATACCTCTACATCGCCATCGACAAGTTCACTAAGTGGGCAGAGGTTGAAGCCGTCTGCACCATCCCAGCTGGCTCTGCGGTCAAGTTCACCAAGGGCCTCGTGAGCCGTTTTGGGGTCCCCAACTGCATCATCACCGATAATGGCTCGTAGTTAACTAGTAATCTCTTCAAGTCATATTGTGCTACCTTGGAACGCAGATCTGCTATGCTTTGGTAGCGCACCCCAGGAGCAATGGCCAGGATGAACGTGCCAACGCGGAGGTCCTGAGAGGCCTCAAGACCAGGACCTTCAAGAAGAAGCTCGAGGCTTGCGGCAGGGGCTGGCACGATGAGTTCTAGTCCATGTTGTGGTCCATCCGCACCACCGCCACCAAGCCGACGAGCGAGACCCAGTTCTTCCTCGTCTATGGAGCAGAAGCAGTCCTCCCTCACGAGGTCGGACATCGCTCTGCACGGGTCCCGGCATTTGATGAAACACGGCAGGATGCCAGGCGGGGGATGGACCTCGTGCTGGGGGAGGAACGTTGCCGCGAAGCTGCACTATGGGCAGCAAGATACCAGCAGGTGCTGCAGCGGTACCACTATCGCAGCGTCCACTCCAGGACGCTCGAGGTGGGTGACCTCGTCCTGAGGTGGGTCCTCTCCAGGGAAGGGCTGCATAAGCTCTCACCCATGTGGGAGGGCCCGTTCAAGGTCGTCCATGTCTCCAGGCCTGGGGCCGCGTGCCTGGAGACACAGGACGGGGTACCCATCCAGAACGCCTGGAACATTCAGCACCTTCAGAAGTTCTACCCCTGAAGAAAGGCCCAGCGCCTCTGAAGAAAGCCTGGCGCCTGTGAAGAAAGGCCCAGCGCCTGTGAAGAAGGCCCAGCGCCTATGAAGATCGCCGCTCGTGACACTCTCACGTATTAACGAGTGGTGCTGTACACGCCCCAGAGTCTCAGGAGTGCCGCCCTTGGGCCTCGGGGGCTCCCTCCCACGTCTTACTGGCAGCACTTAGCTCCGAGCTGGTGAGAAGACATCGAAGACTAGACTAGGTGCCGGACGTGGCTTTTCATTTGCTTTCCGAAGTTGGCTCGCCCCTCTTTAATTGGAATTTGCTTTCTGGTATCTCTTGCTGGTCTCGCCCTTTCGATTTCTGCCCCTGTTTCTGCATTCATTTCTTTGGTCGGCATGTACTCTCTCTCGCGCGCGTTCCTTGCGAGGGGGCTGAACAGGTACCTCCATGAGCTTCGTTCTTCACTTTTTCGCGAGGTACCCTCGTTCGAGCCCGCAAGCTGGCGCAGCTCTCTCTCAATCCGTGCCCCTTGGGTACCGTGATATGAAGCGATGGGTCAAGGCCAGCGACGCCTGTGGCCAAGCCTCAGGTGAACGATAAACCTCTTGATGAATTTTTTGTAGCTCCTAAGCGCCTACCAGGCCAAGGAGACCTCAGCAGGCACCAGGAAGCAAGCGCCTCGTGAGGAGGAGGCTACCTCGAGCAAGTCAAGCTAAGTTATCCCTACATAAAACGACGATGTTGCGACACAGCACAAGAACGACAAACATAGCATAATGATTGAGATCATAGTTCGATACACGCCCCTCTGGGGCCCATTCTGGTTTCTTTCTGATGTGGGAAGGAAAGGAAGAACAAAATAAAAGGGATGCGTGCCCCTACAGCGATCCGCGAGGGCAGGCTTTTGGCGCCGTCCCGAGCTTAGCTAGACCCCTCCTCGTGCTTCATGGAGACGCGGCAACGAGATGACCCACTGCCGCCTTCGAAGCAGGCGCGGCGGCGTGGCGGCTGGTCGTAACTGCCGCTGCTGGAGCTGTCGCTGGAGGAAGAGCCGCTGTAGCTGGACGAGACGTGGTCGGCCCCAAGGGCGGGTTCACCCTCATCCTCATCACAACCATCGCCAAGGTCGAGCACCTCCTCGCCATCATTGACCTCGGGGCAGCACCCGACGCGGCGACCATCTTCCCCAAACACCCTCACGTAGAGGGTCGCATCACCGTCATACTCGAAATGGAGGGTGCACCGCCTGCCCAGGCTGCGCGCGTGCACGGGAAAACGTATGCCAACCACGGTCCAGGGCTATGTTGCCCGCGACGGAGACGTTGAACGCGACCCAGGAAGCCCTACTGCAGCAGCCATCCTCCTGCAACCAGAACCCGCTTGGACCAGAGGCTGGCAGCTCGTCGACGAAGAAACGCGATAGCTGAAGCCAGTTGCCGGCCGGGTTCTCCGACCAGACGACGAACTCCGGTAGCACCTCCGCCAAGTGGATGCGCCGCCAGGGAGGCCGCACAACCACATCGCGTCTCCCTTCATCGACAGGACAGCCACGACCAGAGCGACCCCTGCCACGCGAAGCGGCGCCGCCATGGCTGCGCGGGGCCACGGCAAGGGTAGCAGTGTCTTGCGGGGACGGCCACGTCCATGCTTGGGCACCGGAGAGTCGGGCCCCTCGCTAGGGGCCTTCCCCTTATCCGCGGCGGAGAACCTCTTCGACGGCGCCATTGGTGTCGCAACTGGCAATGGAGCAAAGGGGGAGAATCGAGCGGAATGGGAAGAGATGGGCGACGGGGGCTCTGCCCCCCTCCCCATTTATAGCAGAAGACGGCCAACTAGCGCCCCCCACGATCACAGGTAATGATGGTTTTTTCCCGCATGCAGCAGAGACTCGTCAAATCGAGCAGTTGCCGAGGCGACATGGGGGAGTGGAGACGCCCATGTCCAGTCAATCGCCACGCATCGACCAAGGCCGCATGCTAACGGGGCCTGCGGTTCTCCGCGCTTGCCCTTTAACTTCGCCTTGAAGCCAAGGCCGAGCGCTCCTTGGTCCCGGGGCTACTGTCGGCATTCTGGGAATGGGGGTCCCTAGACATGCCTGCCCGCGGCCCACGGCGTGGCTCTGCGAGCAGGACCGTATGACCCATCTTCACCAACAAGCTTTCAAGACCCTCACAAGGGGCCAAGCCTCGTGATGCAGACAACACAAGACCTCCTTAGGAGTGGCCTCACCAGGCTGGCTCGTGAGGGGCAGAGAGTTCAAGGCAAGGCAAACCTCGCGAGGTTCCAATGACGTGAGCCATGACGATAGAGATCAGGCGGGCGCCAGGCGGGCGCCAACGCACATAGTGTCCTTATTTCCTCTTTGGTGCCAAGGGAGCAAGCGTGGGCGCGGAGTACCGAGGCATCAAGCAAAGGTTTCCATATCAATGCAACGAGACCAAGACCAGCAGGACGGCAAGACAGAGGTCACCATGGAGCCCAAGACGGTGTCACCACCAGAGCTTTTGGCAGGCGAAGACTGCTTTTGTCAGGATAAGCTGTACTCGTTGTCCCCTTTCAAATTGGCCGTTGTTGGCTCCCTTCCCACTCAATATTTTGGGAGAGGACCAGGGCCTCTATAAATAGGATTAGCCACCACAGTAGGAGGGGGATCCAGATAGGCTGGAACTCACTCAGCTCATCTTCTCACCCACCAAGCACAAGAACACCTCGCCTCATGAGGTTGTTCTTCCCCTTGTACTGTTCATCCTCAGCCCAAGAGGCAATCCACCACCACCACACTGGAGTAGGGTATTACACCACAACGGTGGCCCGAACCAGTATAAATCTTGTGTCCTTCGCGTTGCGAGTTTGTTGAGTTATCCCAAGAGATCTTAGTGAAGCTAGGATGCGGATAGGTAGAGGGAGATCTTCACGCCCACCCCAGTGTTCGAACCTTGAGGGTTTTGCCGAAACCCGTGATCCGACAGTGGTTCCTGAGTCATTTTACCTCCTCTAGTTGCAATTCTAACAGGAAAGTCATGCATATTATTATTCATTTCATCAAGCAATTCTCTTTGAGATTTAGCAACTTGTTCTAACTGAGGTTGAACCATAGAAGCATGCTTTCCAACACCTCAAACATCATTTGATATTCTAAATAACAAGTTACTCAAGCGAACAATCATATCAGAATTGTATTTCAATTGTTTCATAACATTTGCATTGAAGTGATCTTGTTTTCTAATATAATTTTCAAACTCATAAAGGCATTGAGTAGGATGCATATTGTGAGGATTGTCATTATCATTAAACTTCATATGAGAATTTACCTCTACCACCTTAGAAGGTGGTGGTGTATTAAGCCCATGTATTTCTTTAATAGGAGGCAAATTTTTAACATCTTCAACTTTAATACATTTTTTCCTTCATAGATTTCTTTGCCTCTTGCATATCTTCAGGACTGAGATATAATATACCCCTCTTCTTCGGAGTGGATTTAGCTAGTGGTTCAGGAAGAGTCCAATCATCATAATTTTTCAATATGTTATTCAATAATTCTTCAGCTTGTCCAATAGTTTGTTCCCTGAAAACACAACCAGCACAACTATCTAGGAAGTCCATAGAAGCATCGGTTAGTCCATTATAGAAGATATCAAGTATTTCATTTTTCTTAATAGGATGATCAGGCAAAGCATTAAGTAATTGGCAAAGCCTCCCCCAAGCTTGTGGGAGACTCTCTTCTTTAATTTGAACAAAGTTAAATATTTCCTATAAGGCAGCTTGTTTCTTATGACCAGGAAAATATTTTTCAGAAAAGTAATAAATCATATCCTGGGGACTACACACACAACCAGTAGCAAGAGTATTGTACCAAGCATTAGCATCACCCTTTAATGAGAAAGGAAATAATTTGAGAATAAAGTAATAGCGAGTTTTCTCATCATGAATAAAAAGGGTGGCTATGTCATTCAACTTAGTAAGATGTGCCAGAATAGTTTCAGTTTCATAACCATGGAAAGGATCAAATTCAACCAAAGTAATTAACTCTGGGTTGATAGAGAATTCATAATACTTATCATCAATAAAGATTGGTGAAGTAGCAAACTTAGGATCACATTTAATTCTATCATTCAGAGATTTTTATTTATACTTGCATAATAATTTCTCTAGATCATCTCTATCTCTGCAAGCAAGAATATCTCTAGTTGTTTCTTCACTCATAACATAACCTCCCAGTACCTTAGGCAATTCATATCTAGGAAGGCTAGTTCTAGTAGGTGTTTCAAGAGATTCAGTTTCAAGATTATCATTAGATTCAACAATATCATGTTGTATAACTCTAGCAAGTTGTTTATCAAGAAATTCACCAAGTGGCACATCATCCTTATCAAGCAAGGCACTAGCATCATCATAAGCATTATCCATAGCAGAAGTAGCATCATCAACAACTTGCAACATATCAGAATTAATAGCATGTGGTGGTGTTGCAAGTTTACTTATAACAGAAGGTGAATCTAAAGCAGAACTGGATGGCAGTTCCTTACCTCCCCTCGTCTTTGAGGGAACTATCTTAGTCTTAGCATCCTTTAGATTCTTCATAGTGATAATATGATAATAATCCCAAGTAACTCAACAAATATAGCTATGCTTCCCGGCAACGACGCCAGAAAAAGGTCTTGATAACCCACAAGTATAGGGGTCGAACAGTTTTTGAGGGTAGAGTATTCAACCCAAATTTATAGATTTGACACAAGGGGAGCCAAAGAATATCTGAAGGTATTAGCAGTTGAGTTGTCAATTCAACCACACCTGGAGATTAATTATCTGCAGCAAGGTGATCAGTAGCAAAGTAGTATGATAGTTTGATAATAGTAGCAGCATCAACAGTAACGGTAACAGTGATAGCAATAGTTTGGTAGCAAGTGTAACCGTGATGATAGCAGTAGTAACTTAGCAACACCAATATAAGAAAAAATTGTAGGCATTGGATCGGTGAATTGTTGGATGATATTCATCATGAGACGGTTATAACCTAGGACGATATGGCACTAGCTCCAGTTCATCGATATAATGTAGGCATGTATTCCATAAATAGTCATACATGCTTTATTAAAAGAACTCGCATGACATATTTTGTCCTACCCTCCCGTGGCAGCGGGGTCCATATTGGAAACTAAGGGATATTAAGGCCTCCTTTTAATAGAGAACTAGAACAAAGCATTAACACACGGTGAATACATGAACTCCTCAAACTACAGTAATCACTGGAGGAAATCCCGGTTATTATAACTCCGGGGTTACCAGATCATAACACGTAGTAGGTGACTATAACTTGCAAGATCGGATCTAGAACATGGATATAATGGTGATAACATAAACGGTTCAGGTCTGAAATCATGGCACCCGGGCCCAAAGTGACAGGCATTAAGCATGGCAAAGTCATAGCAACATCAGTCTAAGAACATAGTGGATACTAGGGATCAAGCCCTAACAAAACTAACTCAATTACATGATGAATCTCATCCAACTCCTCACCGACCAGCGAGCCTACGATGGAATTACTCACTCCCGGTGTGGAGCATCATGGAATTGCTGATGGAGAAGGGTTGGTGATGACGAAGAACGAAGAGCCCCCTCTCTGGAGCCCCAAACGGACTCCAGATCTGCCCTCCCGAGGAAGAACAGGTCTTGGTGGCGGCAGCTCCATCTCGTGGATCGCGATAATTCTTTCTCCTTGATTTTTTCTCCGAAAATAGGATTTTATAGTGTTTAAGGGTCTGCGAGGCCACCAGGTGGGGACAACCCACCTGGGCGCGCCAGGAGAGGGGGGCGTGCCCTGGTGGGTTGTGCCCACCCAAGTGGATCTTGGCTCCAAAAATTATTATTTATTGTATAAAAAATCCTTGCAAAGTTTCGTTCCATTCCGAGAACTTTTATTTCTACACAAAAACAACACCATGGTAATTCTGCTGAAAATAGCGTTAGTTCGGGGTTAGTTTCATTCTAATCATGCAAATTAGAGTCCAAAACAAGAGGAAAAGTGTTAGGAAAAGTAGATACATTGGAGACGTATCAAGGATGAGCAGAAATTAAGCTTGGGGATGCTTGATACGTCTCCAACGTATCAATAATTTTTTTTGTTCCATGCTATTATAGTATCAATCTTGGATGTTTTATATGCAACTTTATATCATTTTTTGGGACTAACCTATTAACCTAGTGCCTAGTGCCAATCGCTATTATTTGCTTGTTTTTGGATTTTCATAAAATCAATATCAAACAGAGTCCAACGGAGAAAAAACTTTGGATTAATTTTTTCTGGACTAGAAGGGACCTTAGAAGGTTCGGGAGAAGACCAGACGAGCCATGAGGGAGCGACAAGCTTGGGGGGCAGGGGGTAGGTGCGCCCTCCAGGATTGTGGGCCCCTTGTGGCACGTCTTGACCTAATTCTACCTCTATAAATTCCCAAATATTCCCAATACATCAGAGAGCCACCTGAAA
Source organism: Triticum urartu (assembly GCF_003073215.2). NCBI lineage: Eukaryota > Viridiplantae > Streptophyta > Magnoliopsida > Poales > Poaceae > Triticum > Triticum urartu. The sequence continues at coordinate 333,131,702 of NC_053023.1, read as the reverse complement.
TACTTTTTCCGCCGCCGCAAGTTTATGTTCTTTCGTGATCCCATCTGGAGGCCTTTTCGAGCACCCTATCGGAGGGGGAATCAGTCACGGAGGGCTTCTTCACTGCCCTTACGATGATGTGTGAGTAGTTCACCACAGACCTATGGGTCCATAGCTAGTAGCTAGATGGCTTCTTCGCTCTCTCTTTGATCTTTAATACAATGTTCTCCTCGATGTTCTTGGAGTTCTATTCGATGTAATCTTCTTTTGTGGTGTGTTTGTTTGGATCCGTTGAATTCTGGGTTTTTGGTCAGATTATTCATGAATATTAATTGAGTCCTCTCTGAATTCTTTTATGCATGATTATTATTGTATTGTATTTCTCTTCGATCTATCCATTTTAATTTGGCCAACTAGATTGACTTTTCTTGCAATGGAAGAGGTGCTTTGTGATGGGTTCAATCTTGCAGTGCTCAATCTTAGTGACAAAAAGGGACATGACACATATTTTTATTGTTGCCACTAAAGATAAAAAGATGGGATTTATTCATATTGCTGGGGTTTACTTTGTCTACATCACGTCATCTTGCTTAAGGTGTTACTCCGTTTTCATAAACTTAATACCCTAGATGCATGTTGGATAGCGGTCGATGGGTGGAGTAATAGGAGTACATGCAGGAAGGAGTCATTCTACTTGTATCGTACGTGATGCATTGCTACTTCTTGATCTTGCATTGGTTTTTCCCTTGAAGAGGAAAGGGTGATGCAGCACAGTAGAGATAAGTATTTCCCTCAGTTAAGAACCAAGGTATCAATCTAGCATGAGAAGAACGCGCAAATCACCAATACCTGCACAAACAATCAAACACTTGCACCCAACGTGGTAAAGGGGTTGTCAATCCCTTCACGGTCACTTGCAAAGGTGAGATCTGATAGAGATAGATAAACAAAACTAAACGAAAGATAACTAAATATTTTTGGGTCTTTTTGGTGTATAGATCTCAGAATAAAAGATTGCAAAATAGTATATCAGAAACTAATATGATGGAAAATAGACCCAGGGGCCATAGGTTTCACTAGAGGCTTCTCTGTTGAAGGCAAGTAATACGGTGGGTGAACAAATTACTATCGAGCAATTGATAGAAAAGTGCAAAGTTATGACGATATCCAAGGTAATGATTATGTAATATAGGCATCACGTCTGTGTCAAGTAGACCGACTCCTGGCTGCATCTACTACTATTACTCCACACATCGAACGATTCATGCCTGCATCTAGAGTATTAAGTTCGTGAAGAACAGAGTAATGCTTTAAGTAAGATGACATGATGTAGAGGAATAAACTCAAGCAATATGATCTAAACCCCATCTTTTTATCCTCGATGGCAACAATACAATACATGCCTCGCTACCCTACTTTGTCACTGGGTGAGGACACCGCAAGATTGAACCCAAAGCAAAGCACTTCTCCCATTGTAAGAAAAACCAATCTAGTTGGCCAAACCAAACCGATAGTTCGAAGAGAATTAAAAAGATATCAAATCATGCATATAAGAATTCAGAGAATATTCAAATAATATTCATAGACAATCTGATCATAAATCCACAATTCATCGGATCTCAACAAACACACCGCAAAAGAAGATCACATCGGATAGATCTCCAAGAACATCGAGGAGAACATGGTATTGAGAATCAAAGAGAGATAAGAAGCCATCTAGCTACTAACTATGGACCCGTAGGTCTAAGGTGAACTATCCATACTTCAGCGGAAGAGCAATAGAGTTGATGTAGATGCCCTCTATGACTGAATCCCCCTCCTGCAGGATGTCGGAAAAGGTCCAAAGATGGGATCTCACGGGAACAGAAGGTTGCGGCAGTGGAGAAGTGTTTTCGTGGATGCTTCTGAAGGTTCGGGAATATATGTGAATATATTGGAGGAAGAACTAGGTCAGGGGAGTCACGAGGGGCCCACAAGGTAGGGGGCTGGGGGAGTCCTGGATTTGGGGGTCTTCGGGTGTCCGGTCTATTTGATATGGGCCGGACTGATGGGCCATCAAAATAAAGCGGAAGGCTATCCCCCATGTCCGGGTAGGACTCCTATGTGCGTAGAACGGAAAGTTTGGTGTCCGAGTGTAATGTTTCTTTCCTCTGCAAGCCGACTCTATACAACCCTAGGCCCCTCCAGTATGTATATAAATCAGGGGGTTTAGTCCGTAGAGGCTATCAGAATAATCATAGGCTAGACAGCTAGGGTTTAGCCATTACAATCTCGAGGAAGATCAACTCTTGTAACCCCTATACTTATCGAATACAATCAAGCATGATGTAGGGTTTTACCTCCTTTAAGAGGGCACGAACCTGGGTAAAACACCGTGTCCCTATTGTCCCTTGTTACCATCGATCCTTAGACACACAGCTTGGGACCCCCTACCCGAGATCTGTCAGTTTTGACACCAACATTGGTGCTTTAATTGAGAGTTCCGTTGTGTTGTCAATAGAAGAATCCATGGCTCGCCTCTTCATCGACAATGGCGCTATCTCCGGGGAGACTTTCCTCCCCAGTCAACTTTTCGTGTTTGGCGGCTTCGTGCTATGTGCCAACTCGACCGGTCACCTTGAGCAGGTCGACAACTATGCCCCTGGTCACCAAATCAGGTTTGGAAGTTTGAACTACATTGTTGATATCCGAGGAGACCTGATCTTCAAGGGGTTCACGGCTTCGGCTGCCGCTCCCCACCCACACAAAGGAGGCCCTTCGGATCTACTATCACATCCCGTCCAGGGGTCGACGCTTGTGTCCGCCTCAGCCTTAGATTTGGGTCGGACCACTTCGTCCGAAGACGGGAGGTTGAACCGCGCTGGACTCTCTCCCATCACAGAGCTTCTAGCCGGAAACCCAGATGCAACCACACCATCGGCGGACCTAGAGTCAAACGGGACTCTCTCCGTCATCGGGAAGCCGGACTCGCCTCTAGGCACCAACTCCGAACTCTCGAGGTATGCGTCCTTCAGATCCTCAGACGCCTGTCCAACTCTCGCTCTTAAATGAGGCGCTGGACTGAATATAATATCTCGCCATCACGAAGGTGTCATCTCCGAACTACGCCCAGTTCGAACTGGGGGCTGAGACTAGGGAATTGTACATCCCACCCACCACCCACTTAATAGCCACTATCGAGGATTTAACTGGCATGCTAGACTACGCTTCTGAAGACATCGATGGCATGGACGACAATGTCGAAGCCTGATGGTAGTTGGAACTATGTCGGTATTTTCCTAGAGAGGGAGGGATGATGTAACACAGCGACTGTCGGATTTCGGGTTCCGGCAGACCCTTGAGGTTCGAACACTGGGGTGCGCGCGGAGCTTTCGTCTCCTACCTACCTGCACCCCTCCGCCTTGCTAGGATCTAAACTAAGGAAAGAACAACACAAGATACACAGGGTTTATACTGGTTCGGGCCACCGTTGTGGTGTAATACCCTACTCTAGTGTGTGGTGTGGTGGATTGCCTCTTGGGCTGATGATGATGAACAATACAAGGAAGAACAGCCTCACGAGGGTCTGTTCTTGGCTGGGGCGATGAACTGCTGGGAGGAGCTCAGTCGCCCTTCTCTCTCTCTCTCTTTCTCTCTCTCTCTCTCTCTCTCTCTCTCTCTCTCTCTTTATCTTTCTTTCTTTTTGCCCTTGGTCCGTCCTCTCCTGTCTAGCGGGTGGCTGGTCCTATTTATAGGGGCCCTGGTCCTCTTCCCAAATATCGAGCGGGAAGGGAGCCAACAATGGCGGGCTAATTTGAAGGGGGACAGCTAGTACTAGCTATCCTGACAAAAGTAGTCTTCGCCTGCGCAAAGCTCTGGTGATGACGCCGTCTTGGGCTCCACGGTGACCTCCGTCTCGTAGTCCTCCTGGTATTGGTCTCATTGCACCGAAATGGCAACCTTTGCCTGATGCCTCGGTACTCTGCGGCTGCATTTGCCCCCCTTGCACCAAAGAGGGAAGGAGGACACTGCGCGGGCTGGCACCCGCCTGGCGCCCTCGGTCGTCATGGCTTGCGTCACGGGCACCTCGTGAGGTACCCCGCCTTGATCTCTCTGCCTCCTCGTGAGCCAACCTGACGAGGCCGTGCCTGAGGAAGCTCCGCGTCGTCCGCCCCGCGAGGCTTAGCCCCTCGCGAGGGTCTCGGGTTGGGGTTAGTGAAGATGGGCCACGCTGGGCCCCCTTTTGAGCCACGCCGCAGGCAGGCAAGTCTGGGGACCCCCGTTCCCAGAACGCCGACAGTAGCCCCCAGGCCCAAGGCGCGCCCGGACTTGGTTGTGCAGGGAGGCGGAAGGGCAAGGGCGAAGCGCCGCGGGCCCTAACAGCCTGCGGCCTTGGGCGCCGCGTGGCGGCTAATTGGACGTGGGCGGCACTATTCCCCCACGCCCTCCTTATTTTGCTCCATGCTAGGCGGACCCGTAGTTGTACACAGCCGTTCCCCTTTTTGGTTGCTCGTGCGCCCTCTGTCCTTCCTCCGCTCGAACTCCGGTTTCTATTCTCAACTCAATCTTGAACCTTCCTTCCCCCCTTCCCCTCGCCATGGCTCCGACGAAGAAGGGAAGAGGGAAGAAATCCGTGTCTCTGCCTTGCCCGCCGCCGTTGGCGGCCCCCGCCGAGGGCTTGGGCAAGGTCAGGTTGGCCCTGGCCACCATCTTCAATGAATGCGGGAGGACGACGGCCTGGCCCGCGTCCCACTTCTCCATCAATAGGATAGCCACCGAGGTCCCGTATTTTGCCGACGCCCTGTGGGTAGGTCTGGTTCCTCCTTTTTCTGATTTCTTCAATGCCGTGCTTTCCCATTATCAGATCCACATGATGCATCTGGGTCCTGAATCCATCACTCTCCTTTCGGTCTCCGCCTTTGTTTGCGAGGCTATGATGGGCATCCTTCCTTCGGTTGCCTTGTTGCGCCACTTCTTCTTGCTGCGCCTTGTTGACCCTACCCAATGTTGGGCGTGTGTGAGCTTCGTTGCAGCGCCTGAGACAGTGGCCTCTGGGATTGACTTCAAGCTCCCTCCGCCCGCGGCTGGGTTCCGCGAGCGGTGGCTGTATGTGGATGCTGGGGTGCCCAACCCCCTGCTGTCGGAGCCAACTTCACCTGCTGTCCCCAATTCGGGCTGGGGCCAGGAGACGCTTGAGAGCCCCCGGCTCGTGTTCGTCTGGCACCGCTTCGCGTTCTTGTGGTCGCTTGGCGCGACAACGCCCAAGGTGGTGAAGGAGTTCCTGCTACGCCGCGTTGCTCCTCTCCAGCATCACTCCCGCCGTATGTGGGCCTTCAGCGGGCGCGATGATCGTATGAGGCTCCAGGAAGAGGACCTGACGCCTGAAGTGCTGAGGACGACGCTCTTGACCCTGACGGGGGACCCCAACCCTGGCAGTATCCAGCAGGGAGGGGCCTTGATGTACCTCTGCCACAGCGGGGGCGATTTCGTGAGGCAGATGCCTATCTTCGATGAGTGGGGGTCATGCCCCGCCGGCCTTCAAGGGCCACACGAGAACCCAGTGGTGGTGACTGCCCTTCCAGTCGGCCAAGGCAACTCTTCCTCAAGTGGCGCAGCAGGGAGGCACGAGGCGGCAGAGGCTGAGGGGGCTCTCGGCAGGGTGACAGCACTGGGCGAGGCTCATGAGGAAGCAGTTATCGGGGGCCGTGTCGCCGAGGCTGAGGGTGACAAGCAGCTGCCCTCCGTTCCTACGATCGAGGCCACTGAGGCTCCGGCGGCTTCTCTTGGTGAGGCGATTGGCGGCGCACGTCAGGCAGGCGCCCCTGATGCAGATTGCCTTGACGCTCCATCTTCGTCGCTGGTTGATCCCTGCACCCGACTCTTAGGCCGCTTCCGCGTGGACTTTGAGGCCCTCCGGAAGAGAAGGGAGGCCCTGGGCGACGATTACCCTTGTCGCCTGCTGAAGCGCAGGAAGTACTTCGCCACTGGCGAGTAAGCCTTCTCCTTTCCCAGCTCCCGATCCTTCTGTTGCTCTTACTGACCATTGCTCCGCAGGCCCCTTCCAGCCGAGCTTGCGGAGACGGCTGAGGAGCCATCCCCCTTGGCCTCGCCCCCTCCACCGTCCTCAAGCGCTCGAAATAGTGGAGCCCTTGTGGTGAGGGCGATCGACGAGGCAAGCTGTCCCGAGGCGTATTGTGGCCCCGCGCGCCTCGCGATCCTTCGCGGGGCCTTCTCGTGGCATAACCAGCCTGCCGTGGGCTTCTCGCTTGGTCGTGGACTGCGATTGGCTGAGGCGCTTCCTGTGCTCTTCACCTGGCGACGGGCTGGCCCCAGGCCGCGCTTCTGACGTGGCGTGCCGGGCCGTCGCGAGGGTGCCAGCCCCCAGCCCAGAGGGGGAGTGCTGACTCGCGTCCCCCGGCGCTTGCTTGGGGCTGATGGTGGTGTGGAAGACGTGCTTGAGCGCGCTCGGGAGCGTCGCGCCCTTCACCAAGGATTCCTTCGGAGGGCGGCTGACGCGGTAAGCCTGCTTGGAGAGGAGCTTGCCGATGAAGACGCGCGCCTTGAGGCCGAGGGCCTGCGCCTGGCTGCAGAGAGGCGCGAGCTGGAGGGCGCCGTCGCCCTCGCGCGCTGTCAGCGCGATCTTGATGACGCAGAGGCCAAGGCATCGCTGGTGGCCTCTCGGGAGGCGCGATCTTGGGCCGCCGAGGAGGCTCGGGAGGCTGACCGGTGGAGAACGGCGGCGGAGGAGCGGGCTCGGGAGCTCATGGCCTGGTGCAACTCGCTGGAGGAGCAGGTGGAGCTGTGCGGGGCAGCCCTCACGTCGATGAAGGTGGCCTCCGGCGACTCAGTAGAGCTCCAGAAGCATGAGGAGGCGCTGACGCTGGAAGCCGCCAAATGTACCCGTGAGTACGAGCGCCTGGAGACGAGGGAGCGCTTGGTGACGCAGGCGGAGGATGATGTTGCTGCACAGGAAGCCCGCGTCCTGGAGGAGGTCGGACGTCGAGTGGCGATGGCGCATTTGAACCTCGAGCACGAGTTCGAGGAGAAGCTGGGGTTGATCCGGGCCGAAGCTGAAGGCAGGACTACTGCCTTGAGGGCCAAGCTGGAGGAGGCGACACAGCGGGCCGACGCTTTCCGGGCCGCTCTTGAGGTGTCGCAAGGTGAGTTAACCGCCTCCCAGGCCGAGGTGCTCCTTCTCCGCCAGCGGGTGGAGGAGGCTGAGGTCGTCGCGGGCCAGAATGCGGACGAGATCCGTCAGCGGCGGACCCTGGAGCATGAGCACGGCCCCATGCTTGCCACGCTCCGAGAGAGAGCCAACGCAGCCTTGGGCAACATCTGCGAGGCGGCTGTTGGCGAGCCGCATGCAGTCAACTATGCTGGCAATCTTCAGATCTTCACTGACGTGGTGACGCAGCTGGAGGTGCGGTCGGTCAGGGCTGACAGGTTGGTGGAGGAGAGGAGCCGCGCCCTGCTTGGGCGCGCCTTTTCTCGCGTCTTCAGCCACCTCCGGAACATGGATCCCCACTTTGATTTTGACGCCGCCATCGCCCCAGTCCCCCAGGCCGTCCGAGGCGACCTGGCGCACTGGGTGGAAGACAATGTGGAGGCTCTTATCAGGGCCTTCGCTTCGGACAACGACGACGCGATCGTGGCGGCCGTTGAGGGCGGCGTGGTGAACGGCCCTGACGCCGCTGACGGCGACGCGAACAGTGATGGAGGGTTCAGCGACGCCAGCAACGGCTCGGGTGGAGCTCCTGAGAACGCATTGGGGGATTCATCCGACTGATTGTGCATCGCTCCTACTTCCTTACCCTGCATGAATAGAACTCAGGTTTCGGCCTGATTGCAGGGAGAGCATTTTGAAGGGGGAGCCCCTTATGTAAACTTGTGTTCATCGTATTAGTAGACGCGACATTGCCCATGCGCCCGCGCCAAGTGGTTGGCCCAAGTGACGCACTGGTCGGGCAGTTTACCTTTGTCCCGTGCTGGCCCTGAGGCAGCCTGTGGGAGGTTGTGGTGTCTTGAGTGTTCCCTGACTGGGTTCGTAGGATCTGCTGTAAAACACCCTCCTGAGAGGTCACGTCTGCGGCAGTCTGGGCTGCGCGCAAGCTAGGCCCGTCCCGGCTCGTGAGGGGCTCGCGAGGGGAGGTAGCTGAGGCGAAGCGGTAACCAAAACGCGAGAAATTGCTCGAACGAGACTAAGCACCCCTTCCCCAAACACACGCAAATTTCAAATTCGAATCCAACTTGAATCCAGCGGGGGAAAGCGACAACCAAAGGGAAGAGCACTGAAAGAAAACAAAAGGCCGCGTCTAGCACCTAGTCTAGTCTTGGATGTCTTCTCACCAGCGCGGAGCTAAGTGCTGCCACTGGGCGTCGAAGGTAGCCCCAGGGCCAGAGGCCGGCACCCCTGAGACTCCGGGGCGTGTACAGCCCCACTCATTATTACGTGAGAGTGTCACGGGGCAGCGAGCTTCACAGGCACTGGGCCTTCTTCACAGGTACTGGCCTTGCTTCATATCGCCAGATGAGGGCCCCGCCTTGCGCCACACTCTAGTGCCATCAACGACGACCGGAAACCAGGACGCCGCCGATGGGGTAGAGCGGTTGCCAGCGGTTCCCCCGACGACCACGGGTCCTCCGCCGGGGGCAGGCTCTGAGGCACCTCCCCAGCGGAGATCCTACCTCCTGAGAACACCTTGCTCCGAACGCCGCGGTGGTGATGTCGGATCCCGGCCCCTCTCCTGCAGCCCCCTGCGCCCTCCTCCCAAGGGGCAGGAGACTGTGGGAGCGGGGCAGCCGCTCGCTGTGGTGACCTGCACCTCCTGCGATCCATGGTTAGCGTATACCTGCTCCTGAAGAATTAGCAGTACCCGATAATCGTTGCCCCTAGCGCGGCCAGTAGGACCGTCCTGGGGCTCCCGGAAAGGCTCAGCTTCTGGCGCCTCATCCCCCCAGCCTGGGCTGAGGAGCGAGCCTTGTTCGCTCTCGTGTGGGTGTCCTTGGTCCATCATGAGGGGCACGTATTCCTCCGGCGCCGTCATCCCAAATGCCACGCCGTAATGCCCCGCATGCCACGCGGTCCTGCCTGACACGCCCACCGTGGGGTGGCAGCGTGGCCGCCCACTAGGGCTGCGGGTCGCATCGAGTCCTTCTTCTTCGCAGACCAGGAGCGGGGGCAGCGCCGCCGCCAGTCCAGCACTGACAGCTTCGCTGGCGTCGGAGTAGCCTTGGATCCCGCGGTTGCGCGCGGAGCCCCCGCGCGGGCCGCCCTGGGCTTGAGATGGGAGCTGGGTGGAGAAGGGGTGAGCCCCCGAGGCGGCGAAGCCCAGGAGCTCTGCCACTCGCTCCAGCAGCACATCGTGGCCGCCCTCCAGCAGCATGCACTGCGGTAGCTCTCGGGCCACTGTGAGCGCGGCCCTCGAGTTCGCCTGCTCCCTGCGACTGTACGTCGTCGTGGTCGCGGCGTGATTGGAGGCCCTTGCTGCCGACCGCGCCTGCCGCAGCGTGAGAGCTGTCGAAGCCTGTCCGCGTCGCCTGCGGCCCGCAGCGCCCTGCGGACCGCGAGCTGCCTGGGGCACGGGGTCGCCCGAGGCAAGCGGCTCTGCGCAGGCGAGCCACGCCGCCCACGGATCTGGGTTGCCCGCCTGGTCACCGGACATGGTGATGACGACGCGACGGGGCGCGAAGCGGTAGAAGGTGGACTCCGGCGCACCCCTACCTGGCATGCCAAATGTCGGATTTCGGGTTCCGGCAGACCCTTGAGGTTCGAACACTGGGGTGCGCGCGGAGCTTTCGTCTCCTACCTACCTGCACCCCTCCGCCTTGCTAGGATCTAAACTAAGGAAAGAACAACACAAGAGACAAAGGGTTTATACTGGTTCGGGCCACCATTGTGGTGTAATACCCTACTCCAGTGTGTGGTGTGGTGGATTCCTCTTGGGCTGATGATGATGAACAATACAAGGAAGAACAGCCTCACGAGGGTCTGTTCTTGGCTGGGGCGATGAACTGCTGGGAGGAGCTCAGTCGCCCTTCTCTCTCTCTCTCTCTTTCTTTTTGCCCTTGGTCCGTCCTCTCCTGTCTAGTGGGTGGCTGGTCCTATTTATCGGGGCCCTGGTCCTCTTCCCAAATATCGAGCGGGAAGGGAGCCAACAATGGTGGGCTAATTAGAAGGGGGACAGCTAGTACTAGCTATCCTGACAAAAGTAGTCTTCGCCTGCGCAAAGCTCTGGTGATGACGCCGTCTTAGGCTCCACGGTGACCTCCGTCTTATAGTCCTCCTGGTCTTGGTCTCGTTGCACCGAAATGGCAACCTTTGCCTGATGCCTCGGTACTCCGCGGCTGCGCTTGCCCCCCTTGCACCATAGAGGGAAGGAGGACACTGCGCGGGCTGGCACCCGCCTGGCGCCCTCAGTCGTCATGGCTTGCGTCACGGGCACCTCGTGAGGTACCCCGCCTTGATCTCTCCGCCTCCTTGTGAGCCAGCCTGACAAGGCCGTGCCTGAGGAAGCTCCACGTCGTCCGCCCCGCGAGGCTTGGCCCCTCGCGAGGGTCTTGGGTTTGTGTTGGTGAAGATGGGCCGCGCTGGGCCCCCTTTTGAGCCACGCCGCAGGCCGCAGGCAGGCAAGTCTAGGGACCCCCGTTCCCAGAACGCCGACAGCGACAGTAGGTATTTCCCCCAGTTATGAAACCAAGGTATTGAACCAGTAGGAGAACTAAGCAACAGAACATAAACAACACCTGCACACAAAACAACAACACCTCGCAACCCGACGTGTTAAAGGGGTTGTCAATCCCTTCCGGGGTACGGCACAAGAAATTGCGTGTTGACGGGAGAAAGTTGTAATAGACTGAAATAATAGATCACAAATAAAATAAAGTGTAGCAAAGTATTTTTGGATTTTTGGTTTAATAGATCTGAATAAAAATGCAAAGGAAAAGTAGATCGCAAGGCAAATATATGAGAAAGAAGACCCGAGGGGCGTAGGTTTCACTAGTTGATTCTCTCGAGAAAAATAGCAAACGATGGGAAAACAAATTACTGTTGGGAAATTGATAGAACTTTAAATAATTATGAAAATATACAGGCAATGATCATTACATAGGCATCACGTCCAAGATTAGTAGACCGACTCCTGCCTGCATCTACTACTATTACTCCACACATCGACCGCTATCCAGCATGCATCTAGTGTATTAAGTTCATGGAGAAATGGAGTAATGCAATAAGAACATTGACATGATGTAGACAAGATCCGTTTATCTTAGGAGGTAGATATAGATCTCGTATTTCTATCCTTAGTAGCAACGATACATACGTGTCAGTTCCCTTTCTGTCACTGGGATCAAGCACCGTAAGATCGAACCCACTACCGGGCACCTCTTCCCATTGCAAGATAAATAGATCAAGTTGGCCAAACAAAACCCAAATGTCAGAGAAGAAATATGAGGCTAAAAGATATCACGCATAAAAGAGATCAAAGAAACTCAAATAATTTCATGGATACAAAAAGATATGACTGATCATAAACTCAAAGTTCATCAGATCCCAACAAACACACTGCAAAAGAGTTACATCATATGGATCTCCAAGAGACCATTGTATTGAGAATAAAGAGAGAGAGATGAAGCCATCTAGCTACTAACATTGGACCCGAAGGTCTACAAAGAAATACTCACGCATCATCAGAAACGCACCAATGGAGGTGGTGAACCCCATCCGAGATGGTGTCTAGATTGGATCTGGTGATTCTGGACTCTGCGGCGGCTGGATGAATATTTCGCCGACTCCTCTAGGGTTCTGGTATTTTTGGGGTATTTATAGAGCAAAGAGGTGGTCCAGGGGCACCCGAGGTGGGCACAACCCATCAGGGCGCGCCTGGGCCTCCTGGGGCACCCTAGTGGGTTGTGCCCCCCTCGGGGCACCCCCAGGTGCAACCAGGGCCCATTGCCTTCCTTCTGGTCCATAAAAAATCTCCTTAAAGTTTCGTGGCATTTGGACTCCGTTTGATATTGATTTTCTACGATGTAAAAAACATGGAAAAACAGCAATTGGCACTTGGCACTATATCAATAGGTTAGTAGCAAAAAATTATACAAAATGACTATAAAATGATTATAAAACATCCAAGATTGATAATAAAACAGCATGGAACAATCAAAAATTATAGATACGCTGGAGACGTATCAGCATCCCCAAGCTTAACTCCTACTCGTCCTCAAGTAGGTAAGTGATATAAACATAATTTTTGATGTGGAGTGTTGTTCATCAAGTCATATCATATTCTGTTCTTTACAGCATGGACATTTGGACTTTTATGTGATTCAAAGCAATAGTCTAGTTTTTACATAATAATTTAGATGCTCAAGCATATCAACAAGCAACCATGTCTTTCAAAATATCAATGCTAAAACAAGTTATCCATAGCCCATCATGCTCAAACATTGATCCATTCATGAAACACACTCGAATATTAACTACACCCAATACTTGAGCACGATCATATTGCCTCCTAGTTGGTGCTTTTATATTTTATGGGAGAAGATGGAGACTCGTATTTCAAAATATAAAAATTGCATGGACTAAAAGAAAGTCCCTTCGGAGAGGGAAGTAGGGATTTGTAGAGGTGCCAGAGCTTAAAGCGAAAAATTAGAGATAAAAACATTTTGGGAGGTGTATCCATCCCACCAACGAAAATGACTTAGAGTTCCCAATACTTCCCATGCATAGATATATCATAGGCGGTTCCCAAACAGAAAATAAAGTTTATTCCTTTTTCCACCATAACTTTCACTTTCCATGGCGAACCGTATCCACGGGTGCCCTCCATACCAACACTTTCCAAGGAATTTATTATTTGACAACATAAAGTAAATTCATTTCTTTTTTTGCATTTCGAGACTGGGCATCCCTAATACCTTCGCCTTACTCTCATGCAATGACAAGTGAATAAACACTCATCTTGAGAATAACACATCTAGCATGGAAAATATTAGCCACCCCTCACCGCTCCGTGAGCGAAACAAACACACAAAAGAGAAGTTTATTTTGAAAATTAGAGATGACACATGCAAATTTTCTTAGAACGGCAAAATAATACCGCATATAGGTAGATATAGTGGACTCATGTGGCAAACTCGTTTAAAGGATTTTGGATGCACAAGTAGAGGTCATACTTAGTGAAAAATGAAGGCTAGCAAAAATATTGAGAAGCGACCAACCAAGAAATGAATAATCTCATAAGAAAGCATTAAGCATAATTAACACCAAATAATGCACCACAAGTAGGATATAATTTTCATTGCATGATTATTGACTTTCGTGCATGCATAGGGAATCACAAACCTTAACACAAATATTCTTACTAGAGCACAATTACTCATCAACATAACTCACATATCACATCATCATATCTCAAAACTATTACTAAGAATCAAGTTTAATTTGTTCAATGATCTTCATGACATTTTATTTTACTTTATCCCTCTTGGATATATATCACTTTGGGACTAATTTTCATGTGTTGCTTTTCATAAGCTCAAGCAAATATAAGTGAAGATCATGAGCATAACAAATTTTCTTTCTCTCAAAATAATTTAAGTGAAGCAAGAGAGAATTTCATCAAAATTTTACTAACTCTCAAACAAATCTAAGTGAAGCAAGAGAGCATTTCTTCAAAAACACTAAGCACACCGTGCTCAAAAAGATATAAGTGAAGCACTAGAGCAAGTCCTAGCTCATAAAAAATTTAACTGAAGCATAGAGAGCAATTCTAACAAGTCATGACATAATTTTGGCTCTCTCAAATAGGTGTCTCCAGCAAGGATTGTTAACTTAAAACACAAAATAAAACAAGCAAAGACGCATATCATACAAGACACTCCAAGCAAAACACATATCATGTGACGAATAAAAATATAGTCTCGAGTAAAATACCGATAGTTGTTGGAAGAAAGCGGGGATAACCCAAGACTTGAAAACTTCAATCACACAAAACTCAACAAAGCCTTCGTGAGATCCATTAGTATAAGAATAATAAATCACTACTATAAGTGTTGTATCAAACTAACTCATGTTTTGTTTTTGTATTATATCGGCTGTATTCCAACTTTTCTATGGAAAAAACTCATCAAAGAAAACCATAGAGCCATCAAAATAAGCACACAATACAAAGAAAACAGAATCTGTTAAAATAGAACAGTTTGTAGCAATCTAATTATTTCGAATACTTATGTAACTCAAAAAGCTCTAAAAAATTAGGACGACCTAAGAAATTTGTATATATATCTACTGCAAGTGGAATGGGTATTTTATCGCTCTCTGGTAAAAAATGAAAATTAATTTCGTGAGCATAAAAGATTCTGTTTTTTAGCAAGATCAAACAACTATTACCCAAGAAGATCCTAAAGTCTTTACTTGTCACAAACACTAATTAAAACATAAAAACACAATCATAACAGTAGAATAATTGTGATAACACTCAAGAACAGAAATCAAAAAGCAAAAATAAATTTTATTCATTGGGTTGCCTCACAACAAGCGCTATAGTTTTACGCCCTTAGCTAGGCATAAAGCATGGATCTAAGGTTTTTCATCTTTGTCCAACTCTTCAATCAAACACTTAGAATCCCTCAAAGATTTAGCATAAAGATTTCCAATAACAACACTCCTAGGAATAAATCCAAATATTTCATTCTTGCAAAAAGGATCTCTTATCACTTCAACAAAATCAGGGTGGATACTAATCATCTTATGATCTCCTTTATTGCTATCACTAGAAGTTGCACCGTTGTTTCTGGATCTCCTACTCTTTATGAGAGTTTCCTCAATAATTTTAGTGGTAGTAAAAGTCATGCTTAGATTACTAAAGATTTCTTCCAATTTATCAATCCGACACGGACTTTCTTCTATTCTTTCATGGATCAAGGTACCCCTCTCTTTTAACAACTTAAAAATATCGCCTGCTTTTGACCCAAGATTAGTAGCAAAATTATGCATCTTTTTATGTATAATTTCCATATGATCTTCGGTGAGCATTTTATTTTCAATAGCATCTAGTCATTCCATAACATGCTCAAGAGTCAAAATTGTTTCATTAACCATAAGAGGTGGTGAGCCCAGTAAATTTCCCATACCATTAAGAGCATCAAAAGGAGGACTCATTAAGATATTTCCACCGATAATAGTATCAAGGACAAATCTATACCAAGTGGTGATGCCAACTGTCAGATTTCGGGTTTCGGCAGACCCTTGAGGTTCAAACACTGGGGTGCGCGCGGATATTTCGCCTTCTACCTACCTGCACCCCTCCGCCTTGCTAAGATCTAAGCTATGGAAAGAACAACACAAATGACACAGGGTTTATACTGGTTCGGGCCACCGTTGTGGTGTAATACCCTACTCCAGTGTGTGGTGTGGTGGATTGCCTCTTGGGCTGGCGATGATGAACAATACAAGGAAGAACAGCCTCGCGAGGGTCTGCTCTTGGCTGGGGCGATGAACTGCTGGGAGGAGTTCAGTCACCCTTCTCTCTCTCTCTCTTCTCTTTTTCTCGTCCTTCGCCCCCCTTGTTCTGTGGGTGGTTGGTCCTATTTATAGAGGCCCTGGTCCTCTTCCCAAATATCGAGCGGGAAGGGAGCCAACAATGGCGGGCTAATTTGAAGGGGGACAACTAGTACTAGCTAACCTGACAAAAGTAGTCTTCGCCTGCACAAAGCTCTGGTGGTGACGCCGTCTTGGGCTCCACATTGACCTCCGTCTTGCAGTCCTCCTGGTCTTGGTCTTGTTGCACCGAAATGGCAACCTTTGCCTGATGCCTCGGTACTCCGCGGCTGCGCTTGCTCCCTTTGCACCAAAGAGGAAAGGAGGACGCTGCGCGGGCTGGCACCCACCTGGCGCCTTCGGTCGTCATGGCTTGCGTCACGGGCACCTCGTGAGGTACCTCGCCTTGATCTCTCCGCCTCCTCGTGAGCCAGCCTGATGAGGCCGTGCCTGAGGAAGCTCCGCATCGTCCGCCCCGTGGGGCTTGGCCCCCCGCGAGGGTCTTGGGTCTATGTTGGTGAAGATGGGCCGTGCTGGGCCCCCCTTTGAGCCACGCCGCAGGCCGCAGGTAGGCATGTCTGGGGACCCCCGTTCCCAGAACGCCGACAGTGGCCCCCGGGCCCAAGGTGCGCCCGGACTTGGCTGTGCAGGGAGGCGGAAGGACGAGGGCGAAGCGCCGCGGGCCCTAACAGCCTGCGGCCTTGGGCGCCGCGTGGCGGTTGATTGGACGTGGGCGGCACTGCTCCCCCACGCCCCCTGATTTTGCGCCATGCTAGGCGGACTCGTAGTTGTACACAGACGCTCCCCCTTCTGTCGCTCGAGCGCCCTCTGTCCTTCCTCCGCTTGAACTCCAGCTTCTGTTCTCGACCCAATCTCGAACCTTCCCCCCTTTTTTTCCCATCGCCATGGCTCCGACGAAGAAGGGCGAGGGAAGAAACCCGTGCCTCCGCCCGGTCCGCTGCCGTTGGCGGCCCCCGCCGAGGGCTTAGGCAAGGTCAGCTCGGCTCTAGCCACTATCTTCAACGTATGCGGGAGGACGACGGCCTGGCCCGCGCCCCACTCCTCCATCGACAGGATAGTCACCGAGGTCCCGTATTTCGCCGACGCCCTATGGGCGGGTCTGGTTCCACCCTTTTCTGATTTCTTCAATGCTGTGCTTTCCCACTATCAGATCCACATGATGCATCTGGGTCCTGAATCCATCACCCTCCTTTCGGTCTTCGCCTTTGTTCGCAAGGCCATGATGGGCATCCTTCCTTTGGTTGCCTTGCTGCGCCACTTCTTCTCTTCGCGCCTTGTCGACCCTACCCAATGCTGGGTGTGCGCGAGCTTCGTTGCTGCGTCTGAGACTACGGCCTCTGGGATTGACTTCAAGCTCCCCCCACCCGCGGCTGGGTTCCGCGAGTGGTGGCTGTATGTGGATGCAGGGGTGCCCAGCCCCCTGCTATCGAAGCCAACCCTGCCTGCTGTTCCCAATTCGGGCTGGGGCCAGAAGACGCTTGAGAGCCCCCGGCTCGTCTTCGTCTGGCACCGCTTTGCGTTCTTGAGGTCGCTTGGCGTTACAGCGCCCAAGGTGGTGAAGGAGTTCCTGCTACGCCGCGTTGCTCCTCTCCAACACCACTCCCCCCGAATGTGGGCCTTCAGCAGGAGCGATGATCGTATGAGGCTCCAGGAAGAGGACCTAACTCCTGAAGTGCTGAGGATAGCGCTCTTGACCCTAACTGGGGACCCCAACCCTGGCAGCATCCAGCAGGGAGGGGCCTTGCTGTACCTCTACCAGAGCAGGGGCGATTTTGTGAAGCAGATGCCTATCTTTGATGAGTGGGGGTCGCGCCCCGCCGGCCTCCAGGGGCCTCGCCAGAACCCAGTGGTGGTGACCGCCCTTCCAGTCGGCCAAGGCGGCTCTTCCTCGAGCGGCAGAGCAGGAAGGCATGAGGCGCCAGAGGCCGAGGGGGCTCCCGGCGAGGTGACGGCACCAGGCGATGCTCATGAGGGAGCGGCTCTCGGGGGCGGTGCTGCTGAGGGTGACGAGCAGCTACCCTCAATGCTTGCGACTGAGGCCCCTAAGGCTCCGGCTGCTTCCCTTGGGGAGGCGATTGGCAGCGCGCATCAGGCAGGCGCCCTTGACGCAAATCACCTTGACGCTCCGTCTTCATCGCAGGTTGATCCCTGCGCCCAACTCTTGGGCCGCTTTCGCGTGGACTTTGAGGCCCTCCAGAAGAGAAGGGAGGCCCTGGGCGACGATTACCCTTGTTGTCTGCTGAAGCGTAGGAAGAACTTCGCCACTGATGAGTAAGCCTTCTCCTTTCCCAGCTCCCGATCCTTCTGTTGCTTTTACTGACCCTTGCTCCGCAGGCCCCTTCCAGCCGAGCTCGTGGAGACGGCTGATGTGCCGTCCCCCTCGGCTTTGCCCCCTCCATCGCCCTCAAGCGCCCCGAGCAGCAGAGCCCTTGTGGTGAGGGCGATCGAAGAGGCGGACCGTCCCGAGGAGCATCGTGGCCCTGCGCACCTCGCGATCCTCTTCCACAGGCCTTCTCATGGCATAGTCAGCCTGTCGTGGGCTTCCCGTCTGGTCGTGGACTGTGATTGGCTGAAGTGTTCCCTGCGCTCTTCACCTGGGGACGGGCTGGCCCCTGGCCGGGCTTCTGGCGCGGCATGCCCGACCGTCGCGAGGGTGCCAGCCCCCAGCCCGGAGAGGGGGTGCTGATTCGTGGCCCCCAACGCTTTCTTGGGGCAGATGGTGGCGTGGAAGACGTGCTCGAGCGCGCTCTGGAGCGTCGCGCCCTCTGCCAAGGATTCCTTTGAAGGGCGGCTGACGCGGTAAGCCTGCTTGGTGAGCAGCTTGCTGACGAAGACGCGCGCCTTGAGGCCGAGGGCCTATGCCTGGCTGCAGAGAGGCACGAGCTGGAGGGCGCCATCGCCCTTGCGCGCCGTCAGCGCGATCTTGACGACGCAGAGGCCAAGGTGTCGCTGGTGGCCTCTTGGGAGGCTCGATCTTGGGCCGCTGAGGAGGCCCGGTAAGCTGACCGGCGGCGAACGGCGGCGGAGGAGCAGGCTCGGGAGCTCCTGGCCTGGTGCCACTCACTGGAGGAGCAGGTGGAGCTGCGCGAGGCAGCCCTCCCGTCGATGAAGGTGGCCTCTGGCGACTCAGCAGAGCTCCAGAAGCATGAGGAGGCGCTGACGCTGGAAGCCGCCAAACGTACCCGCGAGTAAAAGCGTCTGGAGACGAGGGAGCGCTTGGTGACACAGGCGGAGGATGATGTCGCCGCACAGGAAGCCCGTGTCTTGGAGGAGGTCGGACGTCAAGTGGCGATGGCGCATTTGAACCACGAGCACGAGTTCGAGGAGAAGCCGGGGTTGATCCGGGCCGAGGCTGAAGGCAGGACTGCTGCCTTGAGAGCCAAGCTGGAGGGGGCGACATGACGGGCCGATGCTTTCCGGGCCGCCCTTGAGGTGGCGCAAGGTGATTTAACCACCTCCCAGGCCGAGGTGCTCCTTCTTCGCTAGCGGGTGGAGGAGGCTGAGGCCGTCGCATGCCAGAATGCGGATGAGATACGTCAGCGGCGGATCCTGGAGCATGAGCACGGCCCCATGCTCACCACGCTCCGGGAGAGAGGCAACACAGCCTTGGGCAACATCTGCGAGGCGGCTGTTGGCGAGCCGCATGCAGTCAACTACACCGGCAATCTTCAGTTCTTCACTGACATGGTGACGCAGCTGGAGGCGCGGTCGGTCAGGGCTGATAGGTTGGTGGAGGAGAGGAGCCGCGCCCTGCTTGGGCGTGCCTTTTCTCATGTCTTCAGCCATCTCCGGAACATGGATCCCCACTTCGATTTCGACGCCGCCATCGCCCCAGTCCCCCAGGCCGTCCGAGGCGACCTGGCGCACTGGGTGGAAGACAATGTGGATGCTCTTATCAGGGCCTTCGCTTCAGACAACGACGGCGTGATCGTGGCCACCGACGAGGGCGGTGCAGTGCATGGCCTTGACGCTGCTGGCAGCGACGCGGACAACGATGGCGAGTTCAGCGACGCCAGCAGTGGCTCGGGTGGTGCTCCTGAGGACGCATTGGGGGATTTATCCGACTGATTGTGCATCATTCCTACTTCCTTGCCCTTGGTCTCGTGCTGTCCCTGAGGCAGCCTGTGGGAGGTTGTGGTGTCTCGAGTGTTCTCTGATCGGATCCGTAGGACCTGCAGCAAAACACCCTCCTGAGAGGATGCGGCGGCGGCAGTCTGGGCTGCGCGCAAGCTAGGCCTGACCCGGCTCGCGAGGGGCTCACGAGGGGAGGCAGCTGAGGCGAAGCGGTAACCAAAACGCGAGAAATTGCTCGAACGAGACTAAGCACCCCTTCCCCGAACACACGCAAATCTCAAATTCGAATCCAACTTGAATCCAGCGGGGGAAAGCGACAACCAAAGGGAAAAGCAACGAAAGAAGACAAAAGGCCGCGTCCGGCACCTAATCTAGTCTTGGACGTCTTCTCACCAGCGCGGAGCTAAGTGCTGCCACTGGGCATGGGAGGGAGCCCCAGGGTCTGAGGCCGGCACCCCTGAGACTCCGGGGCGTGTACAGCCCCACTCGTTATTACGTGAGAGTGTCACGGGGCGGCGAGCTTCACAGGCACTGGGCCTTCTTCACAGGTACTGGCCTTGCTTCATATCACCATATGAGGGCCCCGCCTTGCGCCACACTCTAGTGCCATCAACGATGACCGGAAACCAGGACGCCGCCGATGGGGTAGAGCGGTCGCCAGCGGTTCCCCCGACGACCACGGGTCCTCCGCCAGGGGCAGGCCCTGAGGCACCTCCCCAGCAGAGGGCCTACCTCCTGAGAACACCTTGCTCCGAACGCCGCGGTGGTGATGTCGGATCCCGGCCCCTCTCCTGCAGCCCCCTGCGCCCTTCTCCCGAGGGGTAGGAGACTGTGGGAGTGGGTCAGCTGCTCGCTGTGGCGACCTGCACTCCTGCGATCCATGGTTAGCGTATGCCTGCTCCTGAAGAATTAGCGGTACCCGATAATCGTTGCCTCCAGCGTGGCCAGTGGGACCGTCCTGGGGCTCCTGGAAAGGCTCAGCTGCTAGTGCCTCGTCCCCCCCAACTTGGGCTGAGGAGCGAGCCTTGTTCGCCCTCGCGAGGGTGTCCTTGGTGCACGTATTCCTCCGGCGCCATCATCCCGAAGGCCACGCCGTAGTGCTCCGCGTGCCACGCGGTCCTGCCTGATGCGCCCACCGTCGGGTGGCAGCGCGGCTGTCCACCGGGGCCGCGGGTCGCATCGGGTCCTTCTTCTTCATGGACCGGGAGCGGGGGCAGCACCGCCGCCGGTCCGGTGCTGACAGCTTCACTGGCGTTGGAGTAGCCTTGGAGCCCGCGGGCGCGCGCGGAGCCCCCACGCGGGCCCCCCTGGGCTTGAGATGGGAGCTGGGTGCAGAAGGGGTGAGCCCCCGAGGCGGCGAAGCCCAGGAGCTCTGTCACCCGCTCCAGCAGCACATCGCGGCCGCCCTCCAGCAGCCTGCACTGCAGCACCTCTCGGGCCACCGTGAGCGCGGCCCTCGAGTTCGCCTGCTCCCGGCGGGTGTACGGTGTTGTGGTCGCGGCGTGATTGGAGGCCCTTGCTGCCGACCGCGCCTACCTCGGTGTGAGAGCTGTTGAAGCCTGTCCGCGTTGCCCGCGGCCCGCAGCGCCCTGTGGACCGCGAGCTGCCTGGGGCACGGGGTCGCCCGAGGCGAGCGGCTCTGCGTGGGCAGGCCACGTCGCCCATGGATCTAGGTTGCCCGCCTGGTCGCCGGACATGGTGATGACAACGCGACGGGGCATGAAGCAGTAGAAGGTGGATTCCGGCGCACCCCTACCTGGCGCGCCAAATGTCGGATTTCGGGTTTCGGCAGACCCTTGAGGTTCGAACACTGGGGTGCGCGCGGATATTTCGCCTTCTACCTACCTGCACCCCTCCGCCTCGCTAAGATCTAAGCTATGGAAAGAACAACATGAATGACACAGGGTTTATACTGGTTCGGGCCACCGTTGTGGTGTAATACCCTACTCCAGTGTGTGGTGTGGTGGATTGCCTCTTGGGCTGGCGATGATGAACAATACAAGGAAGAACAGCCTCGCGAGGGTCTGCTCTTGGCTGGGGCGATGAACTGCTGGGAGGAGTTCAGTCACCCTTCTCTCTCTCTCTTCTCTTTTTCTCGTCCTTCGTCCCCCTTGTTCTGTGGGTGGTTGGTCCTATTTATAGAGGCCCTGGTCCTCTTCCCAAATATCGAGCGGGAAGGGAGCCAACAATGGCGGGCTAATTTGAAGGGGGACAACTAGTACTAGCTATCCTGACAAAAGTAGTCTTCGCCTGCACAAAGCTCTGGTGGTGACGCCGTCTTGGGCTCCACAATGACCTCCGTCTTTCAGTCCTCCTGGTCTTGGTCTGGTTGCACCGAAATGGCAACCTTTGCCTGATGCCTCGGTACTCCGCGGCTGCGCTTGCTCCCTTTGCACCAAAGAGGAAAGGAGGACGCTGCGCGGGCTGGCACCCGCCTGGCACCTTCGGTCGTCATGGCTTGCGTCACGGGCACCTCGTGAGGTACCTTGCCTTGATCTCTCCGCCTCCTCGCGAGCCAGCCTGATGAGGCCGTGCCTGAGGAAGCTTCGCATCGTCCGCCCCGCGGGGCTTGGCCCCCCGCGAGGGTCTTGGGTCTGTGTTGGTGAAGATGGGCCGTGCTGGGGCCCCCTTTGAGCCACGCCGCATGCCGCAGGCAGGCAAGTCTGGGGAACCCCGTTCCCAGAACGCCGACACCAACATAAAAACAACGCAGAAGCACACCGGTAGATTGCTTACAGATAGCTCTATTATGAGCTTTGGAAATACAATACCAAGCATCTTTTAAACTTTCTCCTCCCCTTTGTTTAAAGTTGAGAACCTTGTTCTCAGGAGTACAAGCAATAGAGGAGGAATTATCCATAACGAATAACAAGATCTCACACACAAACAGATCTGGCAAAAAACGGCGAACGGATAAAGAGAGGGGGATAAAACCGCAAATTTTTGTGAAGTGGGGAAGAGGAAAACGAGAGGCAAATGGCAAATAATGTAAATAGCAAGGAGATGAGATTTGTGATTAGGAACCTGGTTATGTTGAAGATCCTCCCCGGCAACGGCGCCAGAAATTCTCCTTGATGGTAGCTGGAACTACGTCGGTATTTCCCTGAAGAGGGAGGGATGATGTAGCACAGCGACGGTATGTATTTCCCTCTGTTAGGAAACCAAGGAATCGAACCAGTAGGAGAACCAAGCAACACAACGTAAACAACACCTGCACACAAACAACAACACCTCGCAACCGACATGTTAAAGGGGCTGTCAATCCCTTTCGGGGTAGGGCAGGAGAAGTTGCATGTTGACGGGAGAGAGTTGTAATAGATTGAAATAATAGATCGCAAATGAAATAAAGTGCAGCAAAGTATTTTTGGATTTTTGGTTTAATAGATCTGAATAAAAATGCAAATAGAAAGAAGATCGCAAGGCAAATATATGAGAAAGAAGACTCGGGGGCCGTAGGTTTCACTAGTGGCTTCTCTCGAGAAAAATAGCAAATGGTGGGTAAAAAAATTATTGTTGGGCAATTGATAGAACTTCAAATAATTATGACGATATCCAGGCAATGTTCATTACATAGGCATCACGTCCAAGATTAGTAGACCGACTCCTACCCGCTTCTACTACTATTACTCCACACATCGACCGCTATCCAGCATGCTTCTAGTGTATTAAGTTCATGGAAAAACAGAGTAATTCAATAAGAACAATGACATGATGTATGTCGGAGTAAATGACCATGGGTAGCTTCATCGGTCTCCCTTGGTATTTCAAGACATAGGGGCCGGCTGCGCCCATCAAGCATCAAAGACAAAGGACCGCCTTCTCGGGGCCGGCTGGTCCTAACGGCCGGCTGCAAGAAGGCGGCAGAGTCCAGATGGCGGCAACGGGATGGGCCGACTCCTAGCAGGAGGCTCCTCACTCCCTCAAAGTTAGAACCTCATTATGATGACAAGACGGGGTGTGGCTACAGTGCATCCTGCCACCCCCCAATCCAGGGCCGAGCGTGGCTATAGTGCTGCATAGCGGGTGGACATCCCCCGCCCGGCGCTGCACTGTAGTCACGCCACCCGTTACATCATCTTGGCAGAGGAGGCCATGCTCCCATGATGATCTGTCAGTACGACCCACAGGCGGTGGGCCCTACCTGTTCACGCGAGGCCGGAAGGCGCCGTGCCCTGACGAGTCGGCGCGGGGGAGGCCGACTCCTAGCAGGCGGCCCCCCTCCTCCCTTGGAGTCTGTGCGCCATTAACCCGATAAGTTGGGGTGTGGCTATAGTGAACGCTCGCCAGACGGCGAACTGTAACCACGCTTCCCCTACAAAGCATATATCATCAGTGGCACGGCTACAGTGCTAAGCAGCTGGCAAGACCCGCGAGCGGCGGACACAGCCTGTCGGCCAAGTACAAGGCAGCCAGCGGGACCCATCAAGCGGCGGGCCCAGGCAGCCGGCGGAGAAGCCGGCGACTAGAGACACTAACGGCCGGGTCCCACACCCGATCGAATACCATTGTCCCCCTAGGGGTAGGCCTATATAAACCCCCCAGGGCACCCATGCAAAGATTTCAGAACCTTAGTAGTTCCACACACACATATAGAGAGGGGAAGAGAAGCTAGCCTTGCTCATCTTCCTCCTCTAGCAAAACAGCTCAAGGAGCAACGTTGTAGTCACCATTGTTGAGATAGTGATCATGCAGAGACCCCGCAGAGTAGGACCAGGGGCGTTGTCTCCTAGGAGAGCCCCGAACCTGGGTAAGATCTGCCATCTTATGCGTTCTCACTCACTCCCGCCTCTAGAACCCGGCGACGTCCTCCTGGCCCTCTCCAAGATAAGCCATCCCTTGGCATATGTCACACCACAACCTCGACATTTGGCACCCACCATGGGGCAAGGTGCGCCATCATACGGAAACACATTCTGGATGGGAACCCTCTTCCTTACCAGCGAACGCAGCTAGCCCGGCGCGCCGGATGGCGTCTGCGTCGACACGCTGCACAGCGCAGAAGCTGCTTGCGCTGCGAGCGCCCTTGCTGACCTCGTCAGTGAGATCCGTCTCTCCGATGAGCCGACACCTGGCGTGGGAGCAGCCTGCTCTGAAAACTGACTCGTCGAGCTCCTTGGCAAGGTCAACATCGCCAACGAGCCTGCCTGTTGGCTCTACCGATCCGATGCTTGTCAACTTCGATGTGGCGTCCCCCAATTCCATCCCCGCCAATGTGGTGATCATCGATGGCCCGCTCGCTCCTGCGATCAGCGACGCCGGCACCAGCACCGTCATGGAGGTGTTGGTCATCGGTCATGATGGAGCTTTTGGTGGAGTCCGCCAGGACCCGCTCCTGCGATCAGAGACGCTAGAGGCCTGCCGCGTCGTACTCGTCGAGAGCGCCAAAAAGTTTACCTCCATGAGACGCCTCACTGAGGCTTACCAGCGTGAGATCGACCGTGCTATATGCGGTTTGCCGGCTGCCGGCAAGCCCAACCGGATGGGCACCATTCGGCAATGGGGCGCGGTCATCGCCAGCATGGGGGGGGGGGGTTGTCCGCCCTGTTTACGCCACGCCTTTGGAGAATTTGTGTGCTGCCCAGGAAGCAGCAGATGAACTAGATCACCTGGACGGTGACGAGCGACGCTGCATGACAGAGCGCGTTTAGCAGCTCCTCGACACGGCTGCCACACAGCAAGAAGCCGGCCGCTGCGTGGAGGAACTCGGCCTGCATGCGGAGACCCCCCCCCCCCCCCCCCCCCCCCCCCCCCCCCCCCGCTGAGAACACGGTACAACCTCCCAGACGCCGACAGACGGCACCCGCGGCCGAAGGAACCCGGAGCCGGACACGCATCACCATCGAGCGCGACCAAGACGACCGCCCTCGAGCAGTTGAACATTGCGGTGAACGCCTGCCTCCTCCATGCCGGGAGAGGCGTGTTTCCCCGCCGACTATTGATCACTCAACTCTCGACGACCGGCTAGGCTGTCGTGAGGGAATCGTAGAAAATGACGCCCGCCACTGGATCGACCGCTTAGCTCGGTCCCTCGCGCTTGAAGAAGAAGATGCGATCGGCCCGTCTTGTTTCGGCCCCCGCGTTCGCAATGAGCCCTTCCCCAAAGGGTTCTCGCTCCCTCGAGACACTCCTAAGTACAATGGCTCCGCGAAGCCAGAAGATTGGTTGGTTGACTACTCCACCGCCGTCAGCATAGCAAACGACAACAAGCGTGTTGCCATGAAATATGTTCCCCTCATGCTCCAGGGAACAGCCCGGACATGGTTGAACAGTCTCAATCCTTACAATGTCAACAGTTGGGTATACTTCACCGAGGTTTTGATCCGCAACTTCGCCAGCACCTACAAGTGGCCGCCCAAGCCTCGCGAGCTCTCTTTGTGTGTCCAAGGCCCAACCGATTCCACCCGCGACTACTTGACGGGGTGGGCTGAACTGCCCAACTCCTGTGAAGGGGTGCACGAGGTGCAAGCCATAGAATACTTCACTACCGAGTGCTGAGAGGTCACCCTACTCAAGCATCGACTTCTTCGCGACAAGCCAGCTACGCTCGACGAATTGCTAATCATAGCAGACAAGTACGCCACTACCGACTCCTCCATGAAGTCAGAGCTTCGAGTGGATGCGTCTGGAAAAGTACTCCCTCCAGCTCCCCAGACGCCAGCTGGTGATAACAGTCGCCGCCAGCACTAGAATGACAACAAGTGCAAGGCCCCGGAGCCGGCTTCAACCAGCCAGTAGGTGGCAAGAGTTGAAGATCAATAGCCAAAGGGTCAGCACGGCCCCAAACGTCAGAAGGGTGGTACGCCTGCTTGGCTGCCCGCCTTCTCCTATGAGAAAACCCTCGATGCTCCCTGCAAGTTCCACAACGGCGCGAAGCCATCCAACCACACCACTCGGAAGTGCCACTGGCTAACCCGAATCTCCAAGGGCGAAGGACTGCTGCCTCCTCCGCCTGCTGGCCAGCCAGCACCGCCTCCTCCGCAATAGCCGGCCCACCCAGTTGCCGCCATCCAAGATGAATTCCCCGAAGAACATGGAGCCTGCATCGTCTTCACCATTGTGGCTGACGATAGGCGCAGTCGATGCCAGCAGCAGCATGAGGTCAATGCTGTCACTTCAGAAGCCCCGATAATTTATGCACTGGTCTGAGAAGCCCATCAGCTGGAGCCGTGCAAATCACCCGGAAGTAATGCCTTCTCCAGGTTCCTATGCCTTGGTGATAACAGTCGACACCAGCACTAGAATGACAACAAGTGCAAGGCCCCACAGCTGACTTCCACCAGCCGGCAGGTGGCAAGAGTTGAAGATCAACAGCTACGGGGTCAGCCCGGACCCAAGCGTCAGAAGGGCAGCACGCCTGCTTGGCTGCCTGCCTTCTCTTATGAGCAAACCCTCGATCCTCCCTGCAAGTTCCACAATGGCGCGAAGCCGTCCAACCACACCACCCGGATGTGCCACTGGCTAACCCGAATCTCCAAGGGCGAAGGACTGCTGCCTCCTCCTCCTACTGGCCAGCCGGCACCGCCTCCTCCACAACAGCCGGCCCGCCAGTTGCCGCCGTCCAAGATGAATTTGTCGTGTTTCGGGTTCCGGCAGACCCTTGAGGTTCGAACACTGGGGTGCGCGTGGAGATTTCGCCCCCTACCTACCTGCACCCCTCCGCCTCGCTAAGATCTAAGCAATGGAAAGAACAACATGAATGACACAGGGTTTATACTGGTTTGGGCCACCGTTGTGGTGTAATACCCTACTCCAGTGTGTGGTGTGGTGGATTGCCTCTTGGGCTGATGATGATGAACAATACAAGGAAGAACAGCCTCGCGAGGGTCTGCTCTTGGCTGGGGCGATGAACTGCGGGGAGGAGTTCAGTCACCCTCCTCTCTCTCTCTTTCCTTCTCTTGTCCTTTTTCTCTTCCCTCGTCCCCCCTTTCGTTCTGAGGGTGGTTGGTCCGACTTATAGAGGCCCTGGTCCTCTTCCCAAATATCGAGCGGGAAGGGAGCCAACAATGGCGGGCTAATTTGAAGGGGCACAACTAGTACCAACTATCCTGACAAAAGTAGTCTTCGCCTGCATAAAGCTCTGGTGGTGACGCCGTCTTGGGCTCCACAATGACCTCCGTCTTGCAGTCCTCCTGGTCTTGGTCTTGTTGCACCAAAATGGCAACCTTTGCCTGATGCCTCGGTACTCCGCGACTGCGCTTGTTCCCTTTGCACCAAAGAGGAAAGGAGGACGCTGCGCGGGCTGGCACCCGCCTGGCGCCTTTGGTCGTCATGGCTTGCGTCACGGGCACCTCGTGAGGTACCCCGCCTTGATCTCTCCGCCTCCTCGCGAGCCAGCCTGATGAGGCCGTGCCTGAGGAAGCTCCGCGCCGTCCGCGCCGCGAGGCTTGGCCCCTCGCGAGGGTCTTGGGTCTGTGTTGGTGAAGATGGGCCGTGTTGGCCCCCCCCTTTGAGCCACGCCGCAGGCCGCGGGCAAGCAAGTCTGGGGACCCCCATTCCCAGAACACCGACAGTAGCCCCCGGGCCCAAGGCGCTCCCGGACTTGGCCGTGCAGGGAGGCAGAAGGGCAAGAGCGAAGCGCCACGGGCCCTAATAGCCTGCGGCCTTGGGCGCCGCGTGGCGGTTGATTGGACGTGAGCGCCTTAGCAACTGTGCGAGTTGATAAAGGAGCGGCATCTGCCTAGGCTTTGCTTTTTTGCTTTCTCCGGTTGCTGCTCAGATCCCCTTTCTTGCGCCTCTCCTTCCTTCCTCCAAAGTTTCCAGATCTACTTCGACCGCATGACCTAGGAAGCCATGGCGCCTCGTCAGCCCCCGGCCGTAGCTTGGTACTCGTCTGCCCTGGACTCGTCGAACGTGTCGGAGGCGAGCCTTGCCCGGTTGCGTCGGATGGCGGCGGCCCAGGGCATCGATGGGGCGAAGGTGTTCAAAGCCGGCTCCGCCACCCCTGAGGGTCAAGGGAGCACCTTCTATCCGTTCTTCGTAAGTGCCATTGCTGCTAGCCTGGTGCCTCCCTTCTCCGAGTTCTTCTTCTCTGTCCTCCGCCATTACAGGCTACAGTCTCTGCATCTCCACCCCAACTCCGTCCTTCTCCTGGCAATCTTCGCCTATTACTGCGAGGCTCACGTAGGGGTGCAGCCCTCAGTGGCCTTGCTGCGCCACTACTTCTACCTCCGGACCTCTCGCGGTCCTGCTTCCGCGTGCGCGAGCTTCATCGCGTACGGCGGCGCCATTGCCATCTCGAACCCCGGGAAAAGGATTGAGGGCTTCAGGAGCAAGTGGGTCTTGGCGGATGATGGGCGCATTCACCCTCGGCTGATCTTGCCCACAGAGCAGCCCACGAGCTCCAGCGATTGGGGTCGAGCGGAGCTCGCGGACCCCCGCGTGAAGCTGGTGTTGGAGAAGATGGATGCGGATCTGAGGCCGGCCAACATGGCGGCAGCGAAGCTGACCAACACGTCACTGCTGAGGGAATTCCTGGAGCACCAGCTGGCTCCGCTTTGGCTGTACTCACCCCCGATGTGGAGGCCCCATCCGAGCCCCGTGGCCTTGGCCGACGGAGATCTGGGTGCGGTCCTCCAATATCTGGTCAGGGGCGATGTGGCGAGGTTGGAAGGTGCTCCTATGCCCTTGTTCCTCCGCGACGACTGGGAGCAGGTAGTGAAGTCCATGCCCATCTTCAACGGGGATGGGCCCGTGCCCATGGAAACTCCCGAGGAACCGGTGGACGTGCCCTCCGACGACTCCAGCGAAGAGGAGGAAGGAGGGGAGCGGGAAAGAGGGCCTGACTCCGAGGCGACTGACGGAGAATCGAGGGCTCCTCTCCCCCGGCGCAGGTCCCGCGTTCTCCGCCTCTCTTCGAGCGATGACGACGAGGATGACGACGAGGATGACGACGAGCAGGACGGCGGGAGCTTGCCCCCGATCCCGAAGAAGGACAGGACCGGGCTGATCTCCCGCGGGTCTGCCCCGGCCCTGAGGCGTACCACACCTTCTGCTTCCAAGCTTCCCGAGGTTGACCCTTCCAGCCGGCTTTCAGGCTTCAAATTTGGCCGGAGGCCGCTCGAGCTCACTGGCGACGACCCGTAAGCGTTTGATTCTTGTCTTTATCTTATTCTGCTTCTGAGGCTTGACGTCCGCATCTCTTGGACAGGCTGGCGCCCGCAGCAAAGAAGTCGAAGGGGGCTCCTGAGGTCCCATCCGTGGCAGCGCCTCTGCCCGCGAAGGAGGGTGACCGCGACGCACGAGCTTCTCCTGCCCGATCGTCCTTGCGAGGACTGGCTGAGCCGGCTGGGGTGAGCTTGGCCCCCACGGCCCAAGTGACTCCTGAGGTGTCCTTGCATGCCGCCGCCACTACAGCCGTTGGGGCGCAGCAGACTCCACCTCAGGATGTTGTGGCAGCGCAGCCGCCTTCTCCTCCTACTCCACCGGCTGCTGTCTCTCCGACTCCTTCTGCCATTCTGGATCGTGCTATCGCTGAGCTGGACCGACTACGGCAGGATCTTCTTGGCGCCGACCCTCGCTTGGTGGCTGGGCGCTTGGAGCTGGCTTCCGGATGGGTTTGCTCCGACGCTTCGATTTGGGCGGTGCTGGTTCAGGCCTCGACGGCTTGCGACGAGGAGAAACAGGCCATCCTTGAGGCGAAGGCTGCTCGTGATGCAGCCCTGGGGGAGGTGGTCGACATCCGTGGTCGCTGCAAGGCGCTGGAGGACGAGCTGCAGGGCCTGCGGGACCAGCTCACGAAAGAGGTCCGCCTTCGTTAAGAGCAGGAAGAAGGTGTGAAGGCTCGTGAGGCGGCCGTCAAGGAGAGGGAGGTCAAGCTCAGGAAGCGTCACGACCGCCTAGGCGCACTGGAGCGGGAGTTGGGGGCGAGGAAGGCCGAGCTAGACGACAAGGCCCTGGTTCTTGTCGAGGACCACGTGGCCTTCACGGAGATGGAGGCAAAGGCTCGCTCCTCGCTGAGGACGCTTTATGACAGCGGCCTGGAGAGCCCGCTGGCTGGCGCCGAGGACGGCCCCGCCAAGCTGCTTCCCGTCCTGGTTCGCGCTCTTGAAGATGTCGCCCTTGGCCTTGGCCCCACGGCGGAGGCCGAGGCGCGTGTCCTGTCTTCTGCAGCACTGACGCGGGTGCTCACCCACATCTACCTTCGCGATCCCGACGTCGACCTCGATAGCCTGCTGGAGCCAGTAAGCGGCGAGCGTGCCGCTGCCGCTGCCGAGGCCGTGAAGGGTCGCGCGGAGGCTCTGTTGGGGAAGTTCCGGGCCTTCAGCACCAAGCCGAAGCAAGGCGCTGCCGACCCCGCTGCTCCATGACGCGCACCCACTCCGTGATGCTCCACCGCCGACAAGTGACTCCGTTGTGGCTCCTGTCCTGCCTTTAATTCCTGCACATGTATCATGCCTCGGGGAGGCGTTTAAACTTGCGTTTGGCATTGAGATAACAGTGTGGACTGTAATATTTGCTTTTGAATTCCTTGAAATTTGTGCTTTTCCTTCCTACTTGCTTATGTTCTACGCCGGCAGAGCCCGGCCCCGCGCATACCTCACCCAGCGTTAGTCCCGACCAGAAACCAGGACGGGGCCAAGGAGTGAGGGGCTACGTGACAAGTTAGGCTCCTGAGTCGCGATGCTCAGGAGTCCCCCTTGGCGCACGAACAGAAAGTAGGGAGGTGTGATGCGGGTGGATTTACCGTTCTACGTCTGCAGAGCCCGGCCGCACGCATACCACACCCAGCGTTAGCCTTTCGGAACTAAGGAGTGAGGGGCTACGTGACCAGTTAGGCTCCTGAGTCGTGATGCTCAGGAGTCCCCCTTGACGCTCAAACGGCCTTCGTACCTTGGCTCCGCTCGGGGAGGGACGCGCGATGAACCAGGCCCGGGGGGGCCTGGCTGGGCGGCGTGCGTCTGGGCGTGACCTAGGCGCAGCCCCCGTGCCCAGCCCCCTCGCGCGGCACTCCCGAGGGGAGGCGTTACGATGATGCTAGACACTGAGCTCTGGGCTCCCTGAGGTTGATGCGGCCCGGGGGCCACCCTCAGTTGTTTATCACCAGCGCGGAGCATAGCGCTTCCGTATGTGTACAGGCATAGCCGCTCCTCGGCAGTGTCGTCAGCCAGCGCGGAGCATGGTGCTTCCACTAGTACGTGGGAGGGGGCCCCCTCCAAGAGGAGCCCCCGGGGCGTGTACAGCCCTGCCCTGACACGTGGCTAGCACGGTAGGGCCTGGCGAGGTGTATCTGGGCACCCGTGGGCCAGCGTGGGACTCACGGGGCCCTACCTCTAGGCAGGTTGCGCCTGGCACTGGGCCTTATCTTGTGATGTGTCCCTGCAAATTTGGTTAGATGCCGGCACTCTACGTCCTCGGGTCCCAGCCCTCGAGCTGGTCTCAGCCGTTGCTGGTATGCCAGGTCGCGATGCCGTGGACAAGGCCGGAGGGTGAGGGCTGGAGAGCCAGTAAGAGCCCTGAGTCGCGATGCTTAGGTACCCCCCTTTAACGTGCAAGCGGTCGGCATGGAGAAGAAGAGGTGCCGTGGGCCGGCATCAAATAATCAAGCATGGTGGGTATGACGCATAACCAGAAATAACTGCAAATGAGATACACACCGTTGGGTCCGGCCCGAGCGACTTGGGGATCATGCAGCCCGAGGGGCGCCCCCAACAAGGTAAGCTAACAACATAAAATAAAAGGGATACATGTCGCAGGGACTGACCCACGCGGCCTGGGAATGATGCAGCCCTGGGGATGGGGCGCTCCCAGCTGGAAGTGAAACTTGAAAGATGTCACCTGATGACGTTGAGGACGAAGGGGTGTTGGTGTAGCAGACTCGGTGGGCTGCGTAAGCCGATCCTCACGAGCCCCCAGGCCCAGGGGCCTCAGGAGGCTCCGGAGGCGCTGGTGGCTCCCTGCGGGCCATCTCCATCTCCGCCAGGGCTACAGAACGCCTGGCCTCTTGTGCCTCCATGATGCCCCTCATGAGGCGCTGGTACGTGACAGCCGCTTTCGGCAAGCCGTAAGGCATGCGAACGCAGCTGTGGGGTGGACCTCCGCAGCGCCCCACTCGCGAGGGCCAGAGGCGCTCCAGAGAGGTGACTCGGTTGAGCCCTGGTATGTTGATGCAGACGCGCAGCCCACCATCCTCGCCTGGATGGGGAGCCACTGCTGGTAGACGGCGGCCGCCTTTCATGACCCTTGACTCCTGTAGCTCTTGAATGGCCTTGCTGACGAACTCCTGAGGGTCGGGCTCTCCTTGCCTTACTCCTTCTTGAGGGAAACATGCTTCCAAGCACGCCTCCATGTGGTGCCCAGCGCCTCCCTCGTGACCCTAGCCAGGTCGGTGGCCCTCCAGGGGAGAGCCCCCGAGCCCTGCCTGAGGAGGGCGCCGGGCGCGCTATCCTATGCGACGGAAGGAGGTTCCCCCTGGGCAGGCACGGGCCCAGAGGGGCCTGCCTCCTGAGGGGCCAGGCCGGACAATGTCTTCTTCTTCTTGGGGGCGGTCTCGGGAAGCCTCCTGTTTCCGCGATCCGGGTCTTCCAGTGACGCGGCCTGAAAGGCTCGTTCCAGGGAACACACCGCGTCCTTCTCTTCACAGGGCACCGTGATGACTCCGCCACTTCCAGGCATCTTGAGGACGTTGTAGCCGTGGTGAGTTACGGCCATGAACTTGGCCAGCGCTGGGTACCCAAGGATGGCGTTGTACGCCAGGCGAATGTGAGCAACGTCGAAGTCGATGTGCTCTGTGCGGTAGTTGTCGCGTGCCCCGAAGGTGACAGGGAGGCGGGCCTGCCCAATCGGGACCGTGGAGCCGTCGGTGATTCCGGAGAAGGGCTTGGTTGGCTGAAGCTGGCTGTAGGGCACTTGGAGATTGTTGAATGTTTCCACGGACAGGACGTTGAGCCCTGCCCTGCCATCGATGAGGGTCCTAGTGACCACCACGTTGCTGATGATTGGGGAACAAAGCATCGGGAGGCTCCGGCTGTAGCCGCACACTTGAGCTGATCTGCTGAGCTGAACGTGATGGCGCACGCCGACCACCTGAGAGGGCGCGTGCCTTCAAGCCTGGGGAGGACTGCATTCACTTCGCGGGTGAACTGCTTGAAGATGCGTTGAGAGGCTGGGGCCTGAGCCCCGCCCAGGATGCAGGCGATCGCGCGCGGCTCCTGGAAGCCCCCAGCCCCTTCGTCTTGGTGGCGGTCCTCGTTTCTCCTTGGTTGCGGCGGCAGCGGAGGGAGGCCTGCGTTGCCATGCGGGTGATCCTCGCGAGGCTGATCCCTCCAATCTCCCTCGCGAGGCGGGTCTTGCCAGCGATCCTCGCGAGGTTGATCGCACCACCCTTGGTGCGGGCCACGGTCTTCCCAGCGTCCTGCGTTCCTTCCTCCTCCTCGACCATAGCCCCGGTCACCGCGGTCGGGGCGACGGCCGATCCTTCCTTCTCGCACGGCTCGGAGCTCTTAACATTCGTTGTTGTTGTGGGTGTGGAGGTCGTGGTACACACAGTACCGGCTGCCCTTGGAAGGTTCGGGCTGATCTGTTCCCCGCTTTGTGTCTGGTTCTGCCGCGAGCACGGCAGCCCCCTTGCGCTTCACGTCTTTGGCCTTGGGCTTCTTCTCTTCTGGGTCTGCGGCAGGCAGCTCGAGGAGGGAGAGACGCCCTTCCTCAGCCCTGGCGCACTTGGTCGCCAAGTTGAACAGCTCCAAGGAAGTGCACAGGTCTTCATGCATCGCCAGCTCCTCCTTCATTTTGACATCGCGCACGCCGTCGGAGAAGGCTGAGATGATGGCCTCCTCAGTCACCTTGGGAATCTTGAGGCATGCGTTGTTGAAGCGCTGGATGTACTTTTGCAGGGTCTCCCCAGGTTGTTGCTTGATGCGGCGCATGTCGCTCACGTCGGGTGGCCGGTCGCGAGTACCTTGGAAGTTGGCGATGAAGCGGGTGCGCATCTCGTCCCAGGAGGAGATCGTGCCTGGAGCCAGGTTCAGGAGCCAGGTGCGGGCCCCGTCCTTGAGCGCCATGGGAGACCAGTTCGCCATGACCTTCTCGTCTCCGTTGGCAGCTTCGATGCCCAGCTCGTAGAGCTGGAGGAACTCCGCAGGGTCGGCCGTGTCGTCGCAACGAGGAGGCAGGTCCGGCTTGAACTTGCCGGGCCACGCGATGCTGCGTAGCTCGGTGGTGAAGGCACGGCAGCCTGCTGTGGCCACGGGAGGCCTTGGGTGACGGAGAGCTTGGTCTTTCATGTCCCCACGTGCTGCAGCTGGGTCTTGACGTGCGGGAGCAGGAGCAGGGTCGCGACGTGCTGGAGCAGGGAGCGCCCGGGCAGCTTCTTGCGGGCGAGGGACTTCTTGGCAGCTCTGCTCTTGCCGCGCTGGCACTTGACGGAGCGGGTTCCGCCCAGGGGCCACGCGCCTTGGAGCCATGGCACCTTCTTATGGAGGAGGCGGCCGGAGCGCCGCTGGAGCTTCGTCGCCCGCGCGGGGCGGGGTGCGGTGCAGCGGAGCGGACGGCGCAGGATAGCCCCCTGCGGCACGGACGAGCTCGGCGACGCGGTCGAGCCATTCTTCGTAGACGTCGTCGACAGGACGGTAGCGCAGGAGCTCGTTTGCCGTGATGAGTGTAGCTCGAGCCTCCATGGGTGCGCGGAGCGCGCGGGACGAAGAACCAGCTGGGGTGAGCGAGGGAGTAGCGGTGCGGCCGTCTTGCCGCACGGACGGATGCTGAGACGATGCTTGCTGCTCGTCCCCCGCCGGGCCGGTGGCGGCGTTGACGGCGGGTGACGGGGAACGGCGTGGACGCCCGCCGACAGGAGCCGTCTGGGCGACGCGGGAAGCGAGAGTGGCCCGGCGCTCGGCGCGGGCCCGACGAGCGTCACACATGGGCGCGATGGTCGGAGGAGAACGGGGCGGTGGAAGACGAATTCCGGCGCACCCCTACCTGGCGCGCCAAATGTCGGGTTTCGGGTTCCGGCAGACCCTTGAGGTTCGAACACTGGGGTGCACGCGGAGATTTCGCCCCCTACCTACCTGCACCCCTCCGCCTCGCTAAGATCTAAGCAATGGAAAGAACAACACGAATGACACAGGGTTTATACTGGTTCGGGCCACCGTTGAGGTGTAATACCCTACTCCGGTGTGTGGTGCGGTGGATTGCCTCTTGGGCTGATGATGATGAACAATACAAGGAAGAACAGCCTTGCGAGGGTCTGCTCTTGGCTGGGGCGATGAACTGCTGGGAGGAGTTCAGTCACCCTCCTCTCTCTCTCCCTCTTTCCTTCTCTCGTCCTTTTTCTCTTCCCTCATCCCCCCTTTCATTCTGTGGGTGGTTGGTCCTATTTATAGAGGCCTTGGTCCTCTTCCCAAATATCGAGCGGGAAGGGAGCCAACAATGGCGGGCTAATTTGAAGGGGGACAACTAGTACCAGCTATCCTGACAAAAGTAGTCTTCGCCTGCACAAAGCTCTGGTGGTGACGCCGTCTTGGGCTCCACAATGACCTCCGTCTTGCAGTCCTCCTGGTCTGGGTCTCGTTGCACCAAAATGGTAACCTTTGCCTGATACCTCGGTACTCCGCGACTGCCCTTGTTCCCTTTGCACCAGAGGAAAGCAGGATGCTGCGCGGGCTGGCACCCGCCTGGCGCCTTTGGTCGTCATGGCTTGCGTCACGGGCACCTCGTGAGGTACCCCGCCTTGATCTCTCTGCCTCCTCGCAAGCCAGCCTAATGAGGCCGTGCCTGAGGAAGCTCCGCGTCGTCCGGCCCACGAGGCTTGGCCCCTCGCGAGGGTCTTGGGTCTGTGTTGGTGAAGATGGGCCGTGCTGGGCCCCCCTTTGAGCCACGCCGCAGGACGCAGGCAGGCAAGTCTGGGGACCCCCGTTCCCAGAACGCCGACAGAATTCCCCAAAGAACATGGAGCCTAAATCGTCTTCACCAGTGTGGTTGACGATAGGCGCAGTCGGCGCCAGCAGCAGCACGACGTGAATGCTGTCACTTTAGAAGCCCGAGAATTTATGCGCTGGTCCGAGAAGCCCATCAGCTAGAGCCTTCTCCGGGTTCCTATGCCTTGGTGTTGGATGCAACCTTCTCAACAGACAGGCGAGCTGCTTGTTTCTCCCGAGTCCTCATAGATGGCGGTAGCAGCATCGACATCCTCTACCACGACACCATGGAGAAACTGCACATCAAAGAAAGACAACTCCAGCCCAGTCGGACTATTTTCCATGGCATTGTGCCTGGCCTTTCCTGCTCACCAATCGGCAAGATCAAGATAGATGTCCTCTTCGGAGACAGAGATCACTTCCGCCGAGAGCCAGTCTGGTTTGAGGTGGTTGACCTAGAGAGCCCTTACCACGCGCTCCTAGGCCAACCCGCCTTAGCCAAATTCATGGTGGTGCTGCATTATGCCTACCTCAAGATGAAGATGCCGGGAACCAAGGGCATCATCACCATAGTCGGCGACTACAAGAAGTCGGCCGCCTCTGCCACCGCTAGCAGCCAGCTAGCCGATTCCCTCGTGATTGCAGCAGAGAAGAAGCTCCTCGACCGGGTGGTGGCTATGGCCAGCAAGCAGCTGGACCTATCACCAGACCCCAAGGAGTCGGGAGCATCAGGTTCTTTCCAGCCGGACAAAGAAACAAAGAAGATTCCCTTGGACACCGACCACCATGAGAGGCACGCTATCATGGGGACCAACCTCGATAGAAAATAGGAAAGCGAGCTCGTCCATTTCCTCCCTGAGTATCGGGGCATCTTCGCATGGCCTCCCAACGAAATGTCGGGTGTTCCGACGGATTTCGCCGTGCACAAGCTACATGTTAGATCAGATGCAAAACCAGTCAAGCAGCCCCTCCGCCATCTATCAGAAGAAAAAAGAAGAGTTGTTGGTGAAGAAATAGCCCGACTCTTGGTGGCCGAGTTCATTATGGAAGTGTTCTTTCTACAATGGCTTGCCAACCCAGTCCCTGTACAGAAGAAGAATAACAAGTGGCGCATGTGTATCGACTACACCAGCCTCAATAAAGCCTGCCCCAAATATCCATTTGCTCTATCCCGGATTGATCAAGTGATAGACTCCACAGCCGGATGCGAGCTGATGTTGACGATGACATGTACCTAGGGTATGGTAATAGGCCTGACCTAGACGCCCTTCCCAAGGACACTACCCAAAGATCAAC
The DNA here is from genome assembly GCF_003073215.2 of Triticum urartu. Lineage (NCBI taxonomy): Eukaryota > Viridiplantae > Streptophyta > Magnoliopsida > Poales > Poaceae > Triticum > Triticum urartu. Next base: position 333,093,956 of record NC_053023.1, on the reverse strand, counting down.
CGCATTCAAAGAACAGTAATTTCCACCGACTGGAATCTCCTCAGAGTGCAACTCACTCGACCAACAACTCCACTCGGATAACCCAATTCCATTCGACCAGTATATCACCATTCGACCGTACAAGAAACCACTCGGAAGACAGAAGACCTAAAGTCACTCAGGATGGCAACGGTCAGGCGTTCACTCCGTAGTGTTAATGATCATTTATACGTCTTTATTGCTGGCGTTACCAATAACGCCTCATCTTTATGTACATTGAACCCTGTATAACTGAGGGCTGGAGGGGTCCGGCGCACTCTATATAAGCCACCCCCTCCTCAGGTACAAGGGTTCGCACTCCTGTAATTTCACGCATAATCCAGTTGATCACCTCAGGGCACCGAGACATAGGGCTATTACTTCCTCCGCGAAGGGCCTGAACTCGTAATTCTTGCGTGCACAACCTCATCGTAGCTAGGATCTTGCCTCCTCCTGCGTACCCCCTCATCTACTGTTAGACTTAGAACGACGACAGTTAGCGCCCATAGTGGGGCAGGTGTCTTAGCAACTTCCGGTGAGGTTGTGAGTTTTCTGATTCCCATCATCATGGTTTCTCGCGGAGGTTTGGCTGAGGGCCGCGAGATCCGTCTCAGCGCGCTCGTTTTCATCGCCGATGACTCCGCTTGGCTTCAAGAAGCTCCCCTCGACGTCGAGGCGCTCCCCGTCCGCGGAGTGACCCACTTTCGGGTGTGCGCTCGCGGCATCCTTCTGCGGCAGCCATCGACCTAGTATCGGTCGACTCCCGCAACGTCTTCGCTCTTCGCTGCTCGATGCTACAAACGATCCGGTCGATCACGGCTTCAGTGGTGGATCAGGTATGCGGTGGCTCGCCGGTCGGCCACCCCTCAAGTCACGGCAATCGAGCCCGACAAATCTCCTATGAGTTGTTCGACCTATCGACTGAATCTGTGGAGACTCTGTCCGAGTGTGACAACAGCGACCCTGTGGCAGAAGTCCCGATGGTCAACACGCCGCGCCACCCGCCTGGCTTCCGCCACAGCAACGGCGGCGATGGCGGCGGTGATCCATTGTATGTTCACGAAGAATATCGTCCTCAAGCCATTACTTCGCAGCAGTGAGAGGAGTTGCATCGTCACAATACGGAAGCACTCCACACTCCCATCGTTGGGGGAACCTCCGAGGCTCGGGCCTTGGCGACTGCGCGCCTGGCCACTTTGGTTGAGTGCGCACGACTGGAGAATCTCCAGCATTCACTCAACGATCGCGCTCGACGACTGGTCCCTGAATCCCGTCGACGTCAGCGGCAATTGTTTCCACTCGAGCATCAGGCATACCGTACCCCAATTCGGAATCTTACTGCTGCAACCACATAGCAGAGTCAATCCAGTCGTCCCAATCAGAGGCTGGAAGGGGTTTGATGTAGATTAAAGCATTGCTCTATGCAATGGGAGAGCAGAACACAGCAGTTTCCCAGTTGTGCAATAGGATCCATAGCAGATATGTGGTTGCGGACACTATCCAGTCGGCTCACAGCGCAAGATCGCCTCTGCAGCGTGAGGGCCATGGACATCGTCAAGAGCAGTTCATGGGTTGGAATTATGATCAATATGATCATCGGGTCGGCCGTGAGAAACGCCGTCGAGTGTCAACGCCCCCTCTGCGAGGCAGGTCGTATGCACCGCGGCGACCCAACGACATGCGTCCATATGGTGACGAGCAAAGGCATCCAGTCGACCCCAGAGAACCTGGATTTGATGCAAGATCAATTTTGGTACAAGGTTTGGTCAACCGAAATAGAGCTCACGGAGAAGGACAAGACAGAGATCAACCAACGAGCAGTCGAGTGCATGTATTAGGGCCTGAGTGTTTCAGCAGTACCATCAGATCCGCAGAGGTCCCTCCCAACTTCAGATTGGCGACTGGGGTAAGTAAGTTTACCAGTGAATCCAAACCTGACACTTGGTTAGAGGATTACCGAGTGGCTGTGCAGATTGGTGGCGGTAATGATGAGGTAGCCTTGAAACACCTTCCCTTGATGTTGGAAGGGTCAGCCAGAGCTTGGTTGAATTAGTTGGCTCCTGGCAGCATATTTAGTTGGGAAGAGTTGGCCCGAGTGTTTGTTAGAACATTTGAAGGCACTTGCAAGCGGCCTGCAGGGCTGACAGAGTTGCAGCATTGTGTTCAGAAGCTGAATGAGACGTTGAGAGATTATATCCAGAGGTGGGCCACTTTGCATCACATAGTGGAAAACATGTCACCACACCAAGAAGTCTGCGCCTCCAAGGAGGGCATTCGGTACCGAGAGATGAACCTGAAATTCGGTCGGACAGGAGATATGACTCTGACGTGAATGATGGAAATAGCCACTCGATACGCTAACAGTGAAGAAGAAGACCCACTCCGCAGTGGCAAGAGCAAACCAGTCGCCCAAGATGTGGGAGGAGGTAATTCCAATCGGAAATAGAAGCGTAAGGCCGAACCCGCCGCTCCTGTTGAAGCCGCGGCAGTGACTCAGGGAAAGTTCAAACGAAAACCTAAAGGACCATGGGTTCCGAAATAAGTGAAGGATTCAGCAGGAAATGATGTGTTGGAAACCTAATTTATCCCAAGCATACCACGCGACAATGTCGACTCCTTATTCAGCAATTCCGAGAGGGTCAGTCCAAAGAGAAAGAGAAAGAGTCTGATAAGGACGAAGACAAAGAGGAAGATGATGGTTTCCCCAACATCAATGCCACTTTGGTGATTTTTGCTGATGTTGAGAGCAAAAGTCCATTGGAAGTCATTAACAGAGAAGTGAACATGGTTGCTCCGGCGATGCCAACATATTTGAAGTGGTCAAAGACTCCCATTACGTTCGACCAATCAGATCACCCGGCATGTGTTGCTACCCCAGGGCGGGAAGCGTTGGTGGTCGACCCAGTCGTCGGAGGCACCCGATTGACCAAGGTCCTGATGGATGGTCGCAGTGGTTTGAACATTATGTATGCCGAGACTCTCTGAGAGATGGGCATCCCGATGTCCAAGCTCAGTGAAAGCAATATGCACTTCCACGGTGTCGTTCCTGGGAAAAAGGCTGATTCACTTGGCCAGATCACTCTTGACGTGGTTTTCGGTGATTCGAAGAACTATCGCAAGGAAAAGTTGACATTTGAAGTTGTGGATTTTCACAGTGCTTCTCACGCTATTTTGGGCAGGCCTGCATATGCTCGCATCATGGCTCGACCATGTTACGTATGCCTCAAGCTGAAGATGCCTGGGCCCAAAGGCGTGATTACAATCACTGGTAATCGGCAGAGAGCGGAGGAATGTTTCCAGAAGGCCTCAAAGATTTCTGATGAACAGATGGCAGCAGTGGAAATGCAAGAGTACTAGAAGAACGCAGATCTGAGTGATTTGCTATGTGCCAAGAAGCCCGCTTCAGAATCTTCATTTTCAGTCGTCCGGTGAAACGAAACAAGTTCATGTTCACCCGACCGATCCTAATGCTGCTCCGACTCATATCTCAACAACACTCGACAGCAAATAGGAAGAAGCGCTCATCCAGTTCCTCCGTGAGAACTGGGACATCTTTGCATGGAAACCTTCTGACATGCCAGGTGTACCCAGGGGGCTGGCTGAGCACCGATTGTGAGTCGACCCAAAAGCAAAACATGTCAAAGAGCATCTCCGTCGGCCCGCCATGGAGAAGAGGAAGGCAATTGGTGAGGAGGTGGCTCGGCTTCTGGCAGCTAAGTTCATCCGCGAGATATACCACTCCGAGTGGCTCGCCAATGTTGTCATGGTCCCCAAAAAGGACGATTCACTTTGCATGTCCATCGACTTCAAGCATATCAATCAGGCCTGCCCGAAAGATCATTTCCCTCTGCCCCGCATCGATCAAACTGTTGATTCGACTACGGGATGTGAGCATTTGTCCTTTCAGGACGCTTATTCCGGGTACCATCAGATCCGACTGTATGGTCCTGACGAAATAAAAATAGCTTTTATCACCCCATTCAGGTGCTTTTGCTATGGTACCATGCCCTTTGGTCTCTAGAATGTTGGTGCCACATTCATGCGCATTATTCAGAAGTGTCTGCTCACTCAAATCAGTCAGAATGTGGAAGCATACATGGATGACATCATGGTCAAGTCGCGTAAAGGTTCCGACCTACTGGCTGACCTCACCAAAACCTTTTGCCAATCTAAGAAGGTATGATATCAAGATTAATCCATCAAAGTGCACATTCGGAGTCCCACGAGGAAAGTTACTCGGTTTTCTCATTTCCGAATGAGGGATCGATGCAAACCCAGAAAAAGTTGGTGCAATTCTCCGAATGAAATGCCATGTGCATGTGCATGATGCCCAGAAGCTTACTGGTTGCCTGGTCACATTGAGCCGATTCATTTCTCGTCTCGGTGAAAAGGTGTTGCCTCTTTACTGATTGATGAAGAAGTCTGACAAGTTTGAGTGCACTCCTGAAGCTTACGCAGCATTTGTAGAGCTCAAAACCCTGATTTCCACCCAGCCGGTGCTTGCTGCTCCAATCAGCAAAAAGCCTTTACTCCTTTACATCGCACCCATTGGACAAGTTGTCAGTACGGTGCTCATGGTCGAGCGGGAAGAAGAAGGCAAAGTCTTCAAAGTTCAGTGCCCAGTGTATTATATTTCTGAAATCTTAACCCCGTCCAAGAAGAGATACCCTCCTTATCAGAAGTTGGTTTATGGAATTTATCTGACGACAAAGAAAGTTGCACATTACTTCTCAGATCACTCGTTTTCATTTGTCAGTGATGCTCCATTATCAAAAATTCAGAACAACAGAGATGCAACTGGTCGAGTGGCAAAGTGGGCGATTGAGTTCCTTCCGTTAGATATCAAGTTTGAGGTAAAGAAAGCAATCAAGTCCCAAGCAATAGTAGATTTCCTCGCCGAGTGGAGTGAGCAACAACAGCCGACTCAAGTTCACTCGGAACATTGGACTATGTTCTTTGATGGGTCCAAGATGCTGAATGGTTCTAGTGCTGGGGTGGTTCTGGTATCCCCGCGAGGCGATGAACTCAGTTATGTTCTCCAGATTCACTTTGATTCCTCCAACAATGAGGATAAATATGAAGCACTTCTCTACGGGTTGCGTATGGCCATTTCACTCGGCATCCGCCGCCTGATGGTTTAGGGCGACTCAGATTTGGTGGTCAATCAAGTGATGAAGGAATGGGATATCAGGATCCCAGCCATGACTGGCTATTGCAATGCAGTGAGGAAGTTGGAAAAGAATTTCGAGGGTTTAGAGCTCCACCACATACCCCGACTCAAGAATCAAGCAACTGATGATCTAGTAAAAATAGGCTCCAAGCGCAAGTCTATTCCGAGAAATGTGTTTTTGGAACATCTCCACACTCCGTCAGTTCAAGAGGATCCTTTCACGGAAGAGCCCCCGCAACCGAAAAGTTCCACCGACTCGACTGAGGTTGAAATTCCAGCCGTGGTCGACCTAATCATGGAGGTTTTAGTCATCACCCCTGATTGGATGGTGCCATATGTTGCATACATACTCAGAAAAGAGCTTCCGGAGGATGAGAATGAGGCTCGTCAAATCGTCTGTAGATCCAAAGCCTTCACCGTGATAGGTGGATGACTGTACAGAGAGAGTGCGACCGGAGTTGCTCAACGATGCATTACACCGGAAGAAGGTCGAATGATTCTCAATGATATCCCCTCGGAGACCTGTGGTCACCATGCGTCCTCTTGAACAATCATGGCCAAAGCATACCGAGCAGGTTTTTACTGGCCACGTGCAAATGAAATGGCAAAGGAAATAGTCGACAAGTGTGAGGGCTGTCAGTTCTACTCCAACATGTCTCACAAGCCCGCTTCAGCCTTGAAGACCATTCCACTCGTCTGACCATTTGCTGTTTGGGGGATTGGATATGGTTGGACACCTGAGGACCGGCAGAAGTGGCTTCATCCATTTACGTGTAGCGGTCGACAAGTTCACTAAGTGGATCGAAGCCAAGCCTATCAAGAGTTTTGACTCAAGCACTGCCATCAGTTTCATTAGAGAGCTGGCATTCATATATGGAGTCCCTCACAGTATTATCACAGATAATGGCTCCAACTTTGATTCTGATGAGTTCAGAGCATTCTGCGCTTCCCAAGGTACTCAGGTCGACTATGCGTCTGTCACGCATCCGCAGTCGAATGGACAGGCAGAGAGAGCAAATGGTTTGATCCTCCAAGGGCTGAAACCCCGGTTGATGCGTGACCTCAAGCATGCAGCAGGTGCTTGGGTAGATGAGTTGCCTTCCGTCCTTTGGGGGTTGATAACAACACCAAACAGGTCGACCGGTCGGACTCCCTTCTTCATGGTCTATGGGGCTGAAGCTGTGCTGCCAAGCGACTTGCTTCACAACGCGCCCCGAGTGGAACTTTTCTCAGAAGCTGAAGCAAAGCAAGCTCGGCAAGTTGCTATTGACCTCTTGGAAGAAGAGAGAGAGATGGATTTGATCCGGTCGAGCATTTATCAGCAAGACCTCCGTCGATTCCATGCTAGAAACGTGAGAGGTCGAGCATTTCAGGAAGGAGACCTAGTGCTCCGAGTGTATCAACAACGACCTCACAAGCATGCTCGTGCTTATGAAGATCCTTTCATCATCACCAAGGTGCTCCACAATGGAGCTTATCACCTTTATAATGTCGAACACAAGAAAGACGAGCCACACGCTTGGAACATGGAGCCCTTTTAACACTTAAGCACACGGGTCGGCGAGTTGTAATAAGAATCGTTCATTTTGCTTATCAAAAACAAGATTTTTGTGGTGCCTTAATGATTGTTATCCTGTCAAGTTGTGTGTTCAAATCCCCCAGTGGTTGGCTTAGCCGTGAACCCGATTCGCCTAAGTTTTAAAAAAATCCTACCGAGTGGAGAGGAATCCTCCCACTCGGAGGCTTAGTTGTAGTCCCGTACTCGCTAAGTTTAAAAAAATCCTACCGAGTGTCGAGCAATCCTACCACTGGGGGGCTTAGCTGCAGTCCCATACTCACCTAAGTTTTTAAAAAATCCTACCGAGTGGAGAGAAATCCTCCCACTCGGGGGCTTAGCTGCAGTCCCGTACTCGCCTAAGTTTAAAAAATCCTACCGAGTGGAGATCAATCCTCCCACTCGGGGGCATAGCTGCAGTCCCGTACTCGCCTAAGTTTAAAAAATCCTACCGAGTGGAGAGCAATCCTCCCACTCAGGGGCTTAGTTGCACTCTCGTACTCGCCTAAGTTTAAAAAAATCCTACCAAGTGAAGAGCAATCCTCCCACTCGGGGGCTTAGCTGCAGTCATGTGCTCACCTAAGTTTCTGAAATCCTATCGAGTGAAGAGCAATCCTCCCACTCAGAGGCTTAGCTGCAGTCATGTACTTGCCTAAGTTTCTGAAATCCTACCGAGTGAAGAGCAATCCTCCCACACGGAGGCTTAGCTGCAGTCTCGTACTCTCCTAAGTTAAAAACCAGCCCGATCCACAAGGACGACGAGGTACAGGTCATGTTCAGCACCTAGTGCTCTTGTCCATGACCCACTCGGCGGAACTGCGACACAAGTACAACGTCCGCTCCATCCTGATCCGCAAGGACGATGAGGTGCAAGTCGTGCACAACACCTAGTGCTCTTGTTCATGACCCACTCGACGGAGCTGTGACACAAGTATAACGTCCGCTCCATCCCGATCCGCAAGGACGACGAGGTGCAAGTCGTGCACAACACCTAGTGCTCTTGTCCATGACCCACTCGACTAAGCTGCGACACAAGTATAACGTCCGCTCCATCCCGATCCGCAAGGACGATGAAGTGCAGGTCGTGGACGACACCAAGTGCTCTTGTCCATGATCCACTCGATAGAGCTGCATCACAGAGTCAGTGACAATTCAGACTGAAGAATCAAGTTCCAACTCAGAGTCAAGAGATTCAAAAGCAGCAAAGGTGAGGACAAATGTATTCAAAGAAAAACAAATCTCGCAAGGTTCAGAATCGTAGATAAAAGTGCTCGGGCATCCGGCCCGAAGGAGTTTTAGCGGTTACAAAATCACTCTGCATTCCGAGGAAAATTGAATTAAGACTTAAAGTTTTTTCACTCCTCTGGAGGAGGACCGGCTGGCTCGACAAACTCGTCCAAGTCGATTCCGTCTGCAATGAGAGCGGTCGCTTCAATGAAGGTCTCCATGAAGGACTGAAACTGGCGATGTTTGGTGTTGGTGACTTTGAGCACTGCCAACTTCTCTTCCTTGGCTTCCTTATAGTGGACATGGACCAGGCACAGAGCCACATTAGTGCCACATCAGGTAGAAGACTTATTCCATTCTTGCACTCGGCCGGGAATCTCATTGAGTCGAGTCATCAGAGACTCAAGGTCATTCTGGAAGCTCTCCTTCGGCCAGAGCGCCGTGTCGACTCGGGAAACCGCAACCTTCAGCTGCGCCAGATAATACACGATGTTGGCAAGGCGAGATTCTAGTTGGAGCATGTTCATGGCGGCCTCATCTTTTATAGGGGAGTTGATGGGATCCAAGTTCATTTCGATCCATCTAGTCTCTTCTTCAAAGTTTTGGCAAAACTCCACACAGCACAATAATAAGTCGAAGAACTGTCTAGAGAACCAACAACTGTAAAGTGAAACCAGTCGACCAGGAGAAAATACCTTCCAGCATGAGGAACAACTTCTTGGTGTGTCCCCCCAGATATGCCTCCAGCTCATTTCTCTTTCGAGAGAAACCCTCAATCCTGTCGTTCAGGGCTACTTTGTCCTTCTTCAGACGGGTCACTTCTTTGTTGGCTTTGGCAAGAGCAGTCTTCAGCTTGGCATTGTCTTCCTCTAACGCCCCGACTGAAGCCAGCTTCTTATCGGCAAGTGATGTTTTCTCCTGAGCCTCCTTCTGTGCCGTGGCAAGATCAAGCTCCTTCTGTGCCAGAACCTGCCTCATTTTCTCTAAAAAAATAACAAACTACACTCGATTCAGAAAGAAGAATGAGGAGATGACTCGTGAGACAGTCCAATCTCACAGTCGACAAGGTTTTACCTTCCATACCAGCTGTTTCATCCTTGGCCTTCTGCAAGTTCTGCTTGGCCAACTCCAAGTCAAGATTGAGCTAGATCTGCTTCCTCTCGAATTCAGCAAATTGGGATATGAGCTCACAGGATTTCTGAAGTCAGTAAATAAGATATATCAATGGACAGAATCAGGTTGAAAAGAATTCTAAGACTATTTCAGAATCAAACATTCAACAATAGTATCGGGGACTACACCCAGTGGGTGCACTTGGTGTGCCCCCACTGGTACTCGACTTGGTCAGTCCAGCCGCTCAAAAAAAATTAGGTCTCAGACCACCGCTGACCGCCCGCAGGCGACCACGGTCTCGGGGACTACACCCAGTGGGTGCACTTGGCGTGCCCCCACTGGTTTAAGAATTCACTTGACAGGATCCGTTCAAGACCGATTGGATTTTTTATCAACATAGATTTAAGACCCCTGCCAAATCAAACATTCGACGACGGTGTCGGGGACTACACCCAGTCGGGGACTACACGCAGAGTGCCCCCACTGATTCGAAAGTTCACTCGACGTCACCTCAAGTGAAGAAGATTGTGAAATAAAAGAATGCATCTGGTGAGTGAACAGATGCGCATGAAGTTTGAAAGTGTGAAAACGATCATCCACGGACATCTTACGAATAAGAAAACAGCAGTTCTCAAGTATCAAGTTAGAGGGTCAGTCGGAAATCAACTAACTTGGATGTTGGCTTGGAGAGCTGCACTGACATCATAGGCAGCTTGGCTGGTCTCATGCACCGTCTTCATCCGCTCCATCATCAGGCCTGCTTGGCGTATAGCTTCCTTAGCAGCGCTTGCCTGATCCTCCGGAATGTGATGGATGACGAACAACGGAGATGGTGGAACAATTGCAACAACCTGAGGGTCTGAGGCATGAGGTTGAACAGATGAGGCAGGGTCTTGGGCCGTCGACGCTGACGAGCGTTCAGTCGACACAGGATCAGCAAAAGTGATAGAGGTCCAATTGAGGTCTCCAGTCTACTAGACCACTGGTTGGGGTACTGATGTCGTTTGAGTTATCTTGCCGGTCGGCGCTTTCCTGCCCGAGCTCCTACCTCTCCTTCCCATAGGCCTCAGTGGAACTTCTTCATCATCGTCTGGAAGTTCAATCACATGTTGTGGTGATGCAAAAGTTTTGACCGCAATTTATCAGTTGACCTGCAAATCAATTGACAAAGTGGAGGCAAGCCAGCAGAGTCACACCTGCTCTGGAGGTGGCCGCATCTTCCATTTCTGTGTCATCCTCATTCCTATAAATGTCCACTGAGGTCCTAGAAGTAGCAGCACTGCAAGTTCCCCAATTCACTCGGCCAAGCTAGGAAGCAAGTCGGCATCTACTTAAGAAGTCCTTGTATCAAAGGAGAAAACAAAACACTTACCCGAAGGCAACAGGGACGTCGATCTTGATCTTGGGCAGAGTCTTCCAAGGCTTATGGGCCGCAATCTTGGGATGCTTCAGCGCCTTCTCAGTCGGAACGGGGGAAGAAGTCTGAGTGCGTTCAAGGTCTGCGCAGTTGCCTTTCCACGGATACTCGCGGGGGTCATGGGTGTGCTTGGAGCGTCTTTCAGTGCGAGGCGGAGAGTTGACCTCCTCGCCATCGCTTGAGTCCTCACTCTCCTCCTTGTCCTCGTCATCGAATCTCCAATCGCCACTTTTGCCCCCACTCGCCTCTCCCTCCGGATCCCGCTCTCCATTGGGCATTGAGTATGTGTCAATGTAAACCTGCAAGCCAAAGGATAACATAGACATCAGTCGGACATGAAAACAATGAAGCACTCGACAGGAAAAGAAAGACCTTTTCAGGTTCATGACCAGTGGACAAAGGTTGAACTCTTCTGGACCCCCGGGGGTTATCTTTGTTTCCGGTGATGCCCTGCAACCACAGCTCCACTGTTTCTTCGGTGACGTCCTCCGGGTGGATCCGAGTGGTGTCCTCAATGCCCAAATACATCCACATAGGATGATCGCGGGCCTGGAGCGGCTGGATGCGTCGTCTGAGAAACACTTCCAGCAAGTCCATACCAGTCACACCGTCCCGAACTAATTGGACTACTCGCTCCATTAGCATGTTCAACTCCGCTCTCTCTGCTGGAGTTACTTTCAAAGAAGTGGGTTGTTGGACTCGTTCCATGGGGAAGGGAGGGAGACCAGTCGACTGACCAGGAGTCGGTTGGTCCTTGCAGTAGAACCAGGTCTACTGCCACACTCTAACCGACTCGGGAAGGATCACAGCTGGAAAAGTACTCTTGTTTCTCATCTAGATGCCTAGACCTCCGCACATCTGGATCACATGAGTCTTCTCGTCATTCGGATTAGCTTTCTTCACCGACTGGGAGCGACAGGTGAAGATATGTTTGAAGAGACCCCAATGCGGTCGACAGCCCAAGAAATTTTCGCACATGGAGACAAACACAGCAAGATATGTGATGGTGTTGGGGGAAAAATGGTGAAGTTGGGCCCCGAAGAAGTTCAGAAAACCCCGAAAGAAAGGATGGGGAGGCAGAGAGAATCCATGGTCAACGTGAGTCACAAGGAGGACGCACTCACCCTCCTGCGGCTGCGGCTCGGTCTCGTTGCCGGGAAGCCTCCAAGATTCATGGGCGATCAAACCTCCACAGGCCAGGTCTTCCACATCTTCCAGCTAGATCATGGAGCGGATCCAGTCACCCTGGATCCAGCCAGGCGGCAGACCAGACCTCAAGGAGGGTCCTCCCCGACTCGTCTTCTTGCCCTTCAGCTTTCCCGCCGCCGTCACCGTCGCCTTCTTGGCGCGCTCTAGAGCCGCCATCTTGTCCTTCCCCATCGCTGCGGACTGCTCACGAGTGGTGCGGTGGTGTCGAGAGTGGCAGAGGGCAATATGTGGAAACATAGGAAGGAGAAGGAGAATGGGGAGCGTTGTGCAGATGCACCGGCCGCGGAGTATTTTATTTGCCCGTTTCCAAGTGACTGACATGCGGGCCCAAGAAATCTTATCAAATCCCGCAACAGCCGCGCGCTCGGTACGTGGTGAAAAAGGCGGCGCAAAAATTGAGGCGCCCTTGCCTAATCCATCCCGATTACTGCGGCGCACTACGCCCCACACGCTTCCCAAAATTTCGAATCCCATGAGATCCGGGGATGGCGATGTAGTCAATCACCCCAAAGATTTTGTTCCACTCCAACACTTGAAGCGTTCCAGTATAAGTTCACTCGATAAGTTTTGAATGGATCAAGGCGACTGAAAATAAGGTTGAAGTTTCAAAGTGGTTCACCTTCTCAAGCAAGACGCCCCTAAAGCATAAAAATTGAGTCGGAACTATCTCCAACCTCTTTCTTTCCTCGGACCTCGATCCATTCGGGGGCTAATGATGATGACATGTACCTAGGGTAGGGTAATAGGCCTGACCTAGACGCCCTTCCCAAGGACACTACCCAAAGATCAATCGCATTCAAAGAACAGTAATTTCCACCGACTGGAATCTCCTCACTGTGCAACTCACTCGACCAACAACTCCACTCGGATAACCCAATTCCATTCGACCAGTATATCACCATTCGATCATACAAGAAACCACTCAGAAGACAGAAGGCCTAAAGTCACTCAGGATGGCAATGGTCAGGTGTTCACTTCGTAGTGTTAATGATCATTTATACGTCTTTATTGCTGGCATTACCAGTAACGCCTCATCTTTATGTACATTGAACCCTGTATAACTGAGGGCTGGATGGGTCTGGCGCACTCTATATAAGCCACCCCCTCCTGAGGTACAAGGGTCCGCACCCCTGTAATTTCACGCATAATCCAGTCGACCGCCACAGGGCACCAAGACGTAGGGCTATTACTTCCTCCACGAAGGGCCTGAACTCGTAAATCCTGCGTGCACAACCTCATCGTAGCTACAATCTTGCCTCCTCTTACGTACCACCTCATCTACTATCAGACTTAGAACCACGACATTTGTCTTTCCTTGATGGCTACTCCGGCTACCATCAGATCAAGCTAAACCCGGTCGATCGGCTGCGGACCGCCTTCATCACACCATTCAAAGCCTTCTGCTACGTGACCATGACATTCGTCCTGAGAAATGTCAGTGCCACCTTTTAGCATTGCATGCAGAAATGCCTCCTCAAGCAACTCGGTAGGAATGCCCACGTCTACGTAGACGATATTGTGGTGAAGACAGAGAAGCGTGGTACCCTCTTGGAAGATCTCAAGGAGACTTTTGACAATCTGCACCGTTGTCAAATCAAGCTCAACCCGGAGAAGTGTGTCTTTGGAGTACCAGCCGACCAGCTCCTTGGTTTCCTTGTCTCAGAGTGCGGCATCGAGTGCAACCCTGTCAAGATCAAGGCCATTGAGAGGATGGAGAGACCTACCCGACCGCGAGATGTCCAGAAATTCACTGGGTTCTTGGCATCCATCAGCCGCTTCATGAGTCAGCTGGGAGAGAAGGCTCTTCCACTGTACCAGTTAATGAAGAAGACCACTCACTTCAAGTGAAACGACAAGGCAGACGAAGCCTTTCTCCAGCTGAAGAAAATGCTGACCACGCCACATGTTCTGGCAGCTCCGGCTGCTAAGGAACCTATGCTCCTCTACATCGCCGCCACCAGCCGGGTGGTTAGCACTGTCATTGTAGTAGAGCTCCCAGAGGACGGCAGAGCACAGCCGGTCCAAAGGACGGTGTACTATTTGAGCGAGGTGCTATCGGCCTCGAAGCAGAACTACCCCCACTACTAAACATGTGCTACGGTGTGCACTTTGCCGCTAAGAAGCTCAAGCCATACTTTCAAGAGCACCCCATCACAGTCGTCTGCACCGCCCCGCTTGATGAAATCATAGGCAGCAGAGATGCATTGGGCCGGGAGGCCAAATGGGCCATTGTGCTGCCCCCCTACACCATCTTCTACCAGCCACGCACTGCCATGAAGTCCCAAGCGCTGGCCCACTTCCTCATCGACTGGGCCGAGACCCAGTACCTGCCGCCAGCTCCGGACTCCACTCATTGGCGGATGCACTTTGATGGCTCAAAGATGCGCACGGGCTTGGGAGCCGGCATTGTCCTCATCTCTCCCAAAGGCGACAAGCTCAGATACACACAAATTCACTTTGCCGCCTCCAACAACGTGGCAGAGTATGAGGCTCTAGTACAGGGACTCCGGCTGGCCAAAGAAATCGGCATCCGCCAGATCATGTGCTATGGCAACTCGGACTTGGTGGTCCAACAGTCGTCTGGCGATTGGGACGCCAAGGATGCAAACATGGCGAGCTACCGCTTCCTCGTCCAGCAAATAAACGGATATTTTGACGGGTGCGAGTTCCTTCACGTGCCACGGGCCGACAACGAGCAAGCAGATGCCCTGGCACGTATTGGCTTGACCCAGCAAGCCATACCAGCCAGCATCTCCCATCAGCGCTGTAGGATCGAAAGTATGTCTAGAGGGGGGGTGATTAGACTACTTGACCAAATAAAAACTTAACCTTTTCCCAATTTTAGTTCTTGGCAGATTTTAGCTATTTTAAGACAAGTCAAGCAATCATCACATAATTCAAGCAAGCATGCAAAGAGTATATTGGCAGCGTAAAGTAAAGCATGCAACTTGCAAGAATGTAAAGGGAAGGGTTTGGAGAATTCAAATGCAATTGGAGACACAAATGTTTTTCCCGTGGTTCGGATAGGTGGTGCTATCCTACATCCATGTTGATGGAGACTTCAACCCACGAACGGTAACGGTTGCGCGAGTCCACACAGGGCTCCACCCAAGGGTAACGGTTGCGCGAGTCCACACAGTGCTCCACCCACGAAGGGTCCACGAAGAAGCAACCACCCACAAAGGGTCCACGAAGAAGCAACCTTGTCTATCCCACCATGGCCATCGCCCACACAGGACTTGCCTCACTAGCGGTAGATCTTCACGAAGTAGGCGATCTCCTTGCCCTTACAAACTCCTTGGTTCAACTCCACAATCTTGTCGGAGGCTCCCAAGTGACACCTAGCCAATCTAGGAGACACCACTCTCCAAGAAGTAACAAATGGTGTGTAGGTAATGAACTCCTTGCTCTTGTGCTTCAAATGATAGTCTCCCCAACACTCAACTCTCTCTCATAGGATTTGGATTTGGTAGAAAGAAGATTTGAGTGGAAAGCAACTTGGGAAGGCTAGAGATCAAGATTCATATGGTAGGAATGGAATATCTTGGTCTCAACACATGAGTAGGTGGTTCTCTCTCAGAACATATGAGTTGGAATGGTGTATGTGTTCTGATGGCTCTCTCTCCAAATGAAGAGGAGGTGGAGGGGTATATATAGCCTCAACACAAAATCCAACCGTTACACAGTTTTCCAATCTCGGTGGGACCGAATCAACAAACTCGGTCGGACCGAAAATGTAAACCTAGTGACCGTTAGAGATTTTCGGTGGGACTGACATGCAACTCGGTAGGACCGATATGGTTAGGGTTTGGGCATAACGTAATCTCGATGAGACCGATTACACAAACTCGGTGAGACCGAATTTGGTAATTAGCTAACCAGAGAGTTGGTCAGGCAAACTCGGTGGGACCGATTTGCTCTTTCGGTGAGACCGAAAAGTTACAAAGGGGAAACACTGAATTTACATTGCAATCTCGGTGGGACCGATTCTCTCTTTCGGTGAGACCGAAAAGTTACGAAAGGGAAACAGAGAGTTTGCAATCCCATCTCGGTGAGACTGAGATCCCTATCGGTAGAACCAAATTGCTAGGGTTTGGCAGTGGCTAATGACAAGTGAAACTCGGTGGCGCCGGATAGGAAGAATCGGTAGGACCGAGTTTGGCTTAGGGTTTAGGTCATATGTGGATATGGGAAAGTAGTTGAGGGTTTTGGAGTATATCACTAAGCACATGAAGCAAGAGGCTCATTAAGCAACACCTCATCCCTCCTTGATAGTATTGGCTTTTCCTAAAGACTCAATGTGATCTTGGATCACTAAAATATAAAATGAAGAGTCTTGAGCTTTTGAGCTTGAGCCAATCCTTTTTCCTTAGCATTTTGAGGGTTCCACTTTCACATCCATGCCATGCCAATCATTGAGCTTTCCTGAAATAATCATCTTGGAATAGCATTAGCTCAATGAGCTATATGTTGTTATGAATTACCAAAACCACCTAGGGATAGTTGCACTTTCAATCTCCCCCTTTTTGGTAATTGATGACAACATATAGATCAAAGCTTCCACAAATGATAATAAGCATGAAATATATCGTCGCTTTGAGAAGTATGTGATAAGTAAGAGCTCCCCCTAAATTTGTGCATATTTAAAATTTGCTTTGGACTGCAAATGCACAAGGAATTAGAGTCATGGGTTACTCTTCCATGTCACATACATCTTGGTGGAGCACTTAAAATGATAGGAATGAAATACATGCACTCATCACCAAGAATAGTGAAAGATCACATAAGATAGATAAGATAATAGCATTAAGCAAACATTAAGTGTAGCTTATGATCAAACACATGATCATCAATGTCTCACAAATAATGACGTAGTATCTCAAGCACTCAAAAGCAAACAAGTTCGAAAAACCACCAAATAAAGCAAGAGAGAAAAGCAACACTCTCTCTCTCTCGAAGCCTATGATCTATACATCTTCTCCCCGTTTGGCAACAAGTTACCAAAAAGTTCCTAGAAAATGCATAGTGCTAGATCGACGCTCAGGCTTGATCTTCTGGTGGTGGTGGAGTCCGGATCACTCCAAGGACGAAGGCTTCGGTAGACGCTGAAGTAGACGCTGGAGTTGGAGCTGAAGTAGATGCTGGAGCTGGTGGAACTGAGGCTGTAGCTGGTGCTGAAGTGGTGGCTCTGGTGTCAGCAACTGGCACGGCAGATGACCTCGGGCCTCGTGGCACTCTGGCAAAGGCATGAGTGGTAGTCCTGCCTCTCCTCTCCTACATGTCCTCCTGGAGTTGCTCCACTGCAGACTGAACTTCCGTTACTTTGACATCCAACTCATAGAACTTCTGTTCCATGATTCTCTCTAGGCTCTGCTGATTCTGAGTGAGGGTGGCCAAACTTTGCTCAATCCTCAGCGTGGATGCAATTAAGTAACCAAGCTGCTCTTGTTTAGTCTTCAAGAAATACTCAGATGCCTCCTCTTGAGTTGGCATCTTGGCAGCTTTCTCCTTTCTTGCCTTCTCCTTCTTTGCTTGTGCTTGAACTGATGATGGCTCATTCTCAGTCATGACCACTTGGTTATCCTCAAAATCTGGACGGATGGGTAGGTGTTCGTTGTCCAATAAGTATATGCATGTGCCCATCTTAGAGTTGATGAGCTCCTGGATCTGAGGGGCATATCCGCAACTCCTCTTCTGATCTGCTGCAGTCCTTTTGATAGTTTCCACTATGAGGCTCATCACCTTGAACTTCTGAGGCACATCAAATACATGTAGCAAGTTGATCGCATGGCCTCTGATCATCTTGTGATCACCTGACTTGGGCAACAAGGTGTGCCTCAAGATCCAATTGATGGTTGGCAGTCCTGACAGAAGATAGTGCACTGAGCCAAATTTGAAAGTGTCAAGTGCCTCATTTGGAATTTCCTTATACATATTGGACATGGAATTGTGGTCCATTTTCTTCTTGGCATATATGTCCAAGTCATCATCATGCTCCTCTGGGGCATTAATGAGCTGTGCCCACTCAGCAACTTTGGATTGGTACCTTGTACCCTCAGACATCCATGTGATCCTCCCATCTGAATAAAAATGTGCTGTGGAGTAGAACTACATTATAAGCTCCTCATTCCACTTTGTGAGCTTCTGCCCAACAAAGTCAGCTACTCCACAAGCTATGAAGCTGTCTTGCACTCCAGGATAGTGCTCCTCATTGTCCTTGATGTACTGCCAGTCAACCCATCTCATATCACAGACTATTGGCTTCTTATCAAGCAACACTGTCTCATAGAAGTCCTGTTGTTCCTTAGTGTGGAACCTGTAGTCAACAGCAGTCCTCCTCCTTGAAGCATACGGGTCTGCTTCTCTCCACTTCCTCAGCCCTGAATCTCTCCTGAGCTTCATGTCCTCAGCCACAGGATGCGCATCGTTGTGGTCTGGGATCTTGGGTTTGAGCTTTCTCAGAACTTGCTCTTCATCCTCTTCTTCAGCAACAGTCTCAGGCACTGGGGCCTTGTTCTTCTCAGCTGCAGGAATGCTCCTTGTATTCCTCTTTGGTTTTGGCTTGGAGGCAGCTTTGGGCTTAGATGCAGTAGCCCCTGATCTTATGGCATCACCCATCAGCTTGGGTGCCTTGGGTGTTGGTGCAGCTACCTCTTCTTCCTCTTCCTCTTCCATGATGGAAGCCTTTCCTAGCACTCTGGCTACGGTCTTCTTGACCCTTTCCTTTCTCTTCTTTCCCTCAGCAGCAACTGGCTCTTTGGGTGCAGGCTTCTCAGTTGAAGCTCTTGCCTTTGACATGGGCTGCCTGCCTGCTGGCCTTTTGATTTCAGCCCTGACTTTGTGCCTTGAGCTGGCTCGACTCTCTAGGAAGTGGCCTCTTCCTCTGCCACATAGTCTTCATCTTCGGAGTCTGAAGTTCTCTTCTTCCTCTGTCTCGTGGCAGCCTTTGGCAAGTTGCTAGGGGTGCTCCTGCTGCCTTCATCTGAAGAACTTGAGGGACTAGTGCCCTCACTCATGTGCACCTGCTGCTCTGACATGTTCTGGCTATCACTTTGATAAGACATGCTACAAACTCTGACTGCTGACCCTGTGAATAGGTTATAGATGAGATAGAGTGGATGAGCATCACAAAATGCAGAGATTTTTTGCAAAAGAATGATCCAAAAAACTTAGTTTTAGTTTCCCACTGAAATCATCTCGGATCTACCAATTTTCAAACTCGGTGATATCGAAGCAGTTTTGGAACCTAAACTAGTGAACTCGGTAGGACCGAGTCACAGTTCGGTGGCACCGAGACTGCTAGGGTTTCACAGAGTTCCAAAATCGGTCACACCGATAAGTAATTCTCGGTCAGACCGAGTCTCACTTGTGCAATGGCATAAGCCAAATCGGTGGGACCGAGTTTTTCAACTCGGTGGGTCCGAGATGGTTTCGGCGGAAACCTAAACCTAGAATTTTCGAATCAAACCTAATCTATGAGTTCATTGACTGGATAGAAGTTTATCAAACGTGGCTAGAATCAATATGATCACAATGTGCTAGGAATGAGATTGGGGAATAGCACAAAGATCGAGTCCATACCCTAGTTCGGCGGAGACTCGCTACGCCGGCAACGGCGGGGCAGAATTCCCGTTGACGGTGACGGAGACCAGCGACTGGAGGCGGCTGGCGGCGAGAAGACGATCCGGAGACCACGAGGGCAGAGCAGGCTATCGCGCGGGTGAAGGGGTTCGGAGAAATTTCCAAAATTTTCCCGTGACTATATATAGCCCGACCCTGTCGGTGTGACCGAGTGGAACAACTCGGTGGCACCGAGATTCATAACTACAGGCAGTTACTGAAACTCGGTGTGACCGAAATGTTCAAATCGGTTGCACCAAGATCGAAAACCTAGATCAACTTAATGATCTCGGTAGGACGAAAAGTGGGGTATCAGTCAGACCGAGAATCATAAAGAGGTTTTGGAAGTTTAAGTCTATGACGAATCGGGGACTCTGAGCGCTCCTCACACAGAGTGGTTCGAATCTGACTTGATCAAATTTTGTGATGCAGCATGAATAGAGTTTGAGACGAGAAAAGCATAGATAGCTAGAGAAGGTACTTAGGCATTCTTGTCCATCCACTTGGCAAAAGAAAATAAAACCAAACAATCAAAACAACAAGTGGATGTCCTCGAATGAGTAAAATATGCAACCAGCATGCTCACACAATAAGATGGCAAATGAAATATGTGGCAAGGCATGCACAACCAATTCTAGCATCTATCAAGCAATTTGCGATGACAAGGTCATCTATATATGAGTATATTGACTTAGGAGTCAAGTGAGAGCACTAGATCATAGGTCATACTCATCGTTTAAGCTCAAGTGGGGTTACCACTTTTACATAAAGCATTGTTGTGTTCACATCTTTAGAGTTGCTTTAGCTCAAGTCTTAGAGTAAAGCTCCCCCTAGATGTGATATCCCCCCTAAGAGGGATGAACTAACCTTGGGTTTTGTCGATGATGACTTCATGTAGATGTTGAAGATGTGGATGCTCAATGTTGATGTAGATCACTTGGAGCTATCCATTTGAGTGAATTGCACTTTCAATACCTACATGGGTTAGTCCCACAAGGAACAAACAAGGATATCCATAGACATAGAGTGATGCACACAGAAGATGATGTCCATGAAAACTCTTAGGTTACCTTGTCCCTTGTCTTACCAACAAGAGGATTTGCGACTCCTTGAACTAGTGCAAGATGTGGAAGTTGATTGCACTTGTTCTTGCCAAAATGATAAGAGTGAAGTATGTTGGCGGAGTCACCCTCAAGAACTCTCTAGTTCTTCTTTTGGATCCACATCATCTTGATGGGAATCCTTGGAGTTGTAGTCATACTTGATGAAGTGGAACTTGAAGTAGTCTTGGGAATCCACTTGACTAAGGTCTTAGGAGCTTCTTCAAATGCGTCAATTTCCTCTTGAAGCTTGTCCTTGCCTTTTTGCTTGTAGTCTTGTGGTGGAAGATCATCTTGAGCTTGTGTCCCCTTGAAAGAAGTATCATACTTCTCTTGTTGAGGAACAAACTTTGTCTTGGGGTATTGATCGTCTTCCCACTCAACTCCATTGGCATTGAACTTTCGTTCAAAACCAACACCTTGATTCTTCCGGTGCATTCCTTGCTTGCGCACAATTTCCTCGAATTGCTTACTCCCGGCAAGGCTTTTGTACACTCCTTTCTCTATAATTCCCTTCAATAAACTATTTTCTTGCTCAAGTGTAACTTGGCTAAGAGAATCATTAGTGGAATCAAGAGAACTACTAGAAGCAACAATATTGGATTTAGCATGATCATTGTTACTGCTAGAGGAAGAATCTTTCTTGTTCTTGTTACTAGACTTGACTTGAGGCATGTAAGTGGATAAGAGTAAACGCTTGGCAATGTAAGAAGAGCTTTTCTTGCGGAGATCATCATTGATTGCTTTTTAAGAACTCATGCTCTTGCTCAAGATTGAGCTTTTCAAAGCGTAATTTCTCATGAGCTCTTAAAAGTTCTCGATGATCTTCGAAGATAGTTTCATGAGCTAACTTAAGAGTGTTTAGTTCTTTAGTTAGAGCCTCAATCTTCTCCTTATCATTGTCATTCGTTTTATCTTGATTAGCATGATTAATTGGTCATTCATCATAGTATTCATCACTAGAGTTGTCACCAAGCAAATCATCACCTAACAAGTCATCTTCATCACTATTGAAATCAACATACTCGGGGTGTGTTACCTTAGGACCTTTGGCCATGAAGCATCTTCCAATTCCTTCATTTGGTGAGTCAAATATGTCGTAGGAGTTGGTTGACACAAGTGCTAGACCGGCAACACCTTCATCTTGAGTATCTTTGGAGTGGAGTGGTTATCGGAGGCGGAGTCGGATACCCATTCACCAACATGAGCTTGATGTCTTCGTCTTGTGTAGCTCCTTGATGATTTTTCCTTCCTTTCCGAATCCTTGCTTCTCCGTGAGTATCTTCGTTCATAACGATCATCTCTACTCCTCTCTCTCTTTGGTGGTGATTCTTTGCTTCTTCTTTTTGGAGAATCTTCTCTTCTCTTGTAGGGAGCCGTACACTCATTGGAATAGTGTCCGGGTCTTCCACAATTGTAGCAGTTTCGCTCTCGACTAGAAGATCTTTTGTCATTGTAGGACCTTGACTTGAAGCTTCTATCTTTGCTTCTACTCTTGTAGAACTTGTTGAAGTTCTTCACCATTAAGCTCAATTCTTCATTGAAGTCTTGTTTCTCACTTGATGATGTAGGGGCTTCACATGAGGCTTTATAGGCACCACTTGATTTGTTGTGAAGTTCCTCTTTATCCTTAAGTGACATCTCATGAGCAACAATTCTTCCAATCACCTCCGTTGGCTTGAGATCTTTGTAATTGGGCATCATTTGGATCAATGTGCACACAGTATCATATTTTCCATCCAAGGCTCTTAGAATCTTCTTGATGATGAATCTATCGGTCATCTCTTCACTTCCTAAGCCGGCAATCTCATTTGTGATGAGAGCAAGCCTAGAGTACATTTCAGCGACACCTTCACCATCCTTCATCTTGAACTTGTCAAGTTGGCTTTGAAGCACATCCAACTTGGATTCCTTGACGGAGTCGGTACCTTCATGCATATCAATCAAAGTGTCCCAAATTTCCTTCGCATTCTCAAGACGGCTGATTTTGTTGAATTCTTCGGGGCACAATCCGTTGAAGAGAATATCACAAGCTTGAGCATTGTATTGCAACATCTTCAACTCATCCGCGGTAGCTTCACGATTTGGTTCTCTCCCATCAAAGAAGTCACCTTGCAAACCAACACACACAATAGCCCAAACGGCGGGGTTATGTCCAAGAATATGCATTTTCATTTTATGCTTCCAACTAGCAAAATTAGTACCATCAAAGTAGGGACCTCTACGGTGGTAATTTCCCTCGCTAGACGCCATACTCTCCTAGGTTGTGAAACCAAGGCAATGACCACAAAATCTATGGAGATCAAAGCAAATGGAGACCAAAGCTCTGATACCACTTGTAGGATCGAAAGTATGTCTAGAGGGGGGTGATTAGACTACTTGACCAAATAAAAACTTAACCTTTTCCCAATTTTAGTTCTTGACAGATTTTAGCTATTTTAAGACAAGTCAAGCAATCATCACATAATTCAAGCAAGCATGCAAAGAGTATATTGGCAGCGTAAAGTAAAGCATGCAACTTGCAAGAATGTAAAGGGAAGGGTTTGGAGAATTCAAACGCAATTGGAGACACGGATGTTTTTCCCGTGGTTCGGATAGGTGGTGCTATCCTACATCCACGTTGATGGAGACTTCAACCCACGAAGGGTAACAGTTGCGCGAGTCCACACAGGGCTCCACCCAAGGGTAACGGTTGCGCGAGTCCACACAGGGCTCCACCCACGAAGGGTCCACGAAGAAGCAACCACCCACAAATGGTCCATGAAGAAGCAACCTTGTCTATCCCACCATGGTCATCGCCCACACAGGACTTGCCTCACTAGCGGTAGATCTTCACCAAGTAGGCGATCTCCTTGCCCTTACAAACTCCTTGGTTCAACTCCACAATCTTGTCGGAGGCTCCCAAGTGACACCTAGCCAATATAGGAGACACCACTCTCCAAGAAGTAACAAATGGTGTGTAGGTAATGAACTCCTTGCTCTTGTGCTTCAAATGATAGTCTCCCCAACACTCAACTCTCTCTCATAGGATTTGGATTTGGTAGAAAGAAGATTTGAGTGGAAAGCAACTTGGGAAGGCTAGAGATCAAGATTCATATGGTAGGAATGGAATATCTTGGTCTCAACACATGAGTAGGTGGTTCTCTCTCAGAACATATGAGTTGGAATGGTGTATGTGTTCTGATGGCTCTCTCTCCAAATGAAGAGGAGGTGGAGGGGTATATATAGCCTCCACACAAAATCCAACCGTTACACAGTTTTCCAATCTCGGTGGGACCAAATCAACAAACTCGGTCAGACCGAAAATGTAAACCTAGTGACCATTAGAGATTTTCGGTGGGACTGACATGCAACTCGGTAGGACCGATATGGTTAGGGTTTGGGCATAACATAATCTTGGTGAGACCGATTACACAAACTCGGTGAGACCGAATTTGGTAATTGGCTAACCAAAGAGTTGGTCAGGCAAACTCGGTGGGACCGATTTGCTCTTTCGGTGAGACGGAAAAGTTACAAAGGGGAAACACTGAATTTACATTGCAATCTCGTGGGACCGATTCGCTCTTTCGGTGAGACCGAAAAGTTACGAAAGGGAAACAGAGAGCTTGCAATCCCATCTCGGTGAGACCGAGATCCCTATCGGTAGAACCGAATTGCTAGGGTTTGGCAGTGGCTAATGACAAGTGGAACTCGGTGGCGCCGGATAGGAAGAATCGGTAGGACCGAGTTTGGCTTAGGGTTTAGGTCATATGTGGATATGGGAAAGTAGTTGAGGGTTTTGGAGTATATCACTAAGCACATGAAGTAAGAGGCTCATTAAGCAACACCTCATCCCTCCTTGATAGTATTGGCTTTTCCTAAAGACTCAATGTGATCTTGGATCACTAAAATATAAAATGAAGAGTCTTGAGCTTTTGAGCTTGAGCCAATCCTTTTTCCTTAGCATTTTGAGGGTTCCACTTTCACATCCATGCCATGCCAATCATTGAGCTTTCCAGAAATAATCATCTTGGAATAGCATTAGCTCAATGAGCTATATGTTGTTATGAATTACCAAAACCACCTAGGGATAGTTGCACTTTCAAGCGCCTCCTCAATCCGTCTATCAAGCCTTCGTCGGAATCAGAGTCTATCTTCGTGTCGGCTGCTCCCGCGATAGTCGGATCCGACTCGGGGGCTGCAGCAGTCGGCCCGGGGACTTCAATAGGCGGCTCGGGGGCTGCAGCAGTCGCACCCGGCCTGGGGACTTCAGAACACGGCCGAGGGGCTGCGATAGTCGGCCCGGGGACTTCAACAACGTAGCAAGCGGCGGCCGGCTCCACCCCGCCACCTCCCAACCCAACCGCCCGAGTTTCAGTGGTCGTGATGATGGTAAATGAAGTCGAAGCACCATCATGGGCGCAGCCCATCCTCAACTTTCTGGTGAGCGGCGAACTACCAGCCGACGAAATCTCGGCCCGACAGGTGCAACGCCGGGCAGGAGCATACATGATAGTGAACAGTGAACTTGTCAGGCGCAACGTCATTTGTGTGTTCCAGCACTGCGTGAAGCCAGAGAAAGGCAAAGCAATCCTCAGAGATATCCACCAAGGCGAGTGTGTCCACCACACGGCCTCCAAATCACTTATCGCCAAAGCCTTTCGTCACGGCTTCTTCTGGCCGACTGCTCTAGAAGACGCCAAAGATTTGGTCAAGAAATGCAAGGGATGCCAGAAATTCAGCTCCAAGCAACATCTGCCGGCTTCTGCACTCAAGAGCATCCCCCTTACTTGGCCTTTTGCCGTGTGGCGGCAAGACATGGTGGGCCCATTAAAGACAGCATGCGGCGGCATGACTCATCTTCTTGTCACGATGGACAAATTCACCAAGTGGATCGAAGCAAAGCCAATCAAGAAGTTGAACGGTCCGACTGTTGTGGCCTTTATTGCAGACATCACCGTCCGGTATGGTCTACCGCACAACATCATCACCGACAACGGCACAAACTTTGCCAAAGGCGCCTTGGCTCGTTTATGTGCGACGCAGGGCATCCGACTGGACTTAGTGCTCGTTGCCCATCTGTAGTCAAACGGCCAAGTCAAACAAGCAAACAGCCTCATCCTCTCCGGCATCAAGCCCCGACTGGTCGAGCCGCTGGAGCGCTCGGCCGGCTGCTGGATCAATGAGCTGCCGGCCGTCCTCTGGAGTCTCCGCACCACTCTGAACAAATCAACCGGCTTCACCCCTTTCTTCCTTGTGTACAGGGCCAAGGTTGTCATCCCAACTGACATTGAGTTTGGCTCACCTCGCGTCACCATGTACACGGAGGCAGAGGCGAAGGAAGCATGAGAAGATGTCATTGATCTGCTGGAAGAGGGTCGGATGTTGGCACTCAGCCGGTCCGCCATCTACCAGCAGAGCTTGCGCCACTACCACAGTCGGAAGGTCAAGCCAAGATCCTTCCAGGAGGGAGACCTTGTGCTCCGGCTGATCCAGCGAACAGTCGGCCAGCACAAGCTGTCGGCCCCTTGGTGTGGGTGTACAGAAGTAGGGGCTCTCCTTTGTACCCCTTTACTTGTGCACGGGCAGTCAGAGCCGCGCCTACAGCCGCGCTGAGCAGGGCAGAGGAGGGAAGCCGAGGCACAAGAGGACCGATGCAACGCCAGGACCCGAGGCACAAAGAGCGAGGAGCGAAGTGGACTCCCCCGGCAAGACCCTTGCTGGGGTAGCTTCCGCAGCCCCGGCAAGAGCCTTCCCGGGGCAACTTGCCCAATCCCAGCAGAGCACGCCGCCCTTGAGCCAAGGGGTTCCAACGCCATCACACACATCAGACCCAAGGCTCGGGAGGCAGCTCCATGGTGGCATGGAGATCTTTGTGGAGATCATAAATACACAAGATCAGATGAGGACCGGAAGACGATGATCCTTGGCAAGGTCCTTGCCAAGGAAATCCACGAGACCCCCGGCAAGATCCTTGCCGGGGACGACCGCGGTGCCACGGCAAGACGCTTGTCGGGACCCCAGCAAGACCCTTGACGAGGACATCTGCGGGGCCGCAGCCAGGCCCACAGCTGCCAAGACTCCATCGCCGCTCTCATGCAGCTGCTAGCTCAACCAGCTGGGCAGGCATCTGCGTGGCAGCATGCGGCCTCCACACCGACTCAGCAAGCACCTGCGTGGTGGCATGCAGATCTTCGTGAAGATTCCGCCACCACGCCAGCACAGCAGCCAGCCAACGTCGCGCTACAACGCCTCATCAGCTTGGACGCGCATCGGAGCGAGGCGAGGCGGCGACAGCAGGGATGAGCTTCCTTGCCGTCCCCGATAAAGCAAGAGGGGCACATCGGTAGCGCATTAAATGTGTTTGTCTCGCGGTGCCAGAGGATAAACTCAGCCACTATACACCTTTCCACCTCCTGTGTGCCACTGTGGCAACCCCTTTTGGCTATAAAAGGAGGCCCGAGGCGTACTGGAGGGGGATTCAGATCTTTGGAACTAGGCACACACCGTAGCTAGTTCAAGAACTCAAGAACACTCAAATGTACATCAAAGCAGGACTAGGGTTTTACGCATCTCCGCAGCCCGAACCTGGGTAAACGATCCTTGTGCTGACCGCCAGACTCGCTATTTGCACAACCTCGCGCCCGCCAACCGTAGAAGAGATTCCAGTGATCCCAGAGGTGTCGTTTCCACCGACATCTCTGGCGCGCCAGGTAGGGGAGCGCGCAGTTGTGAAAATCCGGTCTAGCAGTTAGTTTAGCATTTCTTTATCGCCATGGCTCCCAAGAAGAATACTATCACAGCGATCAGTTCGTCGGGGGCCGAATGGCCCGTACCAGTGCGGGTGAGTGGTGGGGAGGTCGCGGATGGAAGCCGAGGCGCGACCCGTGAACACCCGCATCGCTCTGGCAGCCAAAGCCTGGCAAGCGGCGTCGTTCGTGTGCGAGATGATAGGCCGCACGCCACAAAATCCAAAGACGGCGCCGGGACCCCCGTAGGTGGTGCGAGGCCCTCCAGGGGCGGCGTCGTGCCACCCACGGGCGGCGCAGCGACTTTAGAGGAGCCTACACTGGCGCACACAACACGCTCTTCCCAGGTTGTGCGCGATGAGCAGCGTCACCACGCTGGTGACCCTGGCCGCCGCCATGGGAAGAGTCATGTGCATCATTCGTGGGACGTAGAAGGCCAGCATGTACGCCAAGACGCTGGCGAAAATGGCGCACGGCCACCAGGCCGTGATAGTGCTCCTTCTAATGTGGTTAGAAGTCAGAGCGCGTCACGGTCCGCGCAGCTTTCACCGCCACCCACACCAGCAGAAGCTTTGGTGCGCGCGTAGTTGCTCCTCGACTTTCCTCCTGCTGCGGAAAAGCTCAACGAGTGGAGAGCCACCATCCGGAGCCTCGTTGGCGTTGCCAACAAAGATGAGCCGCAACCAGCGGAGCACTCAAGCCGGCGCTTCGTCGAGCCACCGCATGCCAGTGGTGGAAAGACTGGAGGTGCTGTAGCCATGGTGCACTCTCCTCCTCCATGCCAGCCACCACGGGTGCCGGTCCGTCATGATGATGCTTGTGATTACGTCTCCATAGCATCGTCCGACCCACGGACCCACCGTGATCAGCGCCAAGTTCTTCGGGAGCGAGCCCATGAAGACGCTAGAACCACCATCGAGCATCGACGCGATGCACGCCACCAGTTAGATAGGCGGGCGGGACCCACTATGGACCACCCAGCACCGGGGGGCTCTGGCGGCCTACCCTAGGAGGTGGGTTGCCCAGCCGTTACCCATGAGCTGCTGCAGTTCCAGTGGCCCTCCCACCGCACGTTCAAGTCCGATGTCAGCGGAAGTACAACGACAAGACCCATCCGTCGGAGTTCCTCGGCATCTACACCTTCGCCATGCAAGCTGCTGGAGCCCGCGACGTCAAGGTGCTTGCCAATTACTTCCTGTTGGCATTTAAACCCAATGTTATGTCATGGTTGATGCACTTGCCGGCAGATTCCATTTCTTCTTGGTCGGACTTGTGCCAAGAGTTCGTTGGCACCTTCACCGGAGGCCACCAAGCTCATGGCCACGCAAGCGATTTGCATATCATCCCCCAAAAGGAAGGCGAAACCCTGCGCAAGTACATACAGAGGTTTAGCCGGGTGTAGTACAACATCCCAGATGTTCATCCTGCCGCCGTGATTAGCGCATTTCATCAGAATGTGCGCAACCGCAAGATGTGTGAAGAGCTGGCGATGAGCAAGGTCAAAGACATGGCCAAACATTATGTTCTGGCCGATAGGTGCACTCGAGCTGAAGAGGGGAGGAAGTACCCCAGCGAGGACGCCGGCGCGGAAACCGACTCAACGGACGAAGACACAGCCACCCCGACGAACAAGGGTCGGCGCCGCAACAGGAAGCGCAAAGGCAAGACCATGCTTGCCGTCGAGGGATCCGAGGACACCGACGCTGCCAAGAAGGCCAAGGCAGACGACCCTGACAAGGAAATTGCCGGATGCGCCGCTTGCCGGGCCTTGGCGGCTGCCGACAAGCCAGGAGGCTTCGACAAGCAATATTGCAAGATCCACCACACCAAGGGCCATGACCTCCAGAACTGCCGACAAGTCGAGTTGCTTGCTGAGAAGCAAAAAGCTAAGTATGAGAGGCGGGACAAGGAGAAGGTCCAGGATGGCACCGAGGGATCTGGCAAGAAGCGTGGCGGCCAAGGAGGTCGCCGCGGAAAGGATAACCAGCAAGAGAGGCCCGCTCGGGGCCGTGACAAGAAGCAAGGAGATGATGATCATGACGAAGATGACGAGTCCGGCGAGCATGAGTTCCAGAAGGCTATGGAGGCCATGTGAGTCGACGGTGGTGCTTCGCTGCACACTTCTCACCGCCAGCTCAAGCAGTGGGCACATGAGATCACAGCAGCAGAACCATCACTCGATGCTCAGAAGCCGCTAAAGTGGTCCAGCATGCCTATCATTTTTGACACCGAGGATCACCCTGATCGCACAACTGCAGTCGGGTGTTTGCTGTTGTTGGTCTCGCCAACAATACACAACCTCAAGGTGACAAAGATGCTAGTTGACGGCGGGGCCGGTCTGAACTTGATCTCGCCCGTTGTCATCAAAAGGCTGAAGATTCTTAAGGGAGACCTCGAAGAGACG
Organism: Triticum urartu; assembly: GCF_003073215.2. Classification (NCBI taxonomy): domain Eukaryota; kingdom Viridiplantae; phylum Streptophyta; class Magnoliopsida; order Poales; family Poaceae; genus Triticum; species Triticum urartu. The sequence goes on along the minus strand of NC_053023.1, from coordinate 333,064,395 downwards.
GGCACGTTTCAAGGGGTCAACCCGGGTAGGAGTCTGCCGAAGGGTAAGGTCACGCTGCCCGTGACGTTTGGAGGCGAGTTAAACTACAGGATGGAGAGGATTGTTTTCAATGTAGTCGAGATCCCCTTGCCCTACAACGGGATCCTCGGCCGCCCGGCACTAGCCAAGTTCATGGCAGCGTCACATTACGCCTACAACACGCTGAAGATGCCTGGGCCGATGACCATCATCACCGTCCCCTCCGACAAGAAAGATGCACTGATCTGCGCCGACCAACTCTACCGAGAAGCAGTTGCAGCAATTGCCGCTAAGGCACTTGCTCCTGCCACTAGAGCCCCGGTAGGGAAGAAGACCGGCAAGACCTCTCGCACCCACTCCGACAAGTGCACCTCTTCGGAGTGTTGTGCTCCTGTCGAGGACATGCCAGAGAGCTCCACCGGCAGGACCTCTCGCACCCACTGTCGGAGGAAAATATTGAGGATTTAGTTCGGGGAAAGTTCCCGAACTCTATGGTATTAATGAACCAAAATTTTCACTTCCATCGTTGCCAACCAATGTGATCCTTTAAGATTGCTAGCTTTTGGCTTCACCCAGTCTGAGGTACTTACTCGGATGACCCGGTAGTAAAAATCATAGAGGTGCTCCCTTTACCACTTAGCCGAACAATCGGGAACATAGGGGTAAGCACAGGAGGCAGGCAACCCAGCTTGGCCAAAATCTTAAGTCAAATTGATGCATATTTATGTCTTTATAACGATGACTACGGAAGATAGCCCTCGTATATAAAATACGAACGCCGGTCATATATTTATTTTGACTCCGTTACGACCGTTTATCACTTGAAAGTAGCCCATCGTCAGCTTCTACCCCTATGTAGATACTACGCAGGGTGTTTCCGCAATAACAAGACAACCCTTAGCCGACATCTCGGTGCCCGAGGGCGGTTCTGTTAGCAGAAACGAGGCAATCAGATATGCGGGCTTTATAACTTTCACTTAGTCGTAGGAGCTTGAAACTGGGGAAGCTAGCTATGAGCCCCCGGTTAGTGTTCGGCGACAGCCGAGGTCAACCCGTAAACACTTCGTCCAATGTTATGAACGGCCCGTCATTTAACATAGTCATCGGATCGCTGACCAGTTTACCCTTGTTGTGACAGTCAGTTTTCGGCTTTCTCCACTGAGGTGCTTGACCATGCGAGCTGGAAGCACAATCGCAGTGGTTCTCCCTTTGCACACCTAGCCGAACAAAGCGGAACATAGGAGGCAAGCACAGGAGCCGGGCAACCCAACTATTGACCGAAGTCACAATTCGAAACCGATGCATATATAGCAATATCCGAGAATGTTTTTGCCGAATCTCTAAAGGTGTCCGGCGTTGCACTGCGAGACTTATGCTGGAAACACACAAATAGTTTAAAAGTGCCATAAGCTTGGAAAACCAAAAAACGTTAGTAAAAACTTGACGTCCGAACAAGATCAAGTGTTCGGTGCCAATCCAAAAATTGGAAAAAAATTGTGCTTCTGTCGTGCTTTAACATGACACATCCGATCTCAAGACTTCACGCGGGTCAGCCTACGGCTTCAAGCTCCTTATCCCAAAGGTGGAGTACTTTTCCGAGGTCAGTTTAGCAAACTAAACTCGAGCGGCTTTTAGAGAGAAGATAGGCTATCCGGCGATTGACCATACACTCGAGTCGAAAAAGGAGCGGTAGAAAAATACTTTGCAACGACCAAGAAGAAAACACATTTACTATAAAACAACTCATATAAATTTTAAGAGCCCCCAAGTGACTTGGGTAAAAGAATTTTATGTATAATGATTGTATGTACCGATCATATCTGTGTTCACCCGAACTTTAAACGCGTCTTAACTGACCGCAGGCTTCTCCCTCTTCGGTCAAGGGCTGAAAAGTGTTATGTACTCCACCTGTCGAGAATATCAACGATGTTTCCGATAACCAGGCAATCAGGCCATAAGGCTGTAACAGACAAAGCGCGGTCAGGGAACTTATGCTATATTACTGACAAAGTGTAAGAAGCATCTTCGAAGAAAATAGTACCCCCACCGATACCTCTCTTCGGTTGCTCATTGTTACTATGAGAGTTGTGCAATAGATTTTTTGCACTCATGAGTTCCGTTGTGTGCCGACCATGATTGAAAACAATAAGAGCGCTAGCTTTTAGCTTCACCCAGTCTGAGGTACTAACTCGGATGACCCGGTAGTAACAATCGGGAACAATCGGGAACGTAGGGGTAAGCACAGGAGAAAGGCAACCCAGCTTGCGGAACACTTAAGTCAACATGGTGCATATTGTGGCATATTACACGAACAAGAAACGAAGCCATACAAGTATAATCATGTGCAAGAGGAAAGGCTTCATAAAGGAAGCCCCCAAGTAAATGGGGTATTTGAATTTGTGTGTCACAAACAAAGTTTTGACAAGGAATTTTTTCACATACAACTTTTTGCCAAAAAGTATAATGCTTGGTCGAACCGAACAAAATTTAAAACTGAAAGTTTTTGAGCATGAAAGCAACTTAGCTGGTTAATGTGTTCGGTGTTGATGCGTGGCCCGAGCTTGCGGCGTGACACTGTCCCAGCCCCCAAGCCAGTCCCGAGGTGGGCGGAGCGAAAAGCTCGGCACTCCGAAGTGGCGACATAGCACGGCTAATGCAGGACGACAGTGTGATGCCGAAGTCCCCGGTGTGGGTTAATGAAGTGATGACGAAGCCTCCGGTCCAGCCGAGGTGACGTGGTACGTCGGTACGCCGAGGTGACAGCGCCGCCCGACCCAGATCATTTACCTGTGCACAGAAAATAGTGCAAGCCGGAGATAATAGGAATAATAATAAAAATTGTTGCATAATTAATAATTTATGCAAAGTGAGTAATAAAAGAAATATGGCCCGTGTACCGAACACTCGATGAGGTAGAGTTCTCTCAACGATGCCGAAGTCCCCGAGGCAACCGAACATATCGGTATGTCAATTCGACCAACAAGGTGATCACGCGAGCCGATTTATGCCGATCGGGACGACGACGTCGGCTTGCGGAAGTGACCGCGTGATGCAATCAAAGTCGATCACCTACACACATAAATAGTGCGGTCCAAAAAGAATAATATAAACATATATAAAATAATTGCATAATTGCTTTTCGCAAAAATAATTTACTCAAAGAGATGTGGCCTGGCGCCGAAGTTAATGTCGATGCAGGGCGTCGGCATGACGCGGTGAAGGCGTGGCAAAGCCTGAATTCACAAGCCGGTCTGAGTTCCGAATGCGGGGTTCGCCGAACCATTGCCTGATGGGCGGTGAAGAGACGGCATGGCGATGCTGGTAAGGGTTGGCTCGCCGAGGCAAAGCCCCCGGTCCAGCTAACGTGACGAAGCTGGTCGGCTGACGACGCCGAAGTCTCCGGAGTAAGTTGATGAAGGGATGGCGAAGCCCCCGGTCTAGCCGAGGAGACGGAGAAGGTCGGTAACGAGATGTTGTAGCTGCCATGTCAGCCGAGGTGTTGAAGTAGTTCGGCGTGATGGACATCGGCTAGATGAAGCAACGGTGCGGCCATGCCAATGCAGGTCGTAACCTGCGACGTGGTCAATGCTGGCTTGATGAAGTGACCGTGCGGCGATGCCGGTGTGCCTGCTCCGTGTAATTCATGGGCCGGGATGTTGTTGATGATTTATCCTTCATGATTCCGAACTCTTGTTCGGCTTGCTAAGATGATGATCCAAAGAAGTTGATCTCGGCTCAACAAAGCGACAACGTGTCTAGCGCAGGTCGGTAGCCGTAGAGCAATGTTGTCGGGCCGGTTTGACACCGGCGCGATGGTGAAGATCATATTGAAAAAGACTTTAAAATTAGCGGGATGTGTTTGGGAACAAAACACAATACCCGATACAAAACTTCCTTCAAAAAGGATGTCCGAAATCCCGTTTATAAAAAAGATGAACTCGGGTCGCATTCGTTCTCGCGTAGAAAATAGATCTGAAAAGTGATGCACTAATCGGAAGGTTACCGGAGTTTGGACGGTCGGATCGAGCTAAAATTTTGAGGGGTGATAGATATGGGAATCCCGCAACAGATGAACGGTTGGATCTTCCAAAAGACCTCCGAGCTGGGCTCTGGACACCACGCCCTAAACTCGTCCAGATTCCCATCCAGATTTGACAGGGCTCCGGTATATCGTAGATTGCCGGAGATTCCTCCATCGAAACTCGACAAAAATTTTCAGGGTTGTTGTAGACTAAATTCCGCACAATTCCACCGAAGCAATCATTAAAATGACACTCGAGGAGGCAGTGGCGGCGGATACAAGTTCGATGTACAGAAAAACAACACGGTTTCCCGAGGGCAATGTTGACGTTGAGCCTCTGAGCTCCATGGATGATTTCTCCATGATCTTGATAGAGATCGGAGGTGATATTGATGAAGGCCCTCGTCTGAACATGATGATTGGAGGTAGGGCATAGTTCTCGGTCAAGCCAAGGTGACCAGTCGAGGCGGCGATGAAGACACTGATGTCACCATTGATCTGCAGGCCAGCCATTGATTATTTTGCTGATCACATAGCAGAACTCTCAATGAAAGCACCATTGTCGGTGTCAAAACCGGCAGATCTCGGGTAGGGGGTCCCAAGCTGTGAGTCTTCGGATTGATGGGTAACAGGAGATAGGGGACACGATGTTTACCCAGGTTCGGGCCCTCTTAATGGAGGTAATACCCTATTTCCTGCTTGATTGATCTTGATGAATATAGAGATTATAAGAGTTGATCTACCACTAGATCATATGTTGTGGTCTAAACCCTAGGTGTATGATGATTAATGTCATAATGATTCATCGACTAGCCTGGCCTTGGCTTATATAATGCACCAAAGGCCTAGGATAACAAGAGTCGTAGCCGAATATGTTGGTGGAGAGGAAGCCTTGTCTTGATCTCCAAGTCTTATGGAATACTCCTTGTATGCGACATGGGCTGCCCAAAGTGGCCCATGAGTGAACCGCCATGGGGGTCCTCGGCCCGATCCACCTGGTCGGGAGACGATGTGGTGAGTACCCCCCTCGTCCAGGACACCGTCACCCACTCCGGCAAGCACACCTCTTCGGAGTGTTGTGCTCCCGTCGAGGACATGTCAGAGAGCTCCACCGGCAAGAGCAAGAAATCCAGAGCCGCACCACAAGAAATCAAGAAGGTATTTGTCAAGGAGGATGGCACGGGAGGGGCTTTCACCATAAGCTCCACCCTAAACAACAAATAGGAAGTAGTTCGGTGTTCCCAGGGAGGTGATTGAGAAACATCTTGTTGTCTGTCCTCATCCGCGACCCGAAAAGCAGAAGGTCAGGAAGAAAGCTTTGGAACGGCAGGAGTTCATTACAGAGGAGATCAGGAAGTTGGAAGCGGCAGGCTTGGTGAGAGGAGTACTCCATCCGACATGGTTGGGCAATCCGGTGGTGATGCGCAAGGCAAATGGGAAGTGAAGGCTGTGTATTGACTACACGGATATCAATAAGGCTTGTCCTAAGGACCCTTTCCTGTTGCCGCACATTGACCAGATTGTTGACTCCACGGCCGGGTGTGATCTATTATCGTTCCTTGACGCCTACTCAGGGTACCACCAGATCTTCATGATAAGAGAAGACGAAGAGAAGACAACATTCATCACCCCATGTGGCACGTATTGCTTTTTACGGATGCCTTTCGGGTTGAAGAGTGCTGGCTCAACGTTTGCAAGGGCGGTCCAAATTGGTTTTGAGCCCTAGCTACATAGAAATATGGAAGCTTATATGGATGACATAGTGGTCAAAACCAAGGATGAGGCAACACTTATACAAGATTTGGAAGAGATGTTTACAAATCTGCGCAAGATCAACCTGAAGTTGAACCTAGAGAAGTGTGTCTTCAGCGTTCCGTTCGGCAAACTTCTCGGGTTCTTTGTGTCACAGTGTTGGATCGAGGCAAATCCAGACAAGATCAAGGCTATTGAGCAGATTGAGGCGCCCAAGCGGATCAAGGATGTGTGTCGCCTCACTGGCTGCGTTGCCGCCATGAGCAGATTCATCTCCAAGTCTGCTGAGCATGCCCTTCCTTTTTTCAAAATCTTGAAAAAGGCGGGCCCAATGGAGTGGACCCCAGAGGCCGAAGTAGCGTTGCAGGATTTGAAGAAATACCTCTCCTCTACACTGATACTGGTTGCGCCCAACCCATAAGAGCCATTGCTGCTGTATCTGGCGGCAACGAATCAAGTGGTCAGTGTCGCGCTAGTGGCGCAGAGGGAGGTCGATGAAGAGGTAGTGGCAATGGTAGGACTGGCGGATGGCAAGCTAGAGCTCCCCCCGGTAGGGCCTGGTGTCGGCAAGGCAAGGCCCCCGGCAGAGTCTGACGCTGGCGGGACAGGGCCTGCGCAACCAAACGAAGTGGTGCAGAAGAAGAAACTGATGCAGCACCCGGTTTACTTTGTCAGCTCCCTCTTGCAGGGGCCTAGGTCAAGGTACTCCGGTGTGCAGAAATTCTTTTCGGCCTCCTTATGGCCTCAAGGAAGCTGCGTCATTACTTCCAAGCACACGGAATCACCGTCGTCACCCGCCTCCCATTGCAACGGATATTGCATAATCCACACGCAACCGGGAGGATTGTGGAGTGGGCCGTGGAACTGTCGAGCTTTGGTTTGAAGTTTGAAAGTACTTTGACAATCCAGAGCAGAGTCTTTGCAGAGTTCATTGCCGAGTGGACCTCAATGCCCGACGAGGAGATCCAGGAGACCACCCTCCCCGGCAAGGAGGCAAGTCGCAACTGGATTATGTACTTTGACGGGGCTTTCTCGCTGCAAGGTGTCGGTGCTGGTGTGCTGCTCGTTGCATCCACCGGAGAGCACCTCAAGTATGTAATCCAGAGGCACTTTCCCAGGGATATGTCCACGAACAACATTGTTGAATACGAGGGGTTGCTTGACGGTCTCAGGATCAAGGCGGACCTCGGGAAGAAGAACCTCATCGTCAGGGGTGATTCACAACTTGTTGTCAGGCAAATCAACAAGGACTATCAAAGCCTGTTGATGGAGGCCTAAGTAGATGAGGTGAGGAAGCTGGACTAGCGTTTTGACGGTATACAGGCGGAGCATGTTCCCCGAGTGGGGAATGACATCGCCGACTACCTGTCGAAGCGTGCTGCCTTCAAACTACCTGTGGAACCAGGTACTTTTGTGCTTCGGTTGACTCAACCATCCGTTGAACCATCAACAGAGCAGAACAAGCGAAGGAAATCAGGCCCCGGCAAGTACTTTCCCGCCGAGTTCCCAGGAGCCGCCGGCAAAGATGTTGCCGTGGATGTTGAACCTGCCATGGGGCAACCGACTCCAGCGAGGCATCAAGCCCTGGCTATAGAGACAGTCGCTCCCATGGCAGAGGAAACACCTTTTGTCCTTGTCGTCGAGCCCCAGGCTCCGGCATGGGCACAACATACCATCTGATTCCTCCAAACAGGAATCCCTGAGGAGCAGGAAGAAGCAGAGAAAGTAGCACGTCGGTCTGCCATGTATCAGTTCATCAATGACGTCCTGTACAGAAAAAGACCAAACGGTATGAAATTGAAGTGCATTCCCCGAGAGGAAGGACTGGAATTGTTGGCAGAGATACACGGAGGCATATGTGGCTCCCACATAGGGTCAAGGGCCCTTGCCGGCAAGGCATTCCGGCAAGGTTTCTTCTGGCCCACTGCCCTCCAGGATGCAGCGGAACTAGTAACCAAGTGTGAAGCGTGTCAGTTCCATTCGAAGAAGCTTCATCAACAAGCTCAAGCCCTTCAAACAATTCCTCTCTACTGGCCATTTTCAGTCTGGGGGCTCGACATACTGGGCCCCTTCGCCTGTGCTGTCTGGGGCTTTGAGTACTTGTACGTTGCAATAGACAAGTTCACAAAGTGGCCGGAGGTGGAACCAGTAAGGACTGTGACAGCGCAATCAGCCGACAAGTTCTTCAAGGGGCTAGTCTTCCGTTTTGGTGTGCCAAACAGAGTCATCACCGACAACGGCACGTAGTTTACAAGCTACACCTTCATGCAATACATCCAAGACCTCGACGGCAAGGTCTTTTTTGCTTCCGTGGCACACCCGCGGAGCAACGGCCAGGCGGAAAGGGCAAATGCTGAAGTATGCGAGGCCTGAGGACAAAGACTTTTGACAGGCTGCACAAGAGCGGAAGGCTCTGGATTGATGAGTTGCCGGCGGTTCTTTGGTCGATCAGAACAACGCCAAATCGAGCCACTGGCCAGACACCCTTTGCCCTGGTATACAGGGCAGAAGCAGTTCTCCCCACGGAAGTCACATACGGGTCACCTTGAGTGCTCGCTTATGACGAGCTTGAGCAAGAGCAGTTGCGGCAAGATGATGCAACGCTCCTTGAGGAAGATCGTCTTCGGGTGGCTGTGAGAGCAGCGCGCTATCAGCAAGCCTTGCACCGCTACCATAGCCGCAAGGTTCATGCCCGAAGCTTTGAGGAAGGCGACCTTGTTCTTCGGCGCGTTCAATTGGCCAAGAATTCCAACAAGCTGGCGCCGAAGTGGAAAGGGCCTTATCGGGTAATATGAGTCACCAGGCCCGGCGCAGTTCGCCTGGAGACCGAAGATGCTATTCAAGTGAGCAACTCCTGGAACATTGACCATCTTCGCAAGTTTTACCCATAAGGCACAGTTGCCGAGCCCTCCCCGGCAAGCCACCTTTTGTACAAGATTTGCCGACGAGGCATGTAACCCTCCGTAGAAAGCCAGGCGCAGACCCTGAGCCTAAATAAATGAAGCGTTGGCGCCCTAAGTTTTAGCATGCATGCTAGGTTGAGTCTCTCCCTCGGTTAGGGTTAATAGTGCTTAGCGGCGGCTAACCCCTAGCATAGAGGTCGAGTGTGAGTCTCTTTGTTCCTTTCCGTCCTCTTTGGTTCGCAGGGTACATGGACATTTCTGCTGACTATTTGGAAGAAAGAGAATAGGCCGACGCCCCGACACCGACAAGCCAAGGTTGCCGGGGGCTACAGGTCTAAGGATCCAATCACGGCAAGCCAAGGTTGCCGGGGGCTGCGACATCAGATACGTTCTTCTCCCCCACTCTGTGCCCCCTTATGAACCTTGAACGTATAAGGCTTCACTCGCTTCCGTACCATCTTGCTCCCTCTGTCTCATGTCCGAAAACCTTACTTTGGGCCGGAACTTGGTTGTAGTGCGATGGGAAGGGGGCGAGCAAAGGGCCTAATCCTACTTGGCCCCTACCTCCGCCAAGGGCGTGAGTGTAGCCGAGCCATAGAGCTGGAGGACAGCAAGGCCTATTGCTGGGATACAGTGTTTAGCTTAAGATAACGAGGACACGTTCCTCGGTGTGGCCCTCGCCCACGCGCAAACAAAACCCGACAAACACCCTTCTTTTCTTCCATACGTCATAAACAAGTACAATTCATATGGAATGAGTACACGAGCGAGGGGGTTACAAGGTCTAAATTCTACCAAGGCCCGTAGGCTTACAAACTAAAAAATAAGTGCCCCGTGATCCCCGTTCTTGCCCATTTCCTCCCAGGTGCAGCAGGTGAAGGAAAAAGAGGGGTGATGGGGAACACGCCGATGGAGAGCTTGACGAGGAAGGCCCTCGGAAGGGCACGTGGCCAAGGGAGGGGCGGCGCGGTCAGTCGGAGCCGGAGTCGGCGTTCCCCCGCTTGACACCCTCGTCATCGCTGTCGTTGTCCTCCTCGTCCCTCCCGCTTGAGGAAGAGTCTTCGTCATCGGAGGAGCTTTCCACGCAGCACTTTAGGCGAGTTCCAGAGTCTCCAAAGACCTTGACGGAGAGCAGGTCGTTCTCCATTAATTTGAAATAGAGAACGAGCCCCGCTGTCAGGCTGTGGATACGAGCAAAAGTCTTCCATCCACGGCGAAGGTACATGACGCGAGGAGCGGGAAAGTCGACGTCAACCCGCGTGCCGCCGTTCCCGCAGCCCCTCATATGCAACCTCGGGGCTAGGGCAGATCGAGCTCCATCTCCCGAGCGAATGGAGCAGGGAGACGAAGGCGACGCCGTGGTGGCTGGCGCAGCCTGATGAAGAACTCACGAGGCTGGTCCCCGACATGGCCCTCCATTGGGGAAGGCATCGCTGGCGGAGGCAAGGCCGGTGCGCCGCCATGTCCCCCTCTTCCCCGAGCGCCACGCCGACCTCGACCTCACCCCTCCCCCTTCCTCTCATGGCCGGCTCCGCCGCCGCGAGCTCTTGGGAGGGAGGGACGCGCTGTCGAGCGGAGACCCTCGCCGCCACCATCGAAGAGCCGGCGCCCCCTCTTGCCATCACAGATGAAAGAACGGAGCCGAGGTGGAAGGAGAGGGATAATGAAAGATTGTGGCATGCCATCCCCCTCCCCCTTCTTATAAAAGAGTGGGGTTGGGGCTCGGCCGCCCCACCCAGCCAATCCGGCCATCAGGGGCGCAGGGAATTGAGACTGACCCGCTGCTCCAATCAGCGACGGTCCGGTTTCCTGCCTCGTTATTTAAGGACCGTGCCCCCCCCCCGCGCGTCCACCGCCTGCCACCTTGGGGGCATGGGGGACATGTGGAGAGAAAGCAAAAATCAAGCAGACGGGTGAGTCGACCATTCCCCACCCTGTGATCGTGGGGCGAGGGCGCCCTGAAGACCGCGACCCGAGTCCACTCAGTAAATGAGCCGCGCCTCTGCATTTTCCTCTTTTTATGGGGAAGGCGTGAGCCGCCTCTTTACCATTTACTGCGACATGATGCACGCGTGCGGAAACCGCCCCACGCATGACCCCCACGTCACGCATGACCCTCCACGTCACGCGTTCAACGCGGGTCGTGGGGAAGCGCAGCGAGCGAAGGAGTTACTACAAGTAAAAATCTGCCCGGCCTGCCCATGCACCGTTTTGGGCCTAGCCGAACAACGCGTCGTGCTTATGTGTGGCCCAGGCCCGGGGGCCCCTGTCAGTGTACAAAAGTAGGGGCTCTCCTTTGTATCCCTTTACTTGTGCACGGGCAGTCAGAGTCGCGCCCACGGCCGCACTGAGCAGGGCAGAGGAGAGAAGCTGGGGTACAAGACGGCCGAAGCAACGTCAAGACCCGAGGCACAAAGAGCGAGGAGCGAAGTGGACTCCCCCAGCAAGAGCCTTGTTGGGGCAACTTGCCCCATGCCAGTAGAGCGCGCCACCCTTGAGCCAAGGGGTTCCAACGCCATCACCCACATCGGAACCAAGGCTCGGGAGGCACCTCCATGGTGGCATGCAGATCTTTGTGGAGATCATAAATACACAAGATCATATGAGGACCAGAAGACGACGATCCTTGGCAAGGTCCTTGCCAAGGAAATCCATGAGACCCCCGGCAAGATCGTTGCCAGGGACGACCATGGTGCCACGGCAAGACCCTTGCCGGGCCCCCGGCAAGACCCTTGCCGAGGACATCTGCGGGGCCGCAGTCAGGCCCATAGCTGCCAAGACTCCACCGTTGCTCCCATGCAGCTGCTAGCTCAACTAGCTGGGCAGGCATCTGCGTGGCAGCATGCGGCCTCCACACTGACTCACCAAGCACCTGCGTGGTGGCATGCAAATCTTCGTGAAGACTCCGCCACCACACCAGCCCAGCAGCCAGCCAACGTGGCGCTACAACGCCTCGTCAGCTTGGACGCGCATCGGAGCCAGGCGAGGCGGCGACAGCTGGGACGAGCTTCCTTGCCGTCCCCGATAAAGCAAGAGGGGCACGTCGGCAGCGCATTAAATGTGTTTGTCCGGCGGTGCCAGAGGATAAACTCAGCCACTATACACCTTTCCACCTCCTGTGTGCCACCGTGGCAACCCCTTTTGGCTATAATAGGAGGCCCAAGGCGTACTAGAGGGGGATTCGGATCTTTGGAACTAGCCACACACCGTAGCTAGTTCAATAACTCAAGAACACTCAAATATACATCAAAGTAGTACTAGGGTTTTACGCGTCTCTGCGGCCCAAACCTGGGTAAACGATCCTTGTGCTGACCGCCAGACCCGCTCTTTGCACAACCCCGCGCCGGCCAATCGTAGAAGGGATCCCAGTGATCCTATAGGTGTCATTTCCACCGACACTTGGGAAGGCCCTTTCATCATCAACAAAGCCTTGGGCAACGACTCGTACTACTTGATCGATGCACAGAAGCCTAGGGCACGCAAGAGGGATGACTCCGGCAAGGAAACAGAGCGCCCATCGAATGTGAATCTCCTCCGAAGATTTTACAGTTAAAAGCAGTATGTGACACACTACCTTTTGTATTAAGCGCAAAGACATCGGGACCCTTGAGGAGCACTCGGGGGCTTCCCTTTTTATCTACATGATAAGTTTTATGCTTGTGAATGTGTTATTTCATTCCTTCGCCTGGCACCAGGTTCGACCAGTCGGCCTGGGGGCTTGCCGCATTGTACTATGTTGATGCTACCTATAGTCGGACAAGTAGTGTGCCGGCATCTAAGCCCTGTCTTGCCGCAAGCCGCAGCTTGTAGAGCGACTGTCCGGCTGGCAAGAGCTAAAGGCAAGAAATGGTGCCACACGAAAAATGGCTAAGGAAAAAAGCATCTACATAGGGCAAGTCGGCTCCTCACCTCACCGTCCGGCTGCTTGTCAGCTGGCCGGCCGGTTTTTTACTTGTTACGTTCTAAGCGGCCAAAGTACTTGTCTTCCCAAAAATGTCCAAGTACTTGACCCAGCCACAGGCCACAGAGTGGCCGCCTGGCTGGCAAGGTGGTAGCCAAGGGAAGACGGCAAAGGAAAAAGGCAAAAGAACAGAAGAGCAAGACAAGTCAGAACCCGGCAAAGCACAACTTGTGCCAATTAAGTTAATTTACATAGCAGGGCTCATAGCCAGAATTCAACAAGTTTGAATACACCCCTAGCGGGTGTAACTGCGCAAATTTAACAAACTTTTCCAAGAGGTTACAAGCAGGAAAGGATAAATTAAAACTTGCCGCCTAGGCCAGAGGAGCAACAGGCGAATCTGACAGGGTGGTGGAATCGGCAGCACCGGCTGGTGAAGTGGCCGTCTGGCGAGTCTCGGCATGGTTAGCATCAGTTGAAGTCGGCACCCTCCCACGCGGCTCTTTGCTTGAGGCTCGATCAGGCTGAGGCTGACCGTCCGCTCTGCTCTCCGGTGCGTCGTCTTCACCGTCCTCGCCCTCGTTGCTGGAGGCGATCTCCTCCATCGAGTCCTCGTTGTACCCCGAGTTCAGCCCGAACCAGTTGGGTGCCACCTTGGCGCCCTCCTTGTTCAGCTCGGGGACGAACTCGGTGGTGTCGACGTACTCGGCGATCACCGCCGCGTGATGAGTAAGGTCGCGGCTTGCCACCGCTAGCTCTGGTGCAGCCTCCTGTCGGAAGGTGGCCAGCTGGGCCAAGTCCAGGTCTGGGTACCATGCCTTGACGAATTCCAGGGCCCTCCGAGCGCTGGCACGAGCCGCGGAGCCCTTTCAAGCCTCAAAGCGGCCGGCTGCTACCTCCAGCCACTCGGCAGTCCGGTGGGGAGTGCGTGAGATCTGCGCGTCCGGCCATAGGGCGGTCAACACTTGGGCTCTGACACACTGCAGGTGGCGGAGCATCCGATGAGCCGACTGTAGGCGGGCTCGGACGGCGAGAAGCTGCTCGCTGAGGGTTTGGGGCGCGTACGGAGCGATTTCTGCACCAGCCCATCTTCGTTCGTCGCGGCGAGCCTCGATGAACTGGCTGGCGGCAATGGCATGACCGGGAAATAATTCTGTGCAAGAAAGAAAAAGAAGTGTGAGACCAGAAGCAGGCTCGCATAACAAGTCGACGGCTGAAAGAAAATAAAGGACAACCCACCATCGATCATGTCTTCGATCTCACCATAACCGTCACTCAGCGACTTCTCCTTCTCCATCTTGAACTCGGACCGGAGGTTGGCCTCGTTGACCTTCACCTTGTGAAGGTCCGCCTTGTGTCGGTCCGCCTGGTCCGCCAGCTCCTTGACCAGGCGGTCGTGCTCCTGGGCCACCTTGGGACACTCCTCCTCCTTGGTGCACAGCGCAGTCTCGACTTTGCCCAGGCGCTGTTGCAGTTCGGTAGCCGCTTCTGCAGAAGACAAAAATAGAAGACAATCAACAATCAACAAAAAAGAAAAGTGGTTGCCGGAAGATCTGGCCCTACTGCTCAGCAGTCGACCCGAATCTCGGGGGCTACTGTTGGGAAACGCAGTAATTTCAAAAAAATTCCTACGCACACGCAAGATCTATCATGGTGATGCATAGCAACGAGAGGGGAAGAGTGTTGTCCACGTACCCTCGTAGACTGTAAGTGGAAGCGTCATGACAATGCGGTTGATATAGTCGTACGTCTTCACTATCCGACCGATCCTAGTACCGAAAGTACGACACCTCCGCGATCTGCACACGTTCTGCTCGGTGACCTCCCATGAACTCTCGATCTAGCTGAGTGTCGAGGGAGAGCTTCATCAGCACAACAGCGTGATGACGATGATGACGATGCTACTGTCGTAGGGCTTCGCCTAAGCACTACGATGATATGACCGAGGTGGATTATGGTGGAGGGGGGCACCGCACACGGCTAAGGGATCAATGATCAACTTGTGTGTTCTAGGGTGCCCCCCTGTCCCCGTATATAAAGGAGCAAGGGGGAGGCCGGCCGGCCCTAGAGGTGCACCAGGAGAGGAGGAGTCCTCCTCCTAGTAGGAGTAGGACTCCCCTTTCCTAGTTCTACTAGGAGGAGGAAGGGGGGAAGGAAGGAGAGGGAGAGAAGAGAAGGAAAGGGGGGCGCCGCCCCCTTCCCTAGTCCAATTCAGACTAGAGGGGGAGGGGCGCGCGGCCCTGCCTTGGCCGGCCCTCTCTCTCTCCACTAAGGCCCATGTTGGCCCATTAGTCCCCCCGGGGGGGTTTCGATAACCCCCCGGCACTCTGATAATTATCCAGTGACCCCCGGAACTCATCCGATGTCTGAATATAGTCATCCAATATATCAATATTTATGTCTCGACCATTTCGAGACTCCTCGTCATGTCTGTGATCATATTCGGGCCTCCGAACTACCTTCGGTACATTAAAACGCATAAACTCGTAATACCGAGTGTTAAGCATGCAGACCCTACGGGTTTGAGAACTATGTAGACACGACCGACACACGTCTCCGGTCAATAAACAATAGCGGAACCTGGATGTTCATATTGGCTCCCACATATTCTACGAAGATCTTTATCGGTCAAACCGCATAACGATATGTGTTGTTCCCTTTGTCACTGGTATGTTACTTGCCCGAGATTCGATCGTCGTTATCACAATACCTAGTTCAATCTCGTTACCGGCAAGTCTATTTACTCGTTCCTGTAATGCATCATCCCATAACTAACTCATTAGTCACATTGCTTGCAAGGCTTATAGTGATGTGCATTACCGAGAGGGCCCAGAGATACCTCTCCGATACTCGGAGTGACAAATCCTAATCTCGATCTATGCCAACTCAACAAACACCATCGGAGACACCTGTAGAGCATCTTTATAGTCACCCAGTTACGTTGTGACGTTTGATAGCACACTAGGTGTTCCTCTGGTATTCGGGAGATGCATGATCTCATAGGAACATGTATAAGTTATGGAGAAATCAATAGCAACAAACTAAACAATCATCGTGCTAAGCTAATGGATGGGTCAAGTCAATCACATCATTCTCTAATGATGTGATCCCGTTAATCAAATGACAACTCATGTCTATGGTTAGGAAACATAACCATCATTGATTCAACAAGCTAGTCAAGTAGAGGCATACTAGTGACACTATGTTTGTCTATGTATTCACACATGTACTAAGTTTTCGGTTAGTACAATTCTAGCATGAATAATAAACATTTATCATGATATAAGGAAATATGAATAACAAATTTCTTATTGCCTCTAGGGCATATTTCCTTCAGTCTTCCACTTGCACTAGAGTCAATAATCTAGATTACATTGTAATGATTATAACACCCATGGAGTCTTGGTGTTGATGTAACGCCCACGATGCGGCTATATCTCCACGTGTCTAAGCACGACTTAGAGGCATAACCGCATTGTAAGCAATGTCGCAAGTGAGGTAATCTTCACACAACCCATGTAATATATAAGGGAA
Source organism: Triticum urartu (assembly GCF_003073215.2). Lineage (NCBI taxonomy): Eukaryota > Viridiplantae > Streptophyta > Magnoliopsida > Poales > Poaceae > Triticum > Triticum urartu. The sequence goes on along the minus strand of NC_053023.1, from coordinate 333,048,266 downwards.
AGAGATACATAGTTGGCTTACAATCGCCACTTCACACAATACATGAATAAAACATTACATCAACCAGATACAATCAAGGTCCGGCTACGGAACCAAAATAAAAGAAGACTACCCCAAATGCTACACAGATCCCTGATCGTCCCAACTGGGCTCCACTACTGATCAACTGAAACAAAACAACACAATGAACGAGATCTTCATCGAGCTCCTCCTTGAGCTCGGTTGCGTCACCTGCACGATATCATCGGCACCTGTAAGCTGGTTTTGGAAGTATCTGTGAGTCACGGGGACTCGGCAATCTCACACCCTCGCGATCAAGACTATTTAAGCTTATAGGTAGGGAAAAGGTATGTGAGGTGGAGCTGCAGCAAGCACTAGCATATATGGTGGCTACATACGCAAATGAGAACGACAAGAGAAGGCAAAGCACGTTCGAGAATCTATGATCAAGAAGTGATCCTAGACTACTTACGTCCAAGCATAACTCCAACACCGTGTTCACTTCCCAGACCCCGCCGAGAAGAGACCATCACGGCTACACACGTGGTTGATGCATTTTAATTAAGTTAAGCTTTAAGGTTTTCTACAACCGGACATTAACAAATTCCCATCTGCCCATAACCGCGGGCATGGCTTTCGAAAGTTCAAAACCCTCCAGGGGTGTCCCAACTTAGCCCATCACAAGCTCTCACGGTCAACGAAGGATATTCCTTCTCCCAGGAAGACCCGACCAGGCTCGGAATCCCGGTTACAAGACATCTCGACAATGGTAAAACTAAACCAGCAAAGCCATCCGATGTGCCGACAAATCCCGATAGGAGTCGCACGTACCTCGTTCTCAGGGAAACACCGGATGAGACTAGCTACGAGTAAAACCAACCCTCAAGTTTCCCTGAGGTGGCCCCGTAGGCAGCTCAGTTCGGACCAACACTCAGAGAAGCACTGGCCTGGGGGGGGGGGTTAAAATAAAGATGACCCTTGAGTCTGCAGAACCCAAGGGAAGGTGGTAGGTTGTTAGTGCAAATGGTAAAACAAAGGTTGGGCCTTGCTGGAGGAGTTTTATTCAAAGCAAACTGTCAAGGGGTTCCCATTATAACCCGACCATGTAAGGAACGCAAAATCAAGGAACATAACACCGGTATGACGGAAACTAGGGCGGAAAGAGTGGAACAAACCACCAGGCATAAGGCCGAGCCTTCCACCCTTTACCAAGTATATAGATGCATTAATTAAATAAAAAAATATTGTGATATCCCAACAAGATCCATGTTCCAACATGGAACAAACTTCAATCTTCACCTCCAACTAGCAACGCTATAAGAGGGGCTGAGCAAAGCGGTAACATAGCCAAACAATGGTTTACTAGGACAAGGTGGGTTAGAGGCTTGGCTCAACAATATGGGAGGCATGATATAGCAAGTGCTAGGTATCGCAGCATAGGCATAGCAAAAGAGCGAGCATCTAGCTAGCAAAGATAGAAGTGATATCGAGGGTATGGTCATCTTGCCTGGAATCCCGCAAGGAAGAAGAACGAGTCCATGAAGAAGACAAACGGTCGTAGTCGAACGGGTCCTCACAAACACGACATTATCGGAACCAACCCGAAGAAGCAACACCGGAAAGAAGCACACAACAAAGTAAACAACCATCACATAAACATGGCATGATGCACAATCAAGTATGATGCATGTACGGTTTGATGAAACATGGCATGGCAAAATGCACAAACAATCCTACAAATTAAGTGGAGCTCAACATGCAACTCCGTTGCATATTGACGAAACACCACATTCAAGTTATTTAGTTCGATCTCGGTTATGTACCCAACAATATTAAATGTAGTTAAACATGTCAAGAGGTGAAACATAAAGGAATTATCTATCTAGACAATTTAAATGGGGCCGGATATAGCAAACAACAAATCTGGTAAGTCCCCATATGCATTTAGCAAATTAATACAAACAACAATTTAAACATTTTAATTGTTGTTATCATGATGCAAATGACATGTGCTAGTTTATGCAATTTTTATTAAAAGTTGACAAGAGTATTATGAAGCATTTGTCACCGTGGTGGAAAGAAAAAGGGTTCCACGGCAACGATAACGAAAACGGTGCCACGGCAACATTCCGGTTCCGGTAACTCGATTGAGATACCGATGCAAAGGAGAAGTGTGCGGATGCGTGCAAAAGATGGTGGGGCGCTCCTGGATTCCGGATGTCCCACGAGATGACGGTAACAAGGCAAAAGAGGGGCAACGTGCATCGACAATTCGAGCACGGAGCAAGCACGATCATCTCATACATCACACATGCATTAGTTCACGGGCGGTCGTCTTGGCGGTTATACCTTTCAGAGCGTGCACGCGGGACAGTTCTCGTTCGGTGCAAAGTGGAGGAAGTAGACGTTCTCGCGATGGCGGTAGTGGAAGTAGTCGTTCTCGCACGCTCTAGGGTCGACGGTAGAGGTTCTCGCGATCTCGGCGACGGTAGCGGTACATGTTTATCGTTGCACGAGTTTCCGTAGACGTTCATGTCATCGGTGTCGTGGTACTTGGGTTCTTCGGACTTTCCTGTCCCGTTCTTGCAACGATAGTCATTCACGTTCGTTTCGGAGAGGTACTTGATGACTCCAACATCTTTGGAGCGACGGTAGTTGTACACGGTCCACGAGACGTCGATCGTTCGGGGTCCGACTTGCGGTTCTTGCCGACATGATGCATTTTTGTGTAGACGAACTTGGCGCATCCGAAGGGTCACACTTGCCGTCGTGGGACTTGATGGTCTTGACAAAACGAAGGGGTACTCGGCAAAACCCTATTCTTCGGAGGTCGACGGTAGTGGTTCTCGTATCAACATGGTGTGGTTGTACTTGACGGTTCCGGTCTTGGCGTGCGAACGAAGGATCACAGAAACATGGGGGTGCAAGTGGTGCCGATGTGGAACTTTGAAGCGATCATGGAGAGCCTCGGGGCTGCATCTCGGCAGTCCAACGACAAGAAGCGGTCACGGCGAGGTACACGGGACAGCGAGGTGAGGTAGGGGATGGACTGCTGCTGCAGAGAACTTGGCGTAGGGACGAGGGCCTGCCGGACACGACGAGGAGGTCGGGGTCGACGCTGACATGGCGAGAGACGTCGGGCTTCGCATGAGAAGGAGGTACCGGGCGGCGCACGGCCACGGAGGAGAGGGAGGATGCGGCGGCGCGCTTACTGGATGGAGCAGGGGCGGCGAAGCGGGCAGAGCAGTAGCGCTCGTGCTCAGCGGCGGGGCAGCGAATTCGCGGCATAGACGGAAGGAGAGGGCGACGTGAGGCAGGGGGCGCCGGAGTTGGCCTCCAGTGGCGGCGCGGGAGGCCCGGCGTGGTGTCCTGGCGAGGCAAGGGCGCGGAGGAGGACCGACGAGGGGGCGCGATGGAGCTCCACGGGCTTGGCATGGCGGCCATCGCGGGAGACGGGGAGGAGGCGAGATGGCGCGGCGGCAGCCTCACCGAAGTGGGGAAGGCGGCGGCACTGGTGGGAGAAGGAGGCGGGGGCGCGGGCTCGCGCATGCTGGGGAGCTCCTCTCCCTAGCGATGCGTGTGGGAGCGAGAGGGAGAGGTGGGTCGAGCGGTTCCTGGGAACCGTGTGCGTGGGGGTGTTGGCGGCGGTGGATGAGGACGAGAGGGAGAGGTGAGTGGGATCGGGCAGGGAGAGGTTAGGTTTAGGAGGGATTGGGCCAGGGAGGCCCAGTCGGTCAGCTCGTCAGCTGGGCTGTAGGGGCCCAAGAGGGCTACGGGGATGGATGGCCTAGCTGGATCTCTCCCTCCGTTTTCTATTACTCATAAGAAGAAGAAAAAAAAACATAGGAGATAAAAGAAATGAACAGAGGAGTAGCAAAGGAGTTTGAAAAGGAGATAAATCTTTCCGGACTCACAAAAATTAGCTCGGTCCAAGAAAAATAGGAGTGGACACGTTTGCAAGAATTAAATTCAAAGTCATTTGGATTTAATTCAAATGATTTGATCAAGGACTAGGAATTAGAAGTGTCCAAAAAATGTTAAGATTCTTGGTGGAGCTCCGGGATATGATGAAAGACTAAATGGCAAACGTTGGAGACCAAGAATTAAGATAACAAAGGCATTGGGATATTTTGCAAGTGTGTTTATGGGTGAATCCAAATTAATGGGATATTTATAATAGCTCCCTAGATATTAGGAGGATAATTTTATAAAGAGAAGTCACTCTTCCCTTGATTTAAATGGATCGAAGATCCACACAAATTATTTAGCTGAGATGCAAAAGATTTATGACATGATGCAATGCACATGATGCAAAGATGAATGCAACAAACCAACAACTCACACGACGAAAAACTCGGAAACCCGGTTACAAGACATCTCGACAATGGTAAAACTAAACCAGCAAAGCCATCCGATGTGCCGACAAATCCCGATAGGAGTCGCACGTACCTCGTTCTCAGGGCAACACCGGATGAGACTAGCTACGAGTAAAACCAACCCTCAAGTTTCCCCGAGGTGGCCCCGCAGGCAGCTCAGTTCGGACCAACACTCAGAGAAGCACTAGCCCGGGGGGTTAAAATAAAGATGACCCTTGAGTCTGCAGAACCCAAGGGAAGGTGGTAGGTTGTTAGTGCAAATGGTAAAACAAAGGTTGGGCCTTGCTGGAGGAGTTTTATTCAAAGCAAACTGTCAAGGGGTTCCCATTATAACCCGACCGTGTAAGGAACGCAAAATCAAGGAACATAACACCGGTATGACGGAAACTAGGGCGGAAAGAGTGGAACAAACCACCAGGCATAAGGCCGGGCCTTCCACCCTTTACCAAGTATATAGATGCATTAATTAAATAAAAAAATATTGTGATATCCCAACAAGATCCATGTTCCAACATGGAACAAACTTCAATCTTCACCTGCAACGAGCAACGCAATAAGAGGGGCTGAGCAAAGCGGTAACATAGCCAAACAATGGTTTACTAGGACAAGGTGGGTTAGAGGTTTGGCTCAACAATATGGGAGGCATGATATAGCAAGTGGTAGGTATCGCAGCATAGGCATAGCAAAAGAGCGAGCATCTAGCAAGCAAAGATAGAAGTGATTTCGAGGGTATGGTCATCTTGCCTGGAATCCCGCAAGGAAGAAGAACGAGTCCATGAAGAAGACAAACAGTCGTAGTCGAACGGGTCCTCACAAACACGGCGTTATCGGAACCAACCCGAAGAAGCAACACTAGAAAGAAGCACACAACAAAGTAAACAACCATCACATAAACATGGCATGATGCACAATCAAGTATGATGCATGTCCGGTTTGATGAAACATGGCATCGCAAAATGCACAAACAATCCTACAAATTAAGTGGAGCTCAACATGCAACTCCGTTGCATATTGACGAAACACCACATTCAAGTTATTTAGTTTGATCTCGGTTATGTACCCAACAATATTAAATGTAGTTAAGCATGTCAAGAGGTGAAACATAAAAGAATTATCTATCTAGACAATTTAAATGGGACCGGATATAGCAAACAACAAATCCAGTAAGTCCCCATATGCATTTAGCAAATTAATACAAAGAACAATTTAAACATTTTAATTGTTGTTATGGTGATGCGGATGACATGTGCAAGTTTATGCAATTTTTATTAAAAGTTGACAAGAGTATTATGAAGCATTTGTCACCGTGGTGGAAAGAAAAAGGGTGCCACGGAAACGATAACGAAAACGGTGCCACGGCAACGTTCCGGTTCCGGTAACTCGATTGAGATACCGATGCAAAGGAGAAGTGTGCGGATGCGTGCAAAAGATGGTGGGCGCTCCTGGATTCCGGGTGTCCCACGAGATGACGGTAACAAGGCAAAAGAGGGGCAACGTGCATCGACAATTCGAGCACGGAGCAAGCACGGGCATCTCATACATCACACATGCATTAGTTCATGGGTGGTCGTCTCGGCGGTTCTACCTTTCGGAGCGTGCACGCGGGACAGTTCTCGTTCGGTGCAAAGTAGAGGAAGTAGATGATCTCGTGACGGCGGTAGTGGAAGTAGTCGTTCTCGCACGCTCTAGGGTCGACGGTAGAGGTTCTCGCGATCTCGGCGATGGTAGTGGTACATGTTTATCGTTGCACGAGTTTCCATAGACGTTCATGTCATCGGTGTCGTGGTACTTGGGTTCTTCGGACTTTCTGGTCCCGTTTTTGCGACGGTAGTCGTTCACGTTCGTTTTGGAGAGGTACTTGATGACTCCAACGTCTTCGGGGCGACGGTAGTTGTACACGGTCCACGAGACGTCGATCGTTCGGGGTCCGACTTGCGGTTCTTGCCCACATGAGGCGTTTTTGTGTAGACGAACTTGGCGCATCCGAAGGATCACACTTGTCGTCATTGGACTTGATGGTCTTGACAAAATGAAGGGGTACTCTGTAAAACCCTGTTCTTTGGAGGTGTACGGTAGAGGTTCCCGTATCAACATGGTGTGGTTGTACTTGATGGTTCTGGTCTTGGCGTGCGAACGAAGGATCACAGAAACATGGGGGTGCAAGTGGTGCCGATGTGGAACTTTGCAGCGATCATGGAGAGCGTCGGGGCTGCATCTCGGCAGTCCAACAACAAGAAGCGGTCACGGCGAGGTACACGGGATAGCGAGGTGAGGTAGGGGATGGACTGCTGCTGCAGAGAACTTGGCGTAGGGACGAGGGCCTGCCGGGCCCGACGAGGAGGTCGGGGTTGACGCTGACACGGCGAGAGACGTCGGGCTTGGCAGGAGAAGGAGGTACCGGGCGGCGCGCGGCCATGGAGGAGAGGAAGGACGCGGCGGCGCGCTTACTGGATGGAGCATGGGCGGCGAAGCGGGCAGAGCAGTAGCGCTCGTGCTCAGCGGCGGGGCAGCGAATTCACGGCATAGACGGAAGGAGAGGGCGACGCGAGGCAGGGGGCACCGGAGTTGGCCTCCAGTGGCGGCGCGGGAGGCCCGGCGCGGCGTCCTGGCGAGGCAACGGCGCGGAGGAGGGCCGACGAGGGGGCGCGATGGAGCTCCACGGGCTTGGCGCGGCGGCCATCGCGGGAGATGGGGAGGAGGCGAGATGGCGCGGCGGCGGCCTCACCGGAGTGGGGAAGGCGGCGGCACTGGTGGGAGAAGGAGGCGGGGGCGCGGGCTGGCGCATGCTGGGGAGCGCCTCTCCCTAGCGACGCGTGTGGGAGCGAGAGGGAGGGGTGGGTCGAGCGGTTCCTGGGAACCGCGTGCGTGGGGGTGTTGGCGGCGGTGGATGAGGATGAGAGGGAGAGGTGAGTGGGATCGGGCAGGGAGAGGTTAGGTTTAGGAGGGATTGGGCCAGGGAGGCCCAGTCGGTCAGCTCGTCAGCTGGGCTGTAGGGGCCCAAGAGGTCTACGGGGATGGATGGCCTAGCTGGATCTCTCCCTCCGTTTTCTATTACTCATAAGAAGAAGAAGAAAAAACATAGGAGATAAAAGAAATGAACAGAGGTGTAGCAAAGGAGTTTGACAAGGAGATAAATCTTTCCGGACTCACAAAAATTATCTCGGTCCAAGAAAAATAGGAGTGGACACATTTGCAAGAATTAAATTCAAAGTCATTTGGATTTAATTCAAATGATTTGATCAAGGAGTAGGAATTAGAAGTGTCCAAAAAATGTTAAGATTCTTAGTGGAGTTCCGGGAAAGAATAAATGGCAAACGTTGGGGACCAAGAATTAAGATAACAAAGGCATTGGGATATTTTGCAAGTGTGTTTATGGGTGAATCCAAATTAATGGGATATTTATAATAGCTCCCTAGATATTAGGAGGATAATGTTATAAAGAGAAGTCACTCTTCCCTCGATTTAAATGGATCAAAGATCCACACAAATTATTTAGCTGAGATGCAAAAGATTTATGACATGATGCAATGCACATGATGCAAAGATGAATGCAACAAACCAACAACTCACACGATGAAAAACTCAGAAACCCTGGAAGGCTTCTGAAGCTCCGGTCTTGGGGCGTCACAACACTCCACCACTACGAGAGGATCTCGTCCCGAGATCTAGAATGGCACCGGAGGAAAAACGGAAGAGAAAGAGAGGAGGTAAAACTAAGTTGCTTCTTTGACAAACGAGTGAAACCACGAACCTTGAGAGGTTGAACAAACTGAAAGAAAAAAAAAGCAACGAAGATGAACAAAGTTGAAAACACTCTGTTAGAAAAGAGGAACAAGGAACATTACTAGAGCCTTGTAGGCTTAAAGACAAAAGACAAGGATTGCAATGGACAAGAAGTACATGTAAACACTCCGGTAGAACGAGATGCACAAGGAACGATAAGGATCAATTACGACAACACTCCGGTTGGAAATGGAAGGTAAAGAATATGAGCTTGGCAAAACGAAAGCACTTGGATGAAGACTCCGATTAGAAGAGGAATGATAGACATAACACTCCAGTTAAATGGATAAGCAAAGGAAAGAACACGATCCTCATAATTCGAGATGACGAGTGAAAAGAGCAACAACACAAAGCCTCCGGGAGAAAGAATAGAAGATCGATCATTAGAATAAGAATGGAGAAGAAAAGCCAGCTTCTGCCACAAATGAGCTTGTAGAGCACCCTTCGAAGAAGGTTATAACGGAGTTGTTGGAGAACAAACAACGAAACGAATAAGTTTGTAGTGGGCTTATGGAAAGAATCTCAAAATTAGGAGGTGACAACCGGCCACTCACGGGAAAAGAATTGGATAGATATGAACAAGGAGATGAGAAACTTATCTCACCGGAAGGATAAATGAAGAACTTGGGTCATTTATAAGCACCATAAATAGCAACAATCCTTAGGGAAGGCTTTAGGTGAAACATGACACAAGATAACTCCAACGAAGAGGTTGGTGGATTTAAAATACCTCATTCTTAAAAACATGTGAATCATGAAACATGAACTCAAATTATCAAGAATGACATAATACCACCTCCAATGATACGGAAGAAAGAATTGCACTCCGGATTGCAAGATGAAGAAAACTTGAGCTCTCTGAAAAGAATCTCAATGAACACTTCGAGAAGGAATTAAATCCTTGATGAACCATCATGTAGAGTCTCCATGAAGAACTCCGGTAATAAAAGAATGATCAAACGAAAGGAAAGAGAAGTTGAAAACACAAGGTGAATCCTTGTAATGATTTAGATGGATCTCCGTGGTGATGTAATTGCGAGAGATTGGGACTCCGGGAAAGAAAGATGAAAAAAATGAAATGAAGAATTTATTCATCATGAACAAACTCCGAAGGAAGGAATTGATCACTTGGATGAAACAAGAAGAAGAATTATGTGGCGTATCCTTCACCAATTTAAATTGATGACAAGCAACGAATTTAGCATACTACTTATTCCCGTTGGGAAGGATTAAGAGAGATATAGCATAACTTGAGAAGGTCTTCGACGAACCACCGGTAGGATTGAAAAAAATGAATAAATTGATATGATAAACGAAGGAAGAAGAATCTTGGAAGAACCACCGTAAGAATTGAAAAATGAACGAAGTAAAGGGATGAATCACCGGTAAGAATTAGAGAACGAATGAAGATACTTTAGTGAAAAATTTGATACATGAGAACGAAGAGATCACGAGCTGAATAGAGATCACTTGAACGATGCACCGGTAAGATTTGAAGAACAATAGCTGAAAGCTGAGAATGAATAGACCCAAAATGATGGCCTTTGGAGAATCAAACTGAAAAGACTCTTGAAATGCTCCGGATGGGTGAAAAGAATTCCCACAATCGAAAATAATTATGAGAGGATGGCATCAAGCTAGAATCACGAATCTTTGAGAGAACGTATAAGATTGAGAGAAAAATCTTCTTCGGTCTTCCAATGCAGAAAATGACGATGAGAAACACCACCATGAATTTTTGAGATACTCCGGGATGAAAAATGGAAAGGTTGAACCAACAATGAAAAGAATTTGAAAAAAATCTTGGAGAAAGGCATTTGACTGATGAAAAATTCATTCTTACGTCAAACTTTAGAAAAGAATTTGAGAAGCTCCGGAAAAATTAGAAGAGTCGGGTAAGATCCTGGGAAAAGACCTGTGGGTTAGGGCCCACTCAAGAGAAAACACCGTGGAACGATTACTAGAAAAGGAGATAGCACCGGTTGAATTAAACGGCTTGAATGAGATAGCAATCTCGAAATAAGATGAACGGATCTTGAATGACAAGACGAGCCTTCTGAGATATTTTCAGCACTCCCGAACAAATGAATAGCGAGAAGTGAATGATTAAGAGGTGCACCGGCATGAGAAAAAACATTTGAAACAAGGAAAGAGGATATGATCAACACGAAAGCTTGATTTGAATCCACTGAAGAAGATAAAAAAACAAAGAATGACGAACTTGTAGAGCATTTTCATGAGAACCACCGGGTAAGAACATTGACGGAAAAGAATGGAGAGACTTCTCATCAATAACATGATAGTTGATTAAGAATTCCGAATCCTAGAAGGAAAAAGGGTGGGAGGGCAGGAAAAAACAAAGGCAACTTGGAGACGGATGAAACAAACACCGTTGCAAATGATAATTGATCTTGCTGATGTTGAAATGATCGGATCCACTGAAAGAGAAACACGCCGGTTGAAAAGGATTAACAAGACAAACTCGATGATCGAGAAGGATTAGTATTCACATAGAAATATGACAACACCACTTAGGAAAGGTATGGAATCCACAATTTACTTCGAAGCAACTCGAATACCACAACTGAAAAACAAAACAAAGGATTGGCTTGCAAAATAAGCCGGAACAAACATATGATAGAGATTTCGTCTGAAGTTTTCGTGGTGGGGCCTACACGGGCTCGATCGTACAACACCATCATGTACAAGGCAGTGCACATGACATACGAAGTGTCCCCGAGTCAGCATAGCCAAGGACTCTTTAAGACACAACGAGACCACTGTAAAACCAACCGTGGATAGGCGGACCACGAGACGTCGAACCCCAATATCATATCATACATCTGTCGAAAAGATATCCTAAGGACTACTTGAATTCCCACTTATAAACTCCCCAAATTTTTTTGGTTATGCAATCAGGTGTTTGGGATACAGGGGAAGCATCATATCTCACCCAAAACTAGCAAGTCCTACATCCAGCTATATCCATCCTTCAACACATAACCAAAAACCTTCGGAAATCGTTTACCTCAACCTCCAAAAAGCATCCGTTATACGAGTTATGGCAATACTCCCGAACTCCCGCCCCAGTACTGGGTGGCGTCGAGGTTATCTCACCAACAACTGCATAAAAGAGATTTTCGATGTCTGCGAACTCAGGTATTCCAGAACTGCAACGATAAAATTGTGATGACAACACCTCGGAGCTCAACTCCCCGGGACACTGCCACAACCCCTAAATGTCAGGAGGCACCAAGAACAATGTTCTCGTCACAAAACCATCGGAACGATTCCAAGATACCCGCGTGATCCTAAAAAAATCGTGAAATTTGAGAAGAGAAGAGTCAAAAATCTACGTCTGGATGCCTCACCAGAGCGACGAAGGGACTGAGAAGTAAAAAGAATCCTACTCTCCGATATATATAATCCTAAAAGAATCAAAACATTTTTCTAGAGTCAACAACGCCAACGATTCGATCAAGCAGGGGTTCCTAAGTCGGGGAAGGCTCTGATTACCAACTTGTAACGCCCACGACGCGGCTATATCTCCCACGTGTCGAAGCACGACTTAGAGGCATAACCTCATTGTAAGCAATGTCGCAAGTGAGGTAATCTTCACACAACCCATGTAATACATAAGGGAAAGAGATACATAGTTGGCTTACAATCGCCACTTCACACAATATTGTTGGGGAACGTAGTAATTTCAAAAAAATTCCTACGCACACGCAAGATCATGCTGATGCATAGCAACGAGAGGAGGAGAGTGTGATCTATGTACCCTTGTAGATCGACAACGGAAGCATTGACTTTGGTTGATGTAGTCGTACGTATCCACGGCCCGACCGATCAAGCACCGAAACTACGGCACCTCCGAGTTTTAGCACACGTTCAGCTCGATGACGATCCCCGGACTCCGATCCAGCAAAGTGTCGGGGAAGAGTTCCGTCATCACGACGGCGTGGTGACGTTCTTGATGTACTATCGTCGCAGGGCTTCGTCTAAGCACCGCTACAATGTTATCGAGGATTATGGTGGAAGGGGGCACCGCACACGGCTAAGAATATGATCACGTGGATCAACTTGTGTGTCTAGGGGTGCCCCTTGCCTCCGTATATAAAGGATCCAAGGGGGGTGCGGCCGGCCCTAGTAGGAGGCGCGCAGGAGGAGTCCTACTCCTACCGGGAGTAGGACTCCCCTCCATTTCCTTGTCCAAGTAGGAGAGGGGGAAGGAGAGAAGGAAAAGGGGGGGCGCCCCTCCCTCCTTGTCCAATTCGGACTAGGGGGAGAGGGGGCGCGCGGCCTGCCCTGGCAGCCCCTCCTCTTCTCCACTTTAGGCCCATGAGGCCCATTAATCCCCCGGGGGGTTCCGGTAACCCCCCGGTGCTCTGCTTTTATCCGAAACTTCCCCGGAACACTTCCGGTGTCCGAATATAGCCGTCCAATATATCAATCTTTATGTCTCGACCATTTTGAGACTCCTCGTCATGTCCGTGATCACATCCGGGACTCCGAACTAACTTCGGTACATCAAAACTCATAAACTCATAATATAACTGTCATTGAAACCTTAAGCGTGCGGACCCTACGGGTTCGAGAACACTGTAGACATGACCGAGACACGTCTCCGGTCAATAACCAATAGCGGGACCTGGATGCCCATATTGGCTCCTACATATTCTACGAAGATCTTTATCGGTTAGACCTCATAACAACATACGTTTGTTCCCTTTGTCATCTGTGTGTTGCTTGCCCGAGATTCGATCGTCGGTATCCAATACCTAGTTCAATCTCGTTACCGGCAAGTCTGTTTAATCGTTCCATAATACATCATCTCGCAACTAACTCATTAGTTGTAATGCTTGCAAGGCTTATGTGATGTGCATTACCGAGAGGGCCCAGATATACGTCTCCGACAATCAGAGTGACAAATCCTAATCTCGAAATACGCCAACCCAACATGTACCTTTGGAGACACCTGTAGAGCACCTTTATAATCACCCAGTTACGTTGTGACGTTTGGTAGCACACAAAGTGTTCCTCCGGCAAACGGGAGTTGCATAATCTCATAGTCATAGGAACATGTATAAGTCATGAAGAAAGCAATAGCAACATACTAAACGATCGGGTGCTAAGCTAACGGAATGTGTCATGTCAATCAGATCATTCATCTAATGATGTGATCCCGTTAATCAAATAACAACTCTTTGTTCATGGTTAGGAAACATAATCATCTTTGATTAACGAGCTAGTCAAGTAGAGGCATAGTAGTGACACTCTGTTTGTCTATGTATTATGTTTCCTGGTTAATACAATTCTAGCATGAATAATAAACATTTATCATGATATAAGGAAATAAATAATAACTTTATTATTGCCTCTAGGGCATATTTCCTTCAGTCTCCCACTTGCACTAGAGTCAATAATCTAGTTCACATCGCCATGTGATTTAACAGCAATAGTTCACATCACCATGTGATTAACACCCATAGTTCACATCGATATGTGATCAACACCCTAAGGGTTTACTAGAGTCAGTAATCTACTTTCACATCGCTATGTGATTAACACCCAAAGAGTACTAAGGTGTGATCATGTTTTGCTTGTCAGATAATTTTAGTCAACGGGTCTGTCACATTCAGATCCATAAGTATTTTGCGAATTTCTATGTCAACAATGCTCTGCACGGAGCTACTCTAGCTTATTGCTCCCACTTTCAATATGTATCTAGATCGAGACTTAGAGTCATCCAGATCTGTGTCAAAACTTGCACCGACGTAACCTTTTACGACGAACCTTTTTGTCACCTCCATAATTGAGAAATATTTCCTTATTCCACTAAGGATAATTTTGACCGTTGTCCAGTGATCTACTCTTAGATCACTATCGTACTCCCTTGCTTAACACAGTGTAGGGTATACAATAGATCTGGTACATAGCATGGCATACTTTATAGAACCTATGGCTGAGGCATAGGGAATGACTTTCATTCTATTTCTATCTTCTGCCGTGGTCGGGCTTTGAGTCTTACTCAATTTCACACCTTGTAACATAGGCAAGAACTCTTTGTTTGACTGTTCCATTTTGAACTACTTCAAAATCTTGTCAAGGTTTGTACTTATTGAAAAAACTTATGAAGCGTCTTGATCTATCTCTATAGATCTTGATGCTCAATATGTAAGCAGCTTCACCGAGGTCTTCCTTTGAAAAACTCCTTTCAAACACTCCTTTATGCTTTGCAGAATAATTCTACATTATCTCTGGTCGACAATATGTCATTCACATATACTTATCAGAAATGTTGTAGTGCTCCCACTCACTTTCTAGTAAATACAGGCTTCATCACAAGTCTGTATAAAACTATATGCTTTGATCAACTTATCAAAGCGTATATTCCAACTCCGAGATGCTTGCACCAGTCCATAAATGGATCGCTGGAGCTTGCATATTTTGTTAGCACCTTTAGGATTGACAAAACCTTCTTGTTGCATCACATACAACTCTTCTTTAATAAATCCATTAAGGAATGCAGTTTTGTTTATCCATTTGCCAGATTTCATAAAATGCGGCAATTGCTAACATGATCCGGACAGACTTAAGCATAGATACGAGTGAGAAACTCTCATGGTAGTCAACACCTTGAACTTGTCGAAAACTTTTGCGACAATTCTAGCTTTGTAGATAGTAACACTACTATCAGTGTCCGTCTTCCTCTTGAAGATCCATTTATTATCAATGGCTTGCCGATCATCGGGCAAGTCCACCAAAGTCCACACTTTGTTCTCATACATGGATCCTATCTCAGATTTCATGGCAACAAGCCATTTATTGGAATCTGGGCTCATCATCGCTTCCTCATAGTTCGTAGGTTCGTCATGGTCAAGTAACATGACCTCCAGAATAGGATTACCGTACCACTCTGGTGCGGATCTCACTCTGGTTGACCTACGAGGTTTGGTAGTAACTTGATCCGAAGTTACATGATCATCATCATTATCTTCCTCACTAATTGGTGCAGGAGTCACATGAATAGATTTCTGTGATGAACTACTTTCCAATTATGGAGCAGGTACAGTTACCTCATCAAGTTCTACTTTCCTCCCACTCACTTCTTTCGAGAGAAACTCCTTCTCCAGAAAGTTTCCGAACTTAGCAACAAAAGTCTTGCCTTTGGATCTGTGATAGAAGGTGTATCCAATAGTCTCCTTTGGATATCCTATGAAGACACATTTCTTCGATTTGGGTTCGAGCTTATCAGGTT